>NW_025767173.1:358987-860340 GCF_003918875.1 Haliotis rubra | reverse complement strand
GTCATTAGCAGACAGGCAGGTAGACACACAGGTGTCAATAAACAAGACATTGAGTTTTGTCTGTGACAACGACATATCTATATCACAGTTAGAAATTCTGTCAACGCTAAATAATGACATTGATTTTAAGTATCGAACTGAGAAAGTGACTCGGTAAGAAGAACGTGTGGTTAAATAGACAAATGAAATTATATAAACAGTTAATTTATTGTCATAACATATAAAAGCTCGCGCCTGTGGATATCAACAAAACATTAGAAAAAATAGCTCACACCAAAGCCTTCACCGAGTATTCACCGGACAACCCGCTTCCAAGCTGCGCGAACCTATTTCACTGTGCACGTGCTATGAGCGCAGCCCAGCTGTTGAAACCAGTTTTCCCCGAAAAGTCGGGGTAAAATTTGTGAAACGTTTGAACTCCGATTTCGCGCGTTTTTTCATCGCGTTATTTTTCAACTTTATAAGTTGAATTTGCATTTTGACGATTTGTATGTAAGTCCATACCGAAAGGTATCAGAATCTGCAAAGTTGTGTTTTACGTTGCATGTGAGCGCATCCCTTCGTTTTGTTGCGCAATTAAGCACACACTCTAGAGATGTTGAAACTGGATCATAGATCGTTTTGACTGACACGTGAGCTAAATTACCCAACCTGAGACCACCCTTTGTCTGGAATGTATAAGTTGGTGGCGATATAATATTTTACCCCCGAGACTCGGTGTGAAGACTTGCTCATATTTTGAATGTCACAAATTCAGTCAATGGAATTAGCAGATCATGTGTCATTTTGACCTCCAGTTCCATTGTTGGATGGTGTATTTGAAAAGCTAGCTGAGCATTTGGGAGCGCTTTTCTGATAATCCAAATCTAAAAATGTACACCAGGTATTCGGGGAAAAGGGCTACATGTCCTCCCTACCAGTAGCAACCGCCATTTACAAAATATGCCTAAACCAGTAGGTACATATGCGTCGGTAGCCTGTGAATAAAAAACGTGAATATAGTGATCGATGGACCAGAAATCCAGAGAAACGATAGTGCGTACAGATTGTGAATGGAAACGATATCTTATCTTTGAATGACGTTCGCTATCGAAATTAAGGCAGCTAGAATCATATTCATGGTAACGTTGATTATTGGTTTAGGGGACGACCAAATCCCAAGTGTCCTGGAAATCAAACAAACATTGGCTACGGCCAGGTGAGGCAATGGTTGAAAGAGGATGTAGCGGTAGCATTATGAGAATATGATATGTAATTTCCAAAAAAAAATTCAATTAAAGGATCAAATGAACATCTCACTGGCTAACCTATTAACGCACACATAAACGCAGAGGTTTTCAACAACGTACAGTTGTGACAAGAAATACAGACGCGAATAGACAGATTTCAACACCAAACTGTCATGAAAAAACAACAGCAAACTGTCATGACACGAAACAAAGACCGCAATCGAAACACATTTCACACTGATTTTTAAACATCAGTCAGGATGTTTGTATTATCGAATACACAAACCATGATTATCACAGCTGATGTCAATAACGTAATTATTGCGGTGCAAGGAAATCCGAGTATTTCAGACTTTACTGCACATCAATAACCCTACAAATCTCATACCATCAATGACACCATTAGCTATCAACATGACATACAAAACGACTGACATCAATACAAGAAAAATCAACATTTATAATATATTAAAGATTATCAGTGATTGGTCTTACAGACGTGCCGTTCCACATGCACATAACTATTCGCTGTGTGAGACGATATTCAGTGTTAATATGTCTATTCCATTTTGTAGTTGGTTCACACATATGTACTTTGTGACTGCATTCGAACATGGAGTAAAATAATTAAGTAAATTATAATTCGGTTTCATGCTGCAGCATATATAACATGTTTCATAATGGAAATTTGACACCATATACCTCTTTAATATCATATTTAAGATTTCCTTGTTAGGTTACCGTTCATACAGCGTCACCTCCTACAGTGCATCCTGAACGAACGAGCTCCCCAACATCGCCACAGTCATATCTATTCAGCCTCACGTCAAGTGACATCGTGAAAAGAAAAGTCGCCAAATTGAGCGTGAAACGACCCATTCCATCTAAGTTGTTTGAATGCAGTCGAGGCATTGATCAAAGAATCACCAGCTAGACAAGAGATTGAGCTAACCTTGGCTAAAGCTTCCTGATGGCCACGGCTTTCCAAGACAAATCGAAATCAGCTCACTCTTAGTGGTCGCAATCAAAGCCTATGTACATGACTATCCCAGGAAAACTAATAGCTGTCACTTCTTTCGACTATTCATACAAATTTCATTAGTTGGTTATTTATATCAGAGAAGGTGACGTTCCGGTATGGGCCTCTTTCTAGTTTCTAGTACTCTGCATCAACACGGGGCTCATTTGGATGGAAATACATGCTGCATCTTTGTGTGAAGTGGAAAGTAAGGTTTGATGTGATCTTACAATCAATTTTCCATCACTATGGAATACGGCTTGTTGTTTTAACGCTGAACTATCGTTACGTTTACCACGAACCCCTAATTGGAATTTTTGCTTAATAATATTACGGACGTTATAACCTTTACGTTGTGAGCTATTATTTTCACTTTGAAACATTTCTGCTAAAGGACTGTGACATGTATAAAATCGAACTTGGACCAGACAAACCAGTGATAAATATTCTGAGGAAAGATCGGGTTATGATTACACGATCCATATATTCGCCAGAGGGTGTCCCTAAATGAAAGAGACCAGCCCAGATGATGCCCATAATGGAGAGAGATCGGCCAAAAGGGATACGTTTTGACAACCAATGAAGCGTTTCTACAAAATGTAGTCATAAGTGAATTTCAAAGTCAAAATATTTTTTCTGTATGAAAAGCAATGGTGATTGTCTTCTCATTTTCACAGTAAAGTGTCCCTTTGTGAGTGTACAAAACGATTTCAGACAAACAATGTCATTCTAAATACTTTACAACCAGTGCTGATCTGTTTCTCACGTAAACCGTATATATCGACATCAACACAAACTGTTGATTTGTTCTTGGGCTGCATGCGGGAAGGAATTAGACGGCTCATCCAAAGAAGATTCTTGAAGATTGTCTCCCCAGAGAAAGATCAACACAAATCCCTAAAACGGCTTTGGTCTACTGAACAGTGGCATTCATGTATAACATCTACAAACACTGATGACTGGCACTTGCAGATGGGCAATATTGATGAGGCGGGGAACAATGGCAACATTATTCCCGCCAATTTGACACGAATCCTGTCATTGTATCACTGAGAGTGTGGGCCCATGACATTTGAGAAAATCGATGAGCTGGTGTTTGTTGTTGGATGAATTCATTTGATATCGAGTGATTGATAAAACTTATTAGCAGCCACATTTAGCATATGAATTACATATTTATTCAGAAGACTCGGATCGAGTCAAGTGGGTGGATGAGTCTTTTCTGAAACTCGACCGTGTCTACTGATTCAACGAGCACTGTTTGTGGAAGAACATTAGGATAAAACGTGATATTAAAACGTGATATATCTGGAGTGGTCGGATGCAATTACAATAAATGCAGTTTGATATGTTTGTGAATTGGTCTCTTAAGAATAAAGAAATATGGCACAGGATGAGGACATTGAGTATTGGGTTTAATGTATTACGTTTTTATGTTCCAAGTCTCTGTCTGATCCTGAAGTTATGACGTCTGATGCGTACAGTGGATCACAGGTTATGTTTTCCTTTATGTTATCATAAAATGATAATTAACATAGCTAAAAAAATCCCTAATTAATATTTACACTGAAATATTTATCCCATGTGATGGAAAAATCGACACAGTCAAGCAGGATTCTTTCATCACAAGGGATGGAAAATGGAGGATCTTCAATAGGTATTCGTTAGTATTTCTTGTATGGGCGATGCGACATCGTCGCATTAAGACCTCTTCAAACCTGGACTGACAGTTCAAGTTGGTAGAACCGATAGTTGGCTTTATTTGATGTAATTTATTGATACCTATCTGGGTGTCCGACTTCTTCTGCATCAGATCACGGATGTAAGTTCTAATGATAGATTTGTAATCAGAGTATGAAATGAGAAATGGTGTCACTGATTTGTTGAGAAATGTGTTACCAGAAATGCCAACGTGGCTGAGTAACCAACAGAGGACGATATTGCAATGATAAGTAGTGAGACCATTGTATGATTCAATAATTTCAATTAAGAGTAGATGTTTACATGAGCGACTTTTAACAGTCCGAGGGCACGAAAGAGAGTCCTAAAAGATGATAGTTAGGATGTTTATTAATATATTTTAAGGCTGTTAATATGGCGTTTGCTTCGGCTGTGAAATTGACCTGTCATCTGGTAATCTATAAGATATTGTTCGGGATCAATGACAGTGGCACAAGCCACTCCGTCACTATCCCTGGATCCATCTGTAAATAAAGATTCATGTGTATTATATATTCTTCTTAATTGATTAAATTCTTGTTTATACTGTAATTCATTTGTTTCTAACTTTTTAAATGTGGTTAATGTTAGGTCGACTTGTGGCCTCACCAACGTCCAAGAAAGAAGGCAGGATGGAGATATATATTCTAGCTCAATGCCAGCATCAGAAATGAAATGTTTTATTCCTATTCCAAGGGGTGGACAACATCCGAGATTCATTGGAAGCTACTAAGACCACTGACTTCACAATTTCCTAAGGGCATTAGACAATAGATGTAACAGGCTGTTATTTGCGTTAAGAGCTGCCGAGGTATGTACATGTAAGAGTGCATTGTATACGACTGACGTAAACGCACGTGTGTCATAAGGCTTGAATGGATTATATCCCTGCTTCTGGCGCAGTTGATTAATATAGATCTCACGTATTGCTGATTGGTTCTAAGACTGTGTATATGATCTTAATATGTATGGTAAAGAGATACGCAAAGGAGGTCAAGACTTCAAAAGAGGAAATTTTGTTTCAATTTGACTTAATTACATAATTCATTCGTCTGATGAATGCAAATTAGTTCGTCTGTTAATGGCTGCCTTTATACATAGTTACAATATTTCAGATTAATACAGGGCACCTATGTGTCAGTTTCTTTCAGAGCACGTATGTGAGTTAGTGAGTTTAGTTTTACACCGCTTTTAGCAACACGGCGGGGACACCAGAAAATGGCTTCACACTTTGTACCTATGTGGAGAATCGAACCCGGTCTTCGGGGTGACGAGCGATTGCGTTAACCTCTAAACCTTCCACCGCCCCTGGCAAAATGTGTCAGTTTCATTCAGGGCATCTGTTAACACAATAGTATGGTCCCCTTTTTCACATCCACTGATCCATCCATCCACATATCCATCCATCCGCACCCACACATGTGCATAATATAAATGTTTGAATCGATATGTGTTGTGTCGGTTACTACAAATGCATGGTTTATGACAGACGTACTTTTGCCAGGTAATATAAAAACATGTTTCCTTGACATTTCGCCCAATAACAATTATATTGCACTTTTATTTATGAGACACCTGACGCCGTTGTTGTGTATGGAAGATGTCCTCCCACGCACCTGTTATATTCACATCTCCATATAGAAGATGTAGCGTCATATCTGTACTAATTCTTTGATCCTGTGGTGCTGCTCCCACGATAATGGATACATTGTTGTTCACCTTCATGAGGACCTTTTGTAATGTGTTGCACAGCATCGATGGTTTTGAAATGATTCTGAAAGACATTTTATCAATTTTGCTTTTCAAAATGTTACGATGAAGAGGAGGACAGTGGGCATACTGCCCACACTTCGGTTACGGATTTCCGTTTGAACCCATTTCTGTACTTTGATGTACACTCAAGCATGATTTTTCTACGAAGATGCCAAATAGCTTTATGTGTTGTTTGATCAGAGTTAGAACATTCATAAACTTAGTGAAGCTTTCAAAAAAGAGTTTAAGTGGATATGTGGAGCCAAATTTGATGCCCCAGTAACACATATAAATTCCCTTACAGAAGTATGCTCTCCTGGTTTTCAAGGCGAACAAGTGACATACTTTTGCTTATATATGTTTGTGAAGGTTGCCACCAGTTGGGCAGGATGCAGTTACCTTTAACACCTAGCATTATCACTATCTGATAGTTACTCGTAACGACATTATCATCACATGGTCCGATGGAAGGATCGGAATCTCCTGTACTGAAGGATTCCTCAGTTGTTTGGTCCAGGCATTCTATTACTGGCTTGTCTGGTCGGGTCTCAGTTGGTTTTCAGTCCTCCTCCGTATGTGGGAGGGTTGTTTTACTCCTTAGACAACAAAGGAACACTTTTGTGAATTCGTATCTGATTTTCAATCATCCATTCAAATATTTAGTTACCATATTTTTGCCTTTTATGTTAAATGAATTGTGTTTCTGCAGAAAGTCGAGTATGGTTATTCTTGACTGTGGAAAGGATTTTGTCGCTTTTATTTGACAATTGAAGAGAACCTGGATTATATACACTTAGATGCGCTTCTGAGCATGTGTGAATCAGTCAGAATGTTTGCCTTGGATTGGATTAATTTGAATAATCGATATTGTTGTACTGAATCTTTCACATAATTTAAAATAACACAGAGTATTTCTCAGTCTAATGATAATATGTTACATAAATGATCTGGTAACAGTTAAACTATTCATGTGAAGTTAAGACTAGGCTGTAGCGATTTAAACATACAAAAAATGTAAATAGATTTATCCATAATTATCATACTTATAGTTGTGGTTACAACACCGAAGTCTACATAATATATATCATTATGTTTGAATAATAGCGACATGACATCAAAAGCTTTGCTATCTAAATCGTATTGTTTTGTGATACTTATTGACAAGATCATTTTAATATTACAACTTATGATTCTGTATATAACTTTATTTAGCTATGAAGATTTTCTAGGCTAATCTATTATACTATCATTGAAACTTTTGTGAAATATCTTCACTATTATTGTACTGTCTGTTTATTTATGATTGTTATTTTGTTAGTGCGGGGATTTATATAGGTGTTTTTATTCTCGTGCACCAATCCCATTTTTCTAAAATATATGTTGTTAAACCAAGCTGTGGTAAGAATCATACACGTGATAAGATCAATCAATCAATGCTTTATTGTTTTCAAGGCCATATGACCCATAATACATTGTTACATATTTTGTTCCTTAATTGCCAGCATGAGTTTCAAAGATCAAAGATATTCTCCTCTTATATGAAACACATTATACAGATATTTTCCCAGCATAAACAAGTGGGTACAATCAGTAGAAATCAATAATGATTTTTAAATTATCGATATTTTTGGTATGAGTGGATATACATGGAACATCATTACGAAATTCTTTGTACAGAGGACAATGATATATAATGTGACATTCATCTTCGGTAACTTTACAAAGAGAACACATAGAATCTTTATCTTGATAATCACTTAAGTCTTTTTCTAATACACTGTATGCCTAATCGGTTGAAGCAACATCTAAATAAGAGAAGGCTTTTCTATATTTGATATCTTTAACATTGTATATGTACAATTCTGGAGAAAGTGAATGTTTTATAAAAGAGTAGAATTGTAATGACGTTCTATCAGATAGCTCAGAATGCCAATCTTGCCTGGCGCAGTCAATCACTCTTTCTTTAAAAATATTTAAAACATATCAATATCCCTACCCCTTGTTGAATCCATACATGGCCAAACCCATAAGTAAATAATAGATGCATTATATTAGTTGCCCAATTAGACTGTTTTCTATTACACGATTGTTTCATCATAAGATACGATTGGTGAGGATATCTATATGACGGCATGGTGATTAATTTCAGCCAATATCTTATACAATTTTGTATGATTTCACATATAATGGATATCTCCCACACTCACCATACAAAGCAGCATTAGGAAATGACTTACTAACATTTAATAAATATCTGCAAAATGATCGGTGAACAATTTCTAGCTGCTTCATTTCCTTGAATCCCCATATTTCGCTACCATACATTAAAATCGGTACAATTTTCGCATCGAATATCTTAAAGGCATCTGTAATATCTATATCATATTTGCGAATAAGACATTTCAAAGGGAATAAGGCTTTGTTTGCTTGTTGCGATAAAACGGTACAGGCTCTTGTCCATACAAGCTTAGGGGTCATCATGATACCCAAATATTTATATGCATTAACTACTTCTATTTGTTCATCATTATAAGTCCACTTTTCATATCGTGATAATGGTCCCCCGTTTCTGAAGACAATCACTTTTGTTTTGTCGAGATTGATCTCCATGCCCCATTTCAAACAATAATTATGTAGGAAATCTAGCTGTTTTGCAACTTCAGAGGGGTATCAGCCACTAATACTAGATCATCTGCAAATAGTAATGATAACACATTATACATTTCCTCTGATATAAATACACCATTGTCAAAGTTTGACTCCATTGTTTCCGAGAGTTCCTTTTGATAAATATCGAAACAACAGGGGGCTAAGAGCACAACCTTGTCTAACTCCTGTAGAGCAAAACAAAATAATCAGATAATTTATTTCCACCAATAACAACTACAGACTTCACCTTATTGTACAAATCTTTGAGAATATTAAATATATTTCCATGTATACCATTATTTAAAAGGAGAAATAAAAGCTTTTGTCTATTAACCATATCGAAAGCCTTTTTGAAATCAACGTATGCACAGTAAAACCTTCCTTGCTTCTTCTTGTTGTATACTTTGGATAATAGATTGCAGGATAAAATGTTATCTATTGTCGAATGGAGTTTTCTCTGAAACCACCCCTGATATTCTCCGATAAGGCAATTACTCTCAATGTAATCATCTATTCGCCTGTTAATTATATTTGTAAACAGCTTGCTCCATAGTATTAAGCAAGGAAATGCCTCTATAGTTGTTGGGTTCGTTAGGATTACCCTTCTTATAAATAGGCATTATTATTGCAGTACTCAAGCTTCAGGAACTCCCCTTTATCTAGAATGCGATTAAAGAGAAGAACAAGATATGGGGAAATAAATTCCTTAATAATCTTGAAAAATTCTGATGGTATTCCATCATTACCCGGCGTTTTATTTGGTTTCGATCTATCTATTGCTGCCTCTACTTCACATATAGTTATAACATCTGATAGATCATTGTCACCACATTTGCTACAATTATGACAATCATGTTCATTAACAAAGTTTCAATATAGTCATCAAACACACTGTCGCCATTCATGTTTAACATAGGGTTCAATAAATCTTTAACATACGAATGCCACATTTCTGCAGATATATTACAGTTATTATTTGATTTAGATGAATATTTCTTAACAAGACTCCAAAAGCTTTATAATCATTACTCTTGGATGCTTCCAGTTAACGTTTTGGAGACACTTTCACAAAATAACCTTTGTTTCCTTTACACAGCTGTTTAAACCCCTTTCTGCTTTGATCATATACACTAAAAGTAGCTGTAGATGGATATTGTCTAAGATGATCTAAATATTTATATTTGGTTTCCTTAGCCAACTGACATTCTAAATCAAACCACTCTGGCTGTTTTCTTTTATGATTCTTACTTCTTGTAAGCATAGACTTTCCACTGTAGTGTAGTATATCTACCAGACTACCTGCAGCTCTCTCAATGTCATCATTAGAGACATATTCCATAAACTTACTGAGACTATTACATGAATAATCTGATTTAAAATTATCAGTAAATTCTTCTCTATATTCACCTTTCCATCTATAGATAAACTGTCAGCATATTGTGGTACAGTAGACCACACCCTCACATCTCTTTCACTGAAAAGGTTAATGGTCAGTGTTAGAGGGAGTAAGTAACTTTAGAATGAAACCATCATATCAGTCATATTTTAATACTTGTCATTATGACATGACAGATGGGTTCAGAAAGAAAAGTCCAGAATGTTGGAAGTCTTTGATATTGGCCTCCGTGGAATTCTCTATCAGGGGTATGGTACTGAGAAACATCAGTCATCACGAATGGTCAGATCCATAAGCTCTCCGTTCAATGATAGGCACCAGAATCCAATGTATTACATGAAGCAGAACGGGAATGGTGTTGATACACATGGAAACAATCAAGAAAATGGTGATATCGATGAGGAACCCTGCTTAAGGATTGGAACTAGAGCAGAATACATTACATAAACAACACGTGCCAACAACTGATGATATGTTGCAAGTATGCTGATGAGCCTAACGAATATGTTGGTGTATGAACATTTCGGAAACAGCATGTGGCTCCACTGGTATACGACGATCAATCCTCTGTTCTCTCCTCAACTTCTCTGTAAAACACGCCATATCAGTAATAGCAAAATCAACAATGTGAAACATTATCAACATTATCAGCAAATTCTTAAACATCACCAAAAACTATTATGTCAGCACTATTTGGAATGTCACTAAAATCACCAACATCAAACATTGGCCCTATCGTCAATACCTACAAAATCAGCAATGTAGCGAATTTCAGCAATATTAGTAATATCTTTACTGTCTTCAATATCACAAAGTTGAACATTTTTTGTGATATCTACAAAGCATCAATATCGCTAATATAAATATTATCCATGATATCTGCAAAACCTGCTCAGTATCACCTACGTCAGCCAGCGACCTCTGTGCTGTAGGTACAAAGGACCAGCTCCCGGAGAACACCAGCCACAGTGTCGACACTAACTTCGTATATCAACTCATAATCAACTCAACTAAGATTGGGTCCACGAAGGTGAGAATACACAGACTATTGACATAACGTCTTGCAAGATTCATTGATTTAGTTCTGTCAAGAATTCAGATGCCATTCCACATCAGAATGTGGAGAAATAACACCATCGCAAAAAGATTAAAGTCAGCAAGACATACAAAATCAGGAACATCCGTTACTCTAAATCTTTACACAGGAAAAGTATGTGCAACTTTAAATTGTCGAAACCTTTAAAACAACTTAATATTTTATGCAGTAACATATGATCTCTTCACTTGTGGTATAGTGAGGATTCTAGAATATTGATTGCATTCTCTAATTTCATGTTTGTCCTATTTCTTTAAAGTTTCTGTAATTTGGCGTCAACACCAAGAGCGCATCCCTCCGTTTTGTTGCGCAAGTACACACACTCTAGAGATGTTAAAACTGATCATAGATCGTTTTGACTGACACGTGAGCTAAATAACACAACCTGAGACTACCTTGTCTGGAATGTATAAGTTGGGTGGCGATATAATATTTTACCCCCGAGACTCGGTGTGAAGACTTGCTCATATTTCTGAATGTCACAGATTCAGTCAATGGAATTAGCAAATCATGTGTCATTTTGACCTCCAGTTCCATTGTGGGATGGTGTATTTGAAATGCTAGCTGAGCATTTGGGGAGTGCTTTTTCTGATAGTCCAAATCTAAAATGTACACCAGATGTTCGGGAAAAAGGGCTACATGTCCTCCCTACCAGTAGCAACCGCCATTTACAAAATATGCCTAAACCAGTAGGTACATATGCGACGGTAGCCTGTGAATAAAACGTGAATATAGTGATCGATGGACCAGTAATCCAGAGAAACGATAGTGCGTACAGATTGTGAATGGAAACGATATCTTATATTTGAATGACGTTCGCTATCGAAATTAAGGCAGCTAGAATCATATTCATGGTAACGTTGATTATTGGTTTAGGGGACGACCAAACCAACGTGTCCGAAATCAAACAAACATTGGCAACGGCCAGGTGAGGCAATGGTTGAAAGAGGATGTAGCGGTAGCAATATGAGAATATGATATGTAATTTCCATCAAAACAATTCAATGAAAGGATCAAATGAACATCTCACTGCCTAACCTAATTACGCACACAGAAACGCAGAGGCTTCAACAATGTACAGTTGTGACAAGAAATACAGACGCGAATAGACAGATTTCAACACCAAACTGTCATGAAAAAACAACAGCAAACAATCGTGACACGAAATAAAGACCGCAATCGAAACACATTTCACACTGATTTTTAAACATCAGTCAGGATGTTTGTATTATCGAATACACAAACCATGATTATCACAGCTGATGTCAATAACGTAATTATTGCGGTGCAAGGAAATCCGAGTATTTCAGACTTTTACTGCACATCAATAACCCTACAAATCTCATACCATCAATGACACCATTACTATCAACATGACACCATTTGGAATCCTGAAAATCTGTTTCAAGTGAAAACCACAGAGAGAAACAAATCCTCAACAAGCAGTGCCAATTGGTCACTAAGCCCCCAATCCTCTTCTGAACATGAGTTCACACGTAACATGAGAGGTGTATACACAATGCTTGTTGAATCGATGACAACATCATTTGGTTTGCTGATCACATCGCTGGAAGCTTGTGAGGGTATAGAGAAGATCCTTCAACAATTATTCAGGAATCAAAGTCAGGCAAACAGCGAAGGAAGATAACTATTATCAACTGATTATAAGCGTTCACGTGAAAGAACTCGTGGAATGTGATTTACATGGCAATGTAGATGGTCAACAAAACCCACAAGTACCGAAATACTTGTTTGAACTGATCTCTTTATCGGCTACATTGTATAATACAATACGTGTGTACTGTACATGCACATAACTATTCGCTGTGTGAGACGATATTCAGTGTTAATATGTCTATTCCATTTTGTAGTTGGTTCACACATATGTACTTTGTGACTGCATTGAACATGGAGTAAAATAATTAAGTAAATTTTAATTCGGTTTCATGTTGCAGCATATATGGCATGTTTCATGATGGAAATTTTACACCATATACTTGAATATATCATATTTAAGATTTCCTTGTTAGGTTACCGTTCATACAGCGTCACCTCCTACAGTGCATCCTGAACGAACGAGCTCCCAACATCGCCACAGTCATTTCTATTCAGCCTCACGTCAAGTGACATCGTGAAAAAGAAAAGTCGTCAAATTGAGCGTGAAACGACCCATTCCATCTAAGTTGTTTGAATGCAGTCGAGGCATTGATCAAAGAATCACCAGCTAGACAAGAGATTGGAGCTGGCCTTGGCTAAAGCTTCCTGATGGCCACGGCTTTCCAGGACAAATCGAAATCAGTTCACTCTTAGTGGTCGCAATCAAAGCCTATGTACATGACTATCCCAGGAAAACTAATAGCTGTCACTTCTTTTCGACTATTCATACAAATTTCATTAGTTGGTTATTTATATCAGAGAAGGTGATGTTCCGGTATGGGCCTCTTTCTAGTTTCTAGTACTCTGCATCAACACAGGACTCATTTGGATGGAAAGACATGCTGCATCTTTGTGTGAAGTGGAAAATAAGGTTTGATGTGATCTTACAATCAATTTTCCTCTCATCACTATGGAATACGGCATGTTGTTTTAACGCTGAACTATCGTTACGTTTACCACGAACCCCTAATTGAATTTTTGCTTAATAATATTACGGACGTTATAACCTTTTACGTTGTGAGCTATTTTCACTTTGAAACATTTCTGCTAAAGGACTGTGACATGTATAAAATCGAACTTGGACCAGACAAACCAGTGATAAATATTCTGAGGAAAGATCGGATTATGATTACACGCAAACAAATAATTTACCGAGACAAATCACCCGATCCATATATTCGCCAGAGGGTGTCCCTAAATGAAAGAGCCCAGCCCAGATGATGTCCATAATTGAGAGAGATCGGCCAAAAGGGATACGTTTTGACAACCAATGAAGCGTTTCTACAAAATGTAGTCATAAGTGTATTTCAAAGTCAAAAATAGTTTTTCTGTATGAAAAGCAATGGTGATTTCTTCACAGTAAGAGTCCCTTGTGAGTGTACAAAACGATTTCAGACAAACAATGTCATTCTAAATACTTTACAATCAGTGCTGATCTGTTTCTCACGCAAAATGTATATATCGACATCAACACAAACTGTTGATTTGTTCTTGGGCTGCATGAGGGAAGGAATTAGACAAGATTGCTACATTGCTTTGAAGTAATTCTACGTCTGAGCCTAAAACTGCTTTCAGACACTGACTGAGACGGTATGTTTTCCTGCAGACGTTATGAAGTCAACGAGGAAGTCGTGAGGAAGTAAATATTTAGGAATTAAGACAAATGGGTATGTAAACACGTTGAGGCAACTGTTGATAGATGATGTGATTGAGAATAATGAGGTATGGGAATTAACAGGTGCTGCATGATATTATATTACAGTGACGAGACATAGTACATGTATATACAAGCAGTGAAGCCTATGTCTGGTGTCCCTCGCCGTGATATTGCTGGAATATTGCTAAAAGCGGCGTAAAACTCACTCACTCACTCTATACAGCATTGTAAGTAACAATGGTGAAAGTGATTAGGGATTAAAGCCACTTTCAAACAACATTTAAGTAAAATAAATCCTGCGATATGTCGTTGGTCTGTGTAATAACCGAGCCTGGTTCACACAGTGGCTTCATGTTCAAAGTCGACAGCCCAGCGTCATTGATTTTTTTCATTTTTTTTGCAAAATCCTACTCAGGAATGATCTATTCCCCTGTTCAGCGAAGTTTGTCGCAAAAAGGGACACTACTTTCGTGACTGTATAGGTATGCCCAGTACATGTAGGTTAACCCCATTTTGGCCGTATAATCTATGAAGAAATATTTCTGTAAAGAGTATGACATTTAGAAATGTTTGAATCATTCAGATGCACGTTTAGCTGACTAGAAACTAAACTACCTTAGTATTTCAAAACATGTTGGAAACATGTCAGCATTTTTAATTCGAGTGGTCGGTAGTTTGTCTGGATACATCTCGTTCTGCCTTTGTACCAACAGAGTGATTCCTCTTGACGTTTGTACATTCACGGTTTCAACTCGGTCATATCTCTCTTCTTAGATCGATATAGCAATATCTTTATCACTGAGAATATTTAACAGAAATGTGTTTTCTGTCTTGTATGTATTGGCTTGACCATATCAACTTTACCAGAGCATGTGCTGGCTAGTTTAGCCTTGGAAACCCAGGACGCCCTATCATCCAAAGGCTTCTTGAAGATTGTCTGCCCAGAGCAAGATCAACACAAATCCGTAAAACGGCTTTGGTCTACAGAACATTGGCATTGATGTATAACATCCACAAACACTGATGACTGGGACTTACAGATGGGCAATATTGATGAGGCGGGGAACAATGGAAACATTATTCCCGCCAATTTGACACGAATCCTGTCATTGTATCACTGAGAGTGTGGCCAATGACATTTGAGAAAATCGATGAGCTGGTGTTTGTTGTTGGATGAATTCATTTGATATCAAGTGATTGATAAAACTTATTAGCATCCACATTAAGCACATGAATTACATATTTATTCAGAAGACTTAGATCGAGTCAAGTGGGTGGATGAGTCTTTCTGAAACTCGACCGTGTCTACTGATTCAACGAGCACTGTTGTGGAAGAACATTAGGATAAAACGTGATATATCTGGAGTGGTCGGATGCAATTACAATAAATGCAGTTTGATATGTCTGTGGATTGGTCTCTTAAGAATAAAGAAATAAGGCACTGAATAGGGACATTGAGTAGTGGGTTTATTGTATTACGTTTTTTTATGTCTGATCCAAGTCTCCGATGCGTCAGTGGATCACAGGTTATGGTTTTCTTTATGTTATCATAAAATGTTATAAAAAATCCCTAATTAATTTTTACACCGTTATCCCTGGAAAAATCGCGTACAGATTCTTTCATCACAAGGGATGGAAAATGGAGGATCTTCAATAGGTATTCGTTAGTATATCTTGTATGGGCAATGGGACATCGTCGCCTTATGACCTCTTCAAACCTGGACTGACAGTTTAAGTTGGTATAACCGATAGTTGGCTTTATTTGATGTAATTTATTGATACCTATCTGGGTGTCCGACTTCTTCTGCATCAGATCACGGATGTAAGTTCTAATGATACATTTGTAATCAGAGCATGAAATGAGAAATGGTGTCACCCATTTGTTGAGAAATGTGTTACCAGAAATGCCAACGTGGCTGGGTAACCAACAGAGGACGATATTGCAATGATAAGTAGTGAGACCATTGTATCATTCAATAATTTCAATTAAGAGTAGATGTTTACATGAGCGACTTTTAACAGCCCGAGGGCACAAAGAGAGTCCTAAAAGATGATAGTTAGGATGTTTAGTAATATAATTCAAGGCTGTTAATATGGCGTTTGGTTCGGCTGTGAAAATTGAGCTGTCATCTGGTAATCTATAAGATATTGTTCGGGATCCAATGACAGTGGCACAAGCCACTCCGTCACTATCCTGGATCCATCTGTAAATAATGATTCATGTGTATTACATATATTTCTTAATTGATTAAATTCTTGTTTACACTGTAATTCATTTGTTTCTGACTTTTAAATGTGGTTAATGTTAGGTCGACTTGTGGCCCGCACCAACGCCCAAGAAAGAAAGAAGACAGTAAGGATATATGTATTCAAGCTCAATGCCAGCATCAGAAATGGAACGTTGTGGATGGGGTGGACAACAGCCGAGATTCATTGGCAGCTACAAAGAGCACTGACTTCACAATTTCCTAAGGGCATTAGACAATAGATGTAACAGGCTGTTATTTGCGTTAAGAGCTGCCGAGGAATGTACATAAAGACTGCATTGTTTACGACTGACGTAAACGCAGGTGTGTCATAAGGCTTGAATGGATTATATCCCTGCTTCTGGCGCAGTTGAGTAATATAGATCTCACGTATTGCTGATTGGTTCTAAGACTGTGTATATGATATAATATGTATGGTAAAGAGATACGCAAAGGAGGTCAAGACTTCAAAAGAGGAAATTTTGTTTCAATTTGACTTAATTACATAATTCATTCGTCTGATGAATGCAAAATTAGTTCGTCTGTTAATGGGTGCCTTTATACATAGTTACAATATTTCAGATTAATACAGGGCAACATATGTGTCAGTTTCTTTCAGAGCACGTATGTGAGTTAGTGAGTTTAGTTTTACACCGCTTTTAGCAACACGGCGGGGACACCAGAAACTGGCTTCACACTTTGTACCTATGTGGAGAATCGAACCCGGTCTTCGGGGTGACGAGCGATTGCGTTAACCTCTAAACCTTCCACCGCCCCTGGCAAAATGTGTCAGTTTCATTCAGGGCATCTGTTAACACAATAGTATGGTGCCCTTTCACACCCACTCATCCGCCCATCCATCCATCCATATCCATCCATCTGCACCCACACATGTGCATAATATAAATGTTTGAATCGATATGTGTTGTGTCGGTTACTACAAATGCATGGTTTATGACAGACGTACTTTTGCCAGGTAATATAAGAACATGTTTCCTTGACATTTCGCCCAATAACAATTATATCACACTTTTATTTATGAGACACCTGACACCGTTGTTGTGTATGGAAGATGTCCTCCCACGCACCTGTTATATTCACATCTCCATATAGAAGATGTAGCGTCATATCTGTACTAATTCTTTGATCCGTGGTGCTGCTCCGACGATAATGGATGCACTGTTGTTCACCTTCATGAGGACCTTTTGTAATGTGTTGCACAGCATCGTTGGTTTTGAAATGTTTCTGAAAGAAATTTGATAAATTTTGCTTTTCAAAATGTCACGATGAAGAGAAAGACAGTGGGCATACTGCCCACACTTCAGTTACGGATTTCCCTTTGAACCCATTTCTGAACTTTGATATACACTCAAGCATGATCTTTCTAAGAAGATGCCAAATAGCTTTATGTGTTGTTTGATCAGAGTTAGAACATTCATAAACTTAGTGCAGCTTTCAAAAAAGTTTAAGTGGATATAACACGTAGCTGACTGAATTTAGTTTTACGCCGCTTTTAGCAATATTCCAGCAATATCACGGCGGAGGACACAGAAATGCTCTCCTGCAACACATTGTGAACAAGTGTGGAATCTTACCCGGATCCTATGTGTGTGAACGTTGCCACCAGTTAACCACTAGGATACAGTTACCGCCACCTAGCATTAAAACTATCTGATAGTTATTCGTAATGGCATTATCATAACATGGTCCGAATGGAAGGTCGGAATCTCCTGTACTGAAGGATTCCTCAGTTGTTTGGTCCAGGCATTCTATTACAGGCATTCTGGTCACTAGTTGTTTTCAGTCCTGTCTAGGTGGGAGGGTTGGTCTAGACAACAAAGAACACTTTTGTGAAAATTAGATTGTATTTGATTTTCAATCATCCATTCAGTACCCTCCGCCTTTTATGTTAAATGAAGGCGTGTTTTGCAGAAAGTCGAGTATGGTTATT
This sequence comes from Haliotis rubra, assembly GCF_003918875.1. Classification (NCBI taxonomy): domain Eukaryota; kingdom Metazoa; phylum Mollusca; class Gastropoda; order Lepetellida; family Haliotidae; genus Haliotis; species Haliotis rubra. The sequence continues at coordinate 841,971 of NW_025767173.1, read as the reverse complement.
TTTGACTGTGGAAAGAATTTTGTCGCTTTTATTTGACAATTAAAGAGATCCTGAAAATATACACTTAGATGCGCTTCTGAGCATGTGTGAATCAGTCAGAATGTTTGCCTTGGATTGATTAATTTGGATAATCGATATTGTTGTAATGCATCTTTCACATAATTTAGAAAAACACAGAGTATTTCTCAGTGTAATGTTAATAGGTTACATAAACGATCTGGTAACAGTTAAACTATTCATGTGAAGTTAAGACTAGGCTGTAGCGATGTAAACACACAAGAATGTAACAGATTTATCCATAATTTTCATACTTATAGTTGTGGTTACAACACCAAAGTCTATATAATATATCATAATGTTTGAATAATAGGGACATTACATCAAAAGCTTTGCTATCTAAATCGTGTTGTTTTGTGATACTTATTGACAAGATCATTTTAATATTACAATTTATGATTCTGTATATAACTTTATTTAGCTGAGAATATTTTCTAGGCTAATCTATTATACTATCATTGAAACTTTTGGAAAATATCTTTTGTTTTAATATTCAATTATCGAATTTTGTGAAATATCTTACTGTCTTATATATGATTGCTATTTTGTTAGTTCGGGGATTTATATAGGTGTTTTATTCTTGTTCAGCAATCCCATTTTTCTAAAATATATGTTGTTAAACCAAGCTGCGGTAAGAATCGTACACATGATAAGAGGGAGTAAGTAACTTTAGAATGAAACCATCATATCAGTCATATTTTCATACTTGTCATTATGACATGACAGATGGGTTCTGGAAGAAAAGTCCAGAATGTTGGAAGTGTTTGATATTGGCCTCCGTGGAATTCTCTATCAGGGGTATGGTACTGAGAAACATAGAATCAATCATGACGAATGGTTAACTCCATTAGCACCCTGGTAAAATGGTATGCACTAGAATCCAATGTATTACATGAAGCAGAACGGGCATGGTGTTAGTACACATAGAATCAATCAAGAAAATGGTGATATCGATGAGGAACCCTGCTCAAAGATTGGAACAACAGCAGAATAAATTACATAAAACAACAAGTGCCAACAACTGATGATATATTGCAAGTATGCAGATGTGCCTAACGAATATGTTGGTGTATGAAAATTTCGGAAACAGCATGTGGCCCACTGGTATACGACGATCAATCCTCTGTTCTCTCCTCAACTTCTCTGTAAAACACTCTGTTCTCTCCTCAACTTCTCTGTAAAACACGTCATATCAGTAATAGCAAAATCAACAATGTGAAACATTATCAACATTATCAGCACATTCTACAACATCACCAAGAACACTATTATGTCAGCACTATTAGGAATGTCACTAAAATCACCAACATCAAACATTGGCACTATCGTCAATACCTACAAAATCAGCAATGTAGCGAATTTCAGTAATATTAGTAATATTTCCACTGTCAGCACTATCACTAAGTTGAACATTGTTTGTGATATCTACAAAATCATCAATACCACTAATATAAATATTATCCATGATATCTACAAAACCTGCTCAGTATCACCTACGTCAGCCAGCGACGTCTGTGCTGTACAAAGGACCAGCTCCCGGACAACACTAGCCACAGTGTCGACACTAACTACATCAACACACAATCAACTCAACTAAGATTTGGTCCACAAAGGTGAGAATACACAGACCATTGACATAACGTCTGCAAGATTCATTGATTTAGTTCTGTCAAGACTTCAGATGCCATTCCACATCAGAATGTGGAGAAATAACACCATCGCAAAAGATTAAAGTCAGCAAAACATACAAAATCAGGAACATCCGTTACTCTAAATCTTTACATCGGAAAAAGTATGTGCAACTTTGAATTGTCGAAACCTTTTAAAACAACTTAATATTTTATGGAGTAACATATGATCTCTTCACTTGTGGTATGTTCAGGATTCTAAAATATTGATTGCATTCTCTAATTTCATGTTTGTTCGTATTTCTTTAAAGTTTCTATAATTTGGCGTCAACACCAAGAGCGCATCCCTCCGTTTTGTTGCGCAATTACACACACTCTAGAGATGTTAAATCTGATCATAGATCGTTTTGACTGACACGTGAGCTAAATTACCCAACCTGAGACCACCTTGTCTGGAATGTATAAGTTGGGTGGCGATATAATATTTTACCCCCGAGACTCGGTGTGCTCATATTTCTGAATGTCACAGATTCAGTCAATGGAATTAGCAGATCATGTGTCATTTTGACCTCCAGTTCCATTGTGGGATGGTGTATTTGAAAAACTAGCTGAGCATTTGGGAGTGCTTTTCTGATACTCAAATTCTACAAATGTACACCAGGTGTTCGGGAAAAGGGCTACATGTCCTCCCCTACCAGTAGCAACCGCCATTTACAATATATGCATAAACCAGTAGGTACATATGCGACGGTAGCCTGTGAATAAAAACGTGAATATAGTGATCGATGGACCAGAAATCCAGAGAAACGATAGTGTGTACCGATTGTGAATGGAAACGATATCTTATATTTGAATGACGTTCGCTATCGAAATTAAGGCAGCTAGAATCATATTCATGGTAACGTTGATTATTGGTTTAGGTGACGACCAAATCCCAAGTGTCCCGAAATCAAACAAACATTGGCAACGGCCAGGTGAGGCAATGGTTGAAAGAGGATGTAGCGGTAGCATTATGAGAATATGATATGTAATTTCCATAAAAAAAAAAAAATTCAATTAAAGGATCAAATGAACATATCACTGCCTAACCCATTAACGCACACATAAACGCAGAGGCTTCAACAACGTACAGTTGTGACAAGAAATACAGACGCGAATAGACAGATTTCAACACCAAACTGTCATGAAAGAAACAACAGCAAACAATCGTGACACGAAATAAAGACCGCAATCGAAACACATTTCACACTGATTTTTTTAAACATCAGTCAGGATGTTTGTATTATCGAATACAAAACCATGATTATCACAGCTGATGTCAATAACGTAATTATTGCGGTGCAAGGAAATCCGAGTATTTCAGACTTTTACTGCACATCAATAACTTACAAATCTCATACCATCAATGACACCATTACTATCAACATGACATACCAAACGACCGACATCAATGCGAGAAAAGTCAACATTAGTAATATATTACCAGTATTCAACAGAAGATTATCAGCGATTGGTCTTACAGACGTGCAGTTCCAAAAGAAACCAACACTGTATATTTAAAATCTCAGCATCCATCTCTGTTGAACACATACAGTTAGGTATGTTTTAAACCATTGACAGTCACCATGGCACCATTTGGAATCCTGAAAATCGGTTTCAAGTGAAAACCACAGAGGAAACAAATCCTCAACAAGCAGTGCCAATTGGTCACTAAGCCCCAAATCCTCTTTCTGAACATGAGTTCACATGTAACATGAGAGGTGTAAACACAATTCTTATTGAATCGATGACAACATCATTTGGTTTGCTGATCACGACGCTGGAAGCTTGTGAGGTATAGAGAAGATCCTTCCACAATTATTCAGCAATCAAAGTCAGGCAAACAGCGAAGGAAGATAACTATTATCAACTGATTAATAAGCGTTCACGTGAAAGAACACGTGGAATGTGATTTACATGGCAATGGAGATGGTCAACAAAACCCACAAGTACCGAAATACTTGTTTGAACTGATCTGTTTATCGGCTACATTGTATAATACGTGTGTACTGTACATGCACATAACTATTCGCTGTGTGAGACGATATTCAGTGTTAATATGTCTATTCCATTTTGTAGTAGGTTCACACATATGTACTTTGTGACTGCTTTGAACATGGAGTAAAATAATTAAGTAAATTTTAATTCGGTTTCATGTTGCAGCATATATAACATATTTCATGATGGAAATTTGACACCATATACTTTAATATCATATTTGAGATTTCCTTTTTAAGTTTAACGTTCGTGCAAGTGCATCCTGAACGAAAGAGCTCCCCACATCGCCACAGTCATATCTATTCAGCCTCACGTCAAGTGACATCGTGAAAAGAAAAGTCGTCAAATTGAGCGTGAAACGACCCATTCCATTTAAGTTGTTTGAATGCAGTCGAGGCATTGATCAAAGAAACACCAGCTAGACAAGAGATTGGAGCTAACCTTGGCTAAAGCTTCCTGATGGCCACGGCTTTCCAGGACAAATCGAAATCAGTTCACTCTTAGTTGTCGCAATCAAAGCCCATGTACATGACTATCCCAGGAAAACTAATAGTTGTCACTTCTTTTCGACTGTTCATACAATTTTCATTAGATGCTTATTTTTATCAGAGAAGCTGATGTTCCGGTATAGGCCTCTTTCTAGTTTCTAGTACTCTGCATCAACTCAGGACTCATTTGGATCGAAGTACATGCTGCATCTTTGTGTGAAGTGGAAAATAAGGTTTGATGTGATCTTACAATCAATTTTCCTCTCATCACTATGGAATACGGCATCTTGTTTTAGCACTGAACTATCGTTACGTTTACCACGAACCCCTAATTGGAATTTTGCTTATTAATATTACGGACGTTATAACCTTTACGTTGTGAGCTATTTTGACTCTGAAACATTCCTGCTAAAGGACTGTGACATGTATAAAATCGAACTTGGACCTGACAATCCAGTGATAAATATTCTGAGGAAAGATCAGGTTGTAATTACATGCAAGCAAACAATTTACTGAGTCAAATCACCCGATCCATATATTCGCCAGAGGTTGTCCCTAAGTGACAGAGACCAGCCTGGATGGGGTCCATAATGGAGAGAGATCGGCCAAAAGGGATACGTTTTGACAATCAATGACAATCAATGACAATCAATGAGTTTCTGATAAATGTAATCAGAAGTGAATTTCAGGGTGTTTGCTTAATGGACGTGTTTGTGCTAATATGATAGTTGTTATCACAGAACTAGAATATGTTTTCGCCTAACTGTTTTTAACCTACCCACTCAATACTTCATTCTTTTTGTGAAATAATAATTAATTGATTATTTGTCATCAATTTACTCAATAAACAAATAATGCAGACACAATTCTCGGTTCATTCAGCTTCATTTGACAAGAACAGCATGATAACTATTCTTTCCCACGCAAAATGTATATATCGACATCAACACAGACTGTTGATTTATTCTTGGGCACCATGAGGTAGGGAATTAGACAAGATTGCTACATTGCTTTGAAGTAATTCTCTGTCTGAGCCTAAAACTGCTTTCAGACGCTGACTGAGACGGCATGTTTTCATGCAGACGTGATGAGGTCAACGAGGAAGTCGTGAGGAAGTAAGTATTTAGGAATTAAGACAAATGGGTATGTAAACACGTTGAGGCAACTGTTGATAGATGATGTGATTGAGGATAATGAGGTGTGGGAATTGACAGGTGCTGCATGATATTATATTAACAGTGACGAGAAAGTACATGTCTATACAACATTGTAAGTAACAATGGTGAAAGCGATTAGAGTTTAAAGCCACTTTCAAACAACATTTAAGTAACATAATTCCTACAATATGACGTTGGTCTGTGTAATAACCGAGACTGGTTCACATAATGGCTAAATATTCAACGTCGACACTCCAGGGTCATGCGTCATTGAATTTGAACTTTGCAAAATAGTACGGACATGATTCTGACAGGCCACGGATTATACCCAGGAAGGATCTGTTACTGGAAGCAATGTTCAGCGGATTGTGTAGCAAATAAGGGACACAACTCTGGTCTCCATATACGTATGCCTGGAGTAGGTTTAGCACCATTTTGGCAGCTTGATCGATGAAGAAATAATCTATGAAGAGTAATTCAGTTACATGTTTACTTGACTAGAAACTAGACTGCCTTAGTATTTATAAACATGATGTATGAACACAAACCCTCAATACTGACTGAATAAAAATCTAGCCAAATATAAACACAATAAGATCATTATTCCTCCTCAGCATCGTTTATTCGAGTGGTTTAGGAGTTTGTCTGGATACATCACGTTGTGCCATATAGTTGGTAAATTCACGTTTCCAACTCAGTCATCTCTCTTCTTAGATCGATATAGCATTAAGAATATTTAACAGAAATGTTTTTCTGTCTTGTATGTATTGGCTTGACCATATCAACTTTACAAGAGCATGTGTTGGCAGTTTAGCTCTGGGAACCCGGATCGCCTTGACATCCAAAGGCTTCTTGAAGATTGTCTGCCCATAGAAAGATAAACACAAGTCCGTATTACGACTTTGGTCTACAGAACACTGGCATTCATATATAACATCCACAAACACTGATGATTGGGACTTGCAATGGCAATAATGGCAACATTATTCCCGCCAGTTTGACACGAATCCTGCCATTGTATCACTGAGAGTGTGGCCCAAGACATTTGAGAAAATCGAAGAGCAGGTGTTTGTTGTTGGATGAATTCATTTGGTATCGACCGATTAATGAAGCTTATTAGCAGCCACATTAAGCATATGAATTACATATTTATTCAGAAGACTCGGATCGACACAAGTGGGCGGATGTGTCTTTCTGAAACTCGACCGTGTCCACTGATTCCTCAAGCACTGTTGTGGAAGAACATTAGGTCAATGCGTGTTGTAGCGGGGCAGGTCGGATGCAATTACAATGAATGAAGTTTGATGTGCCTGTTGATTGGTCTCTTAAGAATTAAGAAATATGGCACAGGATGAGGACATTGAGTACTGGGTTTAATGTGTTAGGTTTCTCTGTTCCAGATTTCTGTGTATGGCATCTGATGAGTACAGCTGAGTGAAGTGAGGTGAAATTGGGTTTAACGTCATGCTTGAGAATATTTCGTTCATATGACGACGTGTGGGCTGACAGGAGGTGGTTTACTTTATTCGCCTGAGGATATCGAGACAGAAGCGAAATGTGAACATGTTACTTGTATTTTCTTGAAACTTCTAAAAGGTAGTGGCACAAAGCGGTTCAGCTGTCAGCCATAAGTACTTTGTTATTGGAATCTTAACATAACTTTGAAATAATAAGTCTGCGTGAGAATTGGAGGTCAGGAAGTAGGTCCACAAATGCACGTGAAAACGAACACACGTGAAGACATAGGTGCACACAAGTACAAACGCTCACAAGTGCCAATGCCCTCACTCGGACAACTACACTCTTTAATGACGATAACGCGGTGCAGGGATGGGTAATTTAGCTACAAGGAGATGATGGTTGCACGTTTGCATACGAGAATCCCAACAATTAAAACCCTTTGTCTGTCATATCAGTATGATCTCTGTTTTCTTATGGATGTGGAAATGGTTTTGTCGCTTCTATATATTGAACCCAAATAGGTATGAGTTTACACATTTAAACAGAGTCATATTGACTGTATATAATCCTATTAACGTTGTATTGCACCTGTGCAACTACTGGACGTTATCGGAATATAACTGGGCAATGTGATATGACAGATCAATGTACAAGTCTGTAAACAGCTGTTGTTCAACGCCTTATGTATTTACCTGACATGTTTTTATTGCAAATGACAAATTTACAAAGCGAGGTCGTTGCCTGTGTGGAAATACAAGATGTGTTGGTAACCGCGGCTGTCACGTAAACAGTGACACGTGACACAATAACATGTCCACGTCCCATTCTGAGATTGTCTCGACAGACTTTCATCGTTATGGTTTTTGCAGAACAGAACAGAGCAGAAGGTTCGTTCACTAAACCTACACAAAGTGGTACAGTGAACATACAACTGCTTACATGTTCAGTGCACATATGTATTTGTTGAAAAGTTAATCCTGCAATCCTACATAATATGGGAACGCAATTAGAAGTTATCAGTTTCTGGGAACTTCTCTCAACACTGGGATACTTAATGAAATAGTATTTAAATGTATCGGACTCTTTGTTTAGAAAAGGAAAAGCCGTGAAGTTCTGGGTTAGAATCGGTCTACAATAACCCATGCTTGTCGTAAGAGGCGACTAACGGTGTCGGAAGGTCAGGCTCGCTGACTTGGATAACACAGGTCATCGTATCCGAGTTGCGTAGATTGATCTTCATGCTGTTGGTCACTGGATTGTCTGGTCCAGACTCGATTATTTACAGACCGCCGCCATATAGCTTGAATATTGCTGAGTGCGGCGTTAAACACCCTCTACATTAACGAGATAAATATATGAATACATAATTATGATAATATATTTACACAGTGGTGAGATTTGAAAGAAGTCAGGTACTGTGTAAGTAGAGCATGGTAAAGGAGGTGTCGAAAGAGATTCATGATCCAGCATCATTAGAAGATGTGGTGTATTACAAGCAAAACAGTGAAACCTTTCAGGTTCATGATGATGTTGTTCATGACTCCTGTCTGATCAGAGGTCTGCCAGAAACCTTGGGGACATGAAGACCGTTTGTCGTAAACACTGAGTTAAAAAAGTTACTAGCTCAGTAACTGTAACATTAGCTCTTCATTCCGATGATGAACCTCTGACATGTTCTCTACATGGGTATGCGTACATGTAAAGTGTGTGAAGTATCACTAGATATGAACTGGAATATGACTGGAATTTGGCTCCTACACTATTCTTCATTCTCCAGTGTTATTTCTCATAACATTATGACAAATAAACTTGAGACTTTCTTCAAATAATTTCGTGTTATACCGATTCAAGCGACACTAAAGTAGCTGTCCAATCAAATTACTCACTTGAGCAATAGGGGAAAATATCAAGAACTTGTACTCGACAGATGCAGTCAAGTATTTCAAGATGACCTGATATTCAGCCCTTTCAAACATGGCACCTGGGGCGATTTTGTGGTAAATTAGTACATCGTGAAGCTCCCGTGATAAAGGTAGGCAGTACCCTGGTATGTGTACAAGGATCAGATGTGCACGAGACTGTAATCTGCCAACAGACAGGCTTTAACAACTGAAGTCGTGAGTAGAGATGCACACACCAACGCATAGGGTTTTACAAGAACTTCAACAACTAACAGTTGCGACTAGATACAAAGATGCCAGCGAAGAGGCTTTAAGCAACTGAACTCGTGAGTAGAAATGAACTATCCAATGAGAAGGCTTTAACAACTGAAGTCGTGAGTAGAAATGAACTATCCAATGGGAAGGCTTTAGCAACTGAAGTCGTGAGTAGAAATGAACTATCCAATGAGAAGGCTTTAACAACTGAAGTCGTGAGTAGAAATGAACTATCCAATGGGAAGGCTTTGACAACTGAAGTTGTGACACGAAGTACAGACGCTAATCGAAGCGCCTTTCATCTGTTACACTGATGTTTTAATAAGGCAGGATATATTTGTTATCGAATACGAAAACATGGTTATCACAGCTGCCTACAATCCCAATTTACCTATATCCCGGTTTGCCTACAAAAGTACTGTAGAAGAATGGGTAATGATTTATGACCTATAAAATAATTGAACAACCAATTTACCAGTCACCGAAGGGTATGTTGTTGGGTTTGGAGAAAGGGTAATTAATCCAGTTTCTCTTTAATTAAACGACATGATAATATTGTTGATAATGAATGGGTAGTTAAATTTTCAAAGCTGTGGTTGGTCTGTGTATCTACATGTATAGCATATTTGGAACCTTATAATCGAATAAAGATACATGAAGACATGTACAATGACATATTTATTTAGTCGTGCAGATTATCATCTCAAAGTTAGATTAACTAATCACTACATCTCCAATGTCAAATCAGATGGCTTGTGAACATATGTGTACAGAGAAGTAGATGCCGAAAGAGCACCTCCCGAAAGAGCTGAATGAAATAGATATCTGTATCATGGCTGACCAAGAGATGTGTATTCTGACTGATCAATTAAGGCTTGTCAAATTGACATATTGTTCCATATTTTATAAAAATATATTATATTCCATGACATTTTGTCAATCTGAATGATTATATAATTATATTCCATGACATTTTGTAATTTCCAATGAATGAAATGCATTCAGAAAGAATAAAGATACCTCATGCCTAGAAACACTACTTTTGTCATCCTTCCCGTATTGCCTACAGTTAACTTTTGGTCAAATTCATTTTAGTATTTGTAGAAAAGGTCAGCACATTAACCTTACTTCCTGATCACTGGACCGTATCATGCTTTTAACGTGTAGACAGAATGGGACTGTAGGCAGAATGGGAAGACACTTTGATGTCAATGGCCGTAATTATTGCGGCGCAAGGAAAGCCGATTATTTCAGACTTCCTACTGGACCACATCAATAACCCTACAAATCTCATACCCATCAGTGAAATCACCACTGTCAACCCTTATGATAATCACATGACGTAAAAGACAACGGCATCAATACGAAAAATCAACATTAATAATATATTTCCATGACTCAACACAGGATTATCAGGGATTGATCTTTTGACGTGCTATTCCTAAAGAAACCAATATTTTATATTTGAAGCCTGAGCATCCATCTCCATTGAACACACGGTATGAGGCATTTATCAAATCAATAACATTCATCATGGGACCATTTGAAATCCTCGAAATCTGTTGCAAGTGAAAAACCTCAGAGGCAAATAAATCCTCTATAAGCAGTGCCAATTGGTCACTAAGTCCCAAATCCTCTTTCTGTACATGAGTTCACACGTAACACGAGAGATGTATACACAATGCTGGTTAAATCGATGGCGTCATCATTTGGCTCGCTGATCACGTCGGGAAGCTTGTGAGATATAGTTCAGATCCTTCCACAATTATTCAGGAATCAAACTCAAGCAAACATTGAGGGAGATACCTATGATCAACTGGTTATAAGCGTTCACGTGAAAGAACATGTGATTTACATGGAAATGTAGATGGTCAACATTCTCAAAACAAAAGTAAGTACCAAAATACTTCCTAAGTTGTCTCAATTGATCTGTTTATCGGCTACATAATACAATGTGTTTATACTACACGTGCACTATGTGGGAGGACGTTCAGTATTAATAATCCCCAGGGATTTCCATGTATTCCCCTAAAATTTCCAGGGATTTTCATGGAATTACTGTTTTCATGGTATGTTCCATTACACACATTCCCTATTAGGATGTCAGTGTGAATGTGTGAAATTAATGTTTCCCTAAGCTTTAAACTTCATGGAATTAACTGTTGAGTCTCATTTCATCCCTCAGTTCTTAGGAGTTGAAAACTTTGACTTAAAACTTTTACTGATGACACTTTTACTAATTACTACCTTGAGTCGGGGTACCAAGGTCATTTTCTCGCGGCATTACTGTTGAGTTTCATTTCATCCCTCAGGTCTTAGGAGCTGAAAACTTTGACAATTTACTGATGAGACTAAGTCCGAGCTAAGAGAGGGAAATCACCGGGTTTCAATAATATTCCAATTGATGTTTTGAAAAATGACGTCTGTATAGCTTATGTTCACATGCTGTTTTCTACGTGTTATGAGACTGGTCATGTACCCTCCAGTTTGAACCCAGGGGATCATTACCGCTATCTCTAAGTCTGGAGCTGACGACCTGAGAGACCTGAGCGTTAAGATATAAGCGAATATATAATTCAACATAAATATACAATCAAGATGGCGGATACTAGAATAGTTAAATGAATTATCATTATTATTTTAGCGCAATTCAATTCATTTTACAATTTCAGTACATTTGACAAGGCATTTAAAAGTTAGCCGAGATTTTAAAATGTTTTGTTTTCTTTATTGAAAATAGCCGTTTAAGTTTAAACACATTAGGCCATTCATAGAAATAACTTAGAATATACATCATCCGCTGTTGGAAAAGAGCTTCACATTTAAAAGGTAATGGAATTCGTCCCCAACAGACGGAGAATCGCAAAAGATTACAGCATCTATTTTCACTGAGAATGTTGTACCAGCGGCCTGTTTCTATCGGTAAATTGTGATTTGAGAACTTAAATCTAAGAATTGGAACATGTATTGGTTTGGGAAGGAAAGGCTTGTTTTCAAAGCATATATGTCATGTTTGTCCTCAGTGTCTTATCTCTACAAATGACGTGACATTGACATAAAACTGTTTTTCCGGACTACTGGTCCCAACAAATGAATTTTATCAGCATATACTCTGTACTCGCATTATAAATTTGGTGTTCTCTATTTCAATAAAGGCTTGCAACCTGGGATTTAGGGAATGAAATCCCATGGCTAATATTTAATTAATTTAACGAAATCCCTGGTTTCACACATTCCCTGTAAACATATATATATATACTTTAATATAATAGTTTAGATTTCCTTGGCAGGTTAACGAAGGAGGTCCCCATATCACCACAGTCATATCTGTTTCTGCAGTATGTCAAGTGACATCGGGAAAAAAGAAAAGGCGTCAAATTGAGCGTGAACTGACCCATTCCATCTAAGTTGTTTGAATGCAGTCGAGGCATTGATCAAAGACAAGAGATTGAGCTGGCCCTAACTGGCTAAAGCTTCCTGGATGACCACGGCTTTCCACGACAAATCAAAATCAGCTCGCTCTTAGTGGTCGCAATCAAAGCCAATGTACATGACTATCCCAGGAAACCTAATAGTTGTCACTTCTTTCGACTGTTCATGCAAATTTCATGTCAGAGAAGGTGATTTTCCGACATGGGCCTCTTTCTAGTTTCTAGTACTCTGCATCAACACGGGATTCATTTGGATGGAAATACATGCTGCATCTTTGTGTGAAGTGGAAAATAAAGTTTGATGTGATCTTACAATCAATTTTCCTCTCATCGCGATATGATGTTTTTGCGCTAAACTATCGTTACGTTTTTGACGATTCCCTAATTGGAATTTTGCTTAATATTATAACGGAAATTATAGCCAAATGGTAATTAAAGTTCCTGCTCTTTCTGTATTCCAGATATAAAATAAAGGAGCGTTAGAATTAGAATATCATGGAGGACGAAATACAATATCTTACCAGTGATGAACCCAAGCACAAAATCAAAGTTTGACGAATCTCTTCCGTTTTTCTAGCTTTGGACAAACGTATATGCTTATCCATGGTTAGAGAGAAGTGACATGAAATATTAATACCCCCACTCCATACTTGTAATATAAATGAGGACACGATTTTGATTTTGCCTCTGTGGGTAAATTTATTCCCCGGGGTAAAATACCAATGAAGGGAATAAGGATTGCATGTAAACACGGCTTAACAAATAGAATGACTGGTGTTCCCCCTTTGCGCTGATATCGATAACAACAGGTCATGTTGAGTTTGTCAATCTAAATGTCAAGAATTTAGTGCACGGACCTTTAACTCTTTCTCAGCATCCAGTTTCCTTTGGGAACAATTAGTTATTAGACTACTAAGCTGATTGATCACGACGACATGTGGTAGTGTGCAACATGATACAGTTGTAGCTTCATCATATCCATGTAGAACATGTTCTTTCTTTAGTTTCTTTCAGTTCCAAAAGGAAAAACCATTTAAGAAGCCAACCTATCTCATCCCCCATGCTATACTTACCTCCCTTCAATGCTCCTCCCATCGACAGCTCCGGAGGCTGTTTAATACTCAAGAGATTCCTTGCGGTACACTGTCTATATGTTGGTCTGGTGTACCCTGAACAGATGTTGTGACAGTAACTATGAAGAACATGATTGCATAAATTGTGTGCTCTTTCCACACTGGAGCATTTCAGCTTAAGTACAAAATCGAGGTTGGACCAGACAGTCCGGTGATAAATGTTCTGAGGAAAGATCAGATTACGATTCATACGCGAGGTAAACCACCTGCTCTTTATTTCGCCAGATGGTGTCCTTAATTGACAGAGATCGGTCCAGAGGCTGTCCCTAAATCAGATATCGGCCAAAGGGAGTACGTTTTGACAACCAATGAAGAGTTTTTACATTTAACCAGAAGTGAATTTCAAAGTCAAGAGATTTTTCTGTAAGAAAGGCAATGATGATTTGCATGTCAGTTTCACAGTAATCCCCAAAGTGTCCGGTGTAAGTGTACAAAAAAGACTGAGATGCTTGATGGTTATTTAGAAGTTGAGAAGTAACACAACAACGTATGGTATGGATTTAACAACTTCTTTAATATTTACAACACGAAGTTTCTGGGCTATTTCTTGCCCCTTCATCAGGTGAATGACAAAATATGATACAAGCCAAATATATAGTATGTACAGGACTGACTGACTGAGTTTGATTTTTACGCCGCTTTTAGCAATATTCCAGCAACATCACGGCGGGGACACAAGAAATGGGCTTCACACATTGTACCCATGTGGGGATTCGAACCCGGGTCTTCGGCATGGCGAACCAACGCTTTAACCATTAGGGTACCCCTCGCCCCAGTATGTACAGGAAGCCAGTGAGATAGTAATACTCGCTTTTGTTTCTGTTTTTGTATGTATTGGCTTGATGCTTGAACATATTAACTTTGCATGGACGGGTAAGGGCTAGTTTAGCCCTGGAAACAGGAACGCCCTGGCATCTTGTGGCTTCTTCAAGATTGGCCACCCCGGAGCAAGGTGAAGCAAATCCGTATCAGTGTTTTACAGAACACTGGCATTCATGTATAATATCCACTGACACTATGGGCAATATTGACGAGGCGCGGAACGTTGACAACATTATTCCTGCCAATTTGACTCGAACCCCGCTGTTGTATTAAACTGACAGTGTGCTCTCTGATGATTTTGAGAAAGCGAAGAGCTGGTGTTGGTTGTTGATGGATTAATTTGATATAGGCTGATTGATAAAACGTATTAGCAGCCACATCAAGGATATGCATTACATATTTATCCAGACTCAACGGATGTGTCTTTCTGAAACTCGACTGTGCCCACATATTCAAGCACTGCTGTAGAAGAACATTAGGTTAAAACGTGATACAGCGGGAGTGGTTCGAATGCAATTACAATGAATGAAGTTTGATATGCCTGTGGATTGGTCTCTTAAGAATTAAGAAATAAGGCGCTGTGTGAGAACATAAAATACTTTACAAAATGTGTTACTTTTTAATGTTTCAGCTCATGCTTTTGTATGTGCCCGAAGTTTATGGCATCAGGTGCATACGTTGGAGTGCAATGGCAGATTGTTTTGCTAACACGAACTATATTTTCATACATATACTCATGGAAACAAATAAGGGAACACATTAAAATTACAAGTGTTCCTTTATTCGTTTCCAGGTTTCTTCACAAGGTATGTATTGCGTACTTGAGAGTGAAATTCTGGAAATAAATAAAAGAACACTTGTACTTTCAAGACAAGACAAGACAATCGTTTATTGTATTTTAGGCCACCGGCCCTCATATACGAGAGAGTTACATACAGAGTTGCAATACATGTTGTGGGGATATATATAAGGGCATTATTAGTTGTAAGTGCTCGTTATGACGAATAAATGCATATGTAACATAGAGAACTAAATTACTAATTACTAAATTAAATCCAACAAACTTCATGTGTTCCCTTATTTGTTTCCATGAGTATATATATCCATGACCGTGGCCATTTGTTCTACATGACTCCAACATACACCTTCATTGTGTATCGGGGCGGTGAGGTAGCCTAATGGTTAAAGCGTTGGCTCGTCACGCTGAAGACCCGGGTTCGAATCCCCACATGGGCACAATGTGTGAAGCCCATTTCTGGTGTCCCCGCCGATGTTTGCTGGAATATGGTCCGGCTAAAAGTGGCGTAAACCTCCAAAACTCAGTCAGTCAGTCAGTCATTGTGTATCTTGAAAAAGAACAAATATGACCTTATGACTGACAGAAAGTACAATCACGTTACGCCCGACATAGAGAAAAGATGTCCGGTTTAATTGGGTAGCTCTCATTTAGTTTCAGGACTTCCAGGACTTTTTTCTGGAGCGATGGTAGAGGTATATAGTTTGCAAGTGAATATCCAAGTGCTGAGGTGCGTCATTTAGCTACTAGGGAACTTTGGTTGTGGGTTCGAATCTGAGATTCCTGGTCTGTCATCAGTATGCTCTTGAGTTCTAAAACCAAAGAGGTATTTTCAGTCAAAGTGCAAGTCGTATTGAATGAACGTAATCCTGTTTACGCTGTAGTGCTCCTGTGGACGTTATCGGAATCTACTCCACTAAGACGTGGTCCATATTGGTGAGAATACACAGACTATTGACATGATTTCCACCCAACTCATAGTTTTAGTTATGTCAAGAATTTAGGCACCACATTCTACATACAAATCTTTAAACGTAATGCTGCGGCGTAGCAAAAGATCAAAGTTAGTAAATTCACTGACACCTAAATCCTTTCCCAGGAACAGTGTATGAGCTGTACATTTTGTTGTTCAAACCAGGCAAAGAGCTTAATATTGTGAGTAGTAACATTGATCTTCTCACCTTTGGTATGTTCAGGATTCTAAAATATTGATTGCATTCTCTAATTTCATGTATGTTCGTATTATTTTAGAGTTTCTGCAATTTGGCGTCAACACCAAGAGCGCATCCATCCGTTCTGTTGCCCAATTACACACACTCTGGACTGAGATGCTAGATCTCAATATGGATCGTTTTCATTGACACGAGGGCAAAATTACCCAACCTGAGACCACCTTGTCCAGAATGTATAAGTTGAGTGGCGATAATAATTTTACCCCCGAGACTCGCTGTGAAGACAATCTCATATTTCTGAATGTCAAAGATCCAGTAAATGGAATTCATGGATCATATGTCATTTTCACTTGCAGCTTCATTGTTGGATAATGTATTCGAAATGCTAAGCTTAGCTCTTGGGATTCCTTTTCAGTATATTCAAAATCTGAATGTGCATGCGTTTCTGTCAATGTAAATCACCAATTTAAATATATATATCTTTGGCGTGTTCATTTCCAAATTTCTGAACAAAAGTGAGTGAGTTGGATTAAGTGCTGATGTCAACATTGCTCTGGTAATATGACTCCTTGGTTAACGAGTAAAGCCCGAAATGATGCATCTCTTAGACGTTCACGACATGGGTGAAACAAAACAGTTATAATGTCCATGCAAGAGAATAAACAGTCTTCATTATCCACCAAAAACAAATGCAATTAAGTTTGGTATGTATTGACTGAAGCTGCACCTCAGCACTCCTACCATGCGAGAGCAGCCTGTACACGCTTCACAACAATAAAGTGATCTTTAAATCAAAACTGCAAGTGAAACGATAGCTTATTTACTGATTTTGTTGGAACTGATGTAAAATACGTTATATTTGAAATACGTCTGCTATCAAAAATTATGGCTGGAAGAAACATATTCAGGTAATTGATTTCTTTTTCCGGAACACCACAGGGTCGACTGAACCACCCGTTTGTCGAAATCAAGCAAACATTAGTAAACAGCAGGCAAGTATTGGCTGAATGAGTGAAGGTGAACCAGAGCAGCAATGCAGCATTACCTGTGATTTACGTCAACACATTCGAATAAACCTTCGTCACATTGATATACACTACATGGAAACCTATACTCGGACAGTGATTGTATTTGAAAGAAGTTTGGCACCATCGGATATGACAATGGAAAATGTGTCCAAACAGATTTGAGATCGGGATACAAGTTGGAACATGAAACAGTTCTCAGTGTTCATTACGATGTGTTTCACGACTCCTGTCTGACCCAGAGGTCTGCAAAAACCCTCGAGGACACGAAGACAGTTTCCCGTAAACACGGTGTTAAGGTTGGCTCGCTCAGTGAATAGCCTGGCATGTCCTCCACATGGGGACAGTGTTTGAAGTATCATTAGATATGAATTGGGATATGATTTGAATTTGGCGAAACATGACGTAACTCCCACACTATTCTAGATTCTCCCTCCAGTGTTATTTCTCGTGTCATTATGACAAATATACTTGAGACGTTCTGAAAATAGTTTCGTGTTATCCCGGTTCAAACGGCACGAAGAGAACCATCCTTTCAAATTACTCGCTGGAGCAATAGGGAAAAATATCAAGTAACTCGTAGTCTACAAATACAGTGAAGTATTTCGAACTGGCGTGGTTCAGCCCTTTGAAAGGGGTACTGGAGGCGAATGTATGGTGAATTATTACCTACGAGGGCGAACATATCGCGGTTAATATTTTTCATACGATGCCCTAGGGCAAAATATCACTTTGTCATGGTGACGTGACGTCATTAACAATGCTATGACGTCACGTTTCTTCTGTGACGTTCAGTTCTACATGCGGCGACGGCGGGTAGACATCCTATGTTTGAAAGTAGATTTGGGTTATTTTCCTCCAATTTGACGGTTATAAACAGAATATTATTCGTGTGCCCATATCATACTATAAGTTTATGACACTCGTGCCTAAATATCGGTATATCCCTCACTCGCTCGGGAAATACCAACATTTAGGCACTCGTGTCGTAAACATAGTATGACATGGGCACTGATATAATATCCTTTAATTACTACATCGTGAAGCCCTGTGTCGAAGAAAGGCAGCACACGTACAAGGGCCTGATGAGACTGTTTTGTGTTTGCGAGACAGTAATCTGTCAAAGATGATTCCAATTACAAATAACCACTTCGTTAGAATACATGTAGATGTGAATGGCTAACCTGCATATCCTAAGAACTCACTTACCACCATATAGATCCAAACCACTAACTGCCTAACCTAGGTACACATTGACCGACAAAGAGATTTCGACTAAACAGCTTGAGGGCGTGCCAACATGCAGACCTGAGGAACTGTCCGGCACTACGACAACATGTAGGTCTGAACGACTGACTGCTCGGCTGTAACAAACATGCCAAATAGACTTTAAAACCGACAGAGGAAATTTACACGCCGATTGGCTTTAACATCAAAGCACCTCCCTATCTGTAACACTGATGTTTTAATAAGTCAGGACATATTTGTTATCGTATACACGGACCATGTTTATCAGAGTTGGTATCGACGACCGTAATAATTGCAGTTCAAAGGATCACAAAATTCGCAAATTTACTTAAACGTAGATATATAATTTGAAATTGTATCCATTTAAAACTGGATAAATAATGATATGGTAACACATTTTAGGAAAACAGCCACTTTAAGCTAACTGTTTGCACTTGATACATGAGTAACCATAAAATGGTTTTCATGGCACCAACCAACCATTTTGCAAATTATGGCACGGGTCATTGACAAGAACACAACGCCTGTCAAACTTGGATCCATGCTTACAATAGGCTTACATATTTAAAACCAAATTCGACCCAACTTGATAGTTTTCTTTTGAATAAATGATTTGATCCTTAGCAAAGTGTGAATAGTATATGTAATACGTCAATAATAATTACATACTTACCTCTATCCAATGTTTCTTCCATTTACAGACCATGGGGTTGTGTAGTATTTGACCTGTTCCTTGTGGTAGTGTTTCTGCTTAACCGTACAAATCACACTACTTAAGCGGCTCCATGTGTGAGTGGAGTGGAGTGAGTGAGTGAGGTTAGTTTTACGCCGCACTCCAGCAATATCCAAGCTATATGGCGGCGGTCTGTAAATAATCGAGTCTGGACCAGACAATCCAGTGATCAACAGCATGAGCATCGATCTGCGCAATTGGGAACCGATGCCATGTCAACCAAGTCAAGCGAGCCTGACCCACCCGATCCCGTTAGTCGCCTCTTACGACAAGCATAGTCGCCTTTTATGGCAAGCACATGGGTTGCTGAAGACCTATTCTACCCCGGATCTTCACGGGTCTCCTATGTGTGGTGACAAACACCATGTAATGTATGGATACTATGAGAATTTGTCATTCAGAAATACCCCCAGCTGTGTGACAGATATATGTAGAAAAGAAGGGTGGACCAGAAAATCCTGTGATAAATATTGTGAGGAAAAAATCGGGGAACAACTGCACGGGACAAAATCAGCCTATCCATATGTTCGTCTTTAACGGTCAGGTGGTGTCACTTTTCCTTTTGGTCATGTGAGATGATGATCAGTGCCCTAAACTGTTAGAAACTGGACAAGAGAAGGTACTTGATATGCAGAGATCGGTAGAGAGGCTGCTTTTATTGACGGAGATACAGAGCATGGGGGTCCTTAATTGACCCACATCAGGTGCCCCTAAATGACAGGGATCGGCCAAGAGGCTGCTCTATATTAACCACTCGTTATGAATGTGTACAAAATATTACAAGTGGCTGATATAGTTAGAATAAAATGGTCCACGATTTCCAAAATGCAATGTGGGAAAAGCTTTCTCCATTCATGTCTATTATATTTTATCGTTAAAGTGGTTTATCTTAATAATTTATTATTTAAACCGTTTTACTCTTTTACTCACACGAACGACTTCCAGGGTATGTATCAAATAATATCAGAAGAAACTAATGATACAGACAATGTCAATTAGTTTTATTTGACAAGTAGAACACGATAACTACTCTTTCTCACCCCTATATATACATACCGATAACTATTCTTTCAAATTCCCAATATATACATCAACACAGACTGGTAATATGTTCTTTGGTTCAGCGAGGGAAGCAATTATACAACAAGATTGGTACATGGCATGTAAGTAGTTCTGTGTCTAGACTCTAATACTGCGTTCAGACGCTGATAAAGACGGCATTTTTTCCTACAACGTGATCCAGCCAACTCCTTAAGTAGTGAGGAATGTTGCCACACGGAGATACAAACACGTTTGGTTTTGATGATGTGATTGATGATACAGATGTGTGGAACTGACAGGTGTTGCATGGTATTAAACAACGAGAGTTCTACATTGAAGATGTGTCCGGGTAACTACACAGTATAAGGGGTAAGTATACTGGACAAAAATAGTTAGGATATATGTAAGTTTTGAAATTATGAATAATGATCTATTTATTATATAATATAGAACAAACTTTATGGATAACAACTTCTTTTATTCATTGAGTGCGACGTTTCGATACAGATACAGAATCTGTATCGAAACGACGCACTCACGAATAAAAGCAGTTGTTATCCATAAAGTTTGTTCTATACTTGTACTTCCCAACTTCTAAAATGCCACTCAAAGAAGTGATCTATTTATTCATTGACACACTGATAAAATATCAATCATAAAAATACCAATATCCCTAACTTATTTTGTCCAGTATATAAGGGACACATCTCCGGACACATTTGCAGCTATCCGAGTTTAGGTATGTCCCGAATATGTAGGTATGATACGCTTTTAACAACCCCGAAAATGGTCTGCAAATAATTAATCTGTGTTACATAGCATGTGGAAATGTTTTATTTAAATATATATTTTAAGTGATTAAGATGCATGTTTAGCTCACATAGATGCACCTTAAGGTCTACATAAATGAGGTTTTCAGTGTCTCTCGTTCCTGAACTGTAGGGCGTTAATAGATATGGAACAACTTGGAAAGAGATCTCAGATCTGTTATGATCGTATATTAAAGAAGGTGGTTGGTGTTCGATCCTGTATATTCCCTCTGTGTATCTAAGACATTGACGACAAATGCCATTTACTAAATATATATATATATGATTTTGTCACCATGTTTACCAACATAAACTGTATTATTGATATTCAATATGTTTATATTCTATTTTGAACTGATGAAGAGACACATATCGTCAAGCAAATGTAGATTTCGAAGCAATCCTTCATGACACGATTTCCTAAATAATTTAATGCGTTATAAAGATTTTGTGTATAAATGCAACAGATTTTGATGTATTACCATACACATGTTAACCATCTCTGTACATGGACTAGTGGCGTCCAAGGGAAAATAATCTTGACACGACTTGAGGGTGTAGGAGAAAGAAAATACTTAAGGTCATGCTTTAAAGTACACGAACCCTTGATTTCAACTAAGTCAAAACTTGTAGAATATTTACACAATATGATCATTACTCTCCTATTCAGCATGTATAATGCGAGTGGTTGGGATTTTACATGGATGCATCCCGTTGTGCCTAAACGTTTGTAAATTCAAGGTTCTAACTGGGACTTGGATTTAGCAAGAGTTTTATAACTAAGAGTATTTAGCAGAAATATGTTTTTCTGCTATGTATGTATTGGTTTGAACATATTAACTTTAGACGAGCATATGACGGCTAGTTTAGCCCTGGAAACAGAGACCCCTTGACATCCACCGGCTCCTTGGAGATTGACCGCCTGGAGCAGGATCAACACAAATTCGTATAACGGCTTTGGTTTACAGAACACTGGCATTCATGTAAAACAAACACTGATGACTGGAACTTGCAGATGGGCAATATTAACTAGGTGCGGAACAATGGCAACATTACTCTCGCCACTTTGGCACGAATCCTGCCATTGTATCAGAATAAGAATGCGGTCTATGACATTTGAGAAAATCGAAGAGCTGGTTGGTTGTTGATGATATTATTTGATATCGACTGATTAATAAGGCTTATTAGCAACCACATTAAGTATATAAATTACATATTTATTCAGAAGACTCAGTTGGCAGATGTGTCTATAGATTCATGAAGCACTGCTGTTGAAGAACATAAGGCCAAAACGTGACATTGCGGGAGTGGTCTGACACAGTTACAGTAAATGAAGTTTGATGTGCCTGTTTATTGGTCTCTTAATGAATTAATGAATAAGGCACAGTATACAGAGTTAAAGTAATTTGTTAATGTTTTCGGTCTTTTGACATCTGATGCGTTCAGTGGAGTGGTGTAATTGGAGATGATTTCCTTTATTCGCTTAAGGATATCGAAAAGAAACTTTACAAAGGCCGCGGCTTTGGCAGTGTGGAAATATTAGTTCTTTAATTGGTTATGGAGCCCGCCATGTATGATGACAAACATTTCCCCCTCTCCATTCTGACATTGTATTGCTGCATTTGAAAAGACTTCCATTGATTCGGTTGAAGTCACCTGTTGGGGTCTATTCCATTGATGATATTTGTGTAACCAGCCAAATGGCGTCATTATCTCTGATTTTTAACTATTATTGACAGCTGATAATTATAGTCATAATATACCCGAAAATGCAGATGTACCAGGTTTTAACTCTGTTCACAATTGAACCACTTGTCAAGGCAGACCTCGCGTGTAGCAAGCACTGTGTCAAATATAGAATCTTCAGTTTTCTTTCCTTTGTAAACGACTGTATTCTGGAGTATGTTATCACTGGTGTTCAAAACAGCGCTATATACATGTATAGCTGCGTCTATGACGTAACATGGGATCGCTGGACAATCATACGAGAGTGGTTTTCACGCTCTGCGACATCTGCGTTCTCGTAGAACGCCAGCCACAGCGGGATAACACCGCATCGACACAAACTACATCAACACGCAATCAACTCTACTAAGATTTGATTGACACAGGTGAGAATACACGGCTTATTGAAATAATGTCTGCCTGATTCATGGATTTAGTTTTGTCAACAATTCAGATTCCATTCTACATCAGAATCTCGAACAATAATGCAGATGCATGGTATAAGATCAAAGTAACTTTAGTAATATTGACAAAATCGGTAAATCGATCGACACCTAAATCTTTTCCCAGGAAAACTATGTGACATAATGTAACTTTTCATTGTTGGAACCTTTCAAAACATCTTAATATTTTAAGGAGTCACACCGACAGCCTCACTTGTGTTACGTTCATTATGCAACGTTATTAATTGCATTCTCTAATTTCATGTATGTTCATATTTCTGCAATTTGACTTCAACACCACGAGCGCATCCCTCCGTTCTGTTGCCCAATTACACACACTTTGGAGATGTTAGTGCCGATCACAGATCGTTGTGACTGACGCATGAGCTAAATTACCCATGTTGAGACCACCTTGTCTGGAGTGTGCGAGTTGGGAAGCGATACAATATGTTACCCCTAGATTCGGTGTGAAGACATCCTCATATTTATGAATGTCACAGATCCAGTCAATAGAATTAGCAGATCATGAGTAAAGTTGACTTGCAGCTCCATTATCGGATGGTCTATTTGAAATGCTAGCTTAACATTTGTCATTTTGTTTTCTGATACTCCAAAATGAGTTTTGTATCTTTCCAAAATGAATGTAAAATGAAAAGACCTTTGGGGTATTCATTTCCGTCAGTCTGAACAAGGGTGAGTGAATTAGATTAAACGCTGCTTTGAACATGGTTCCGGTAATATGATGGCTTTCTTTTGGAGTGAAGCCCGAAAAGTCTATATGGGTGAAACAAAATAGATGGGAAACATGGAAATATTAAACATCAGGGCAAAAGAAACACGTCTTGATTATCCACCGAAACAAATGCAGTTCTGGACAAGGGCCGAAATGATAGTGAAAACTACATGAATGGACCACTCAAACTTAGTGATGAGACAAGATCTTTGCGAGGAAGGTTAACATGTCCTTTTCCCCGGTATCACCCGCCATTCACAAAGACAGCATGAAAAGGTAAGTATTTATTGCTTGAAGCCATCTCCTACCATGAGACAACAGCTTGTAAAGAAACCAGGTAATAAAGTGATCTAAACTTAAGAAATCCCAGGAAGCGATATTACATTTACTGATTTGTGGAAGATATGGAAAAGAACATATTATATTTGAATTACATCTGCAGTCAAAATTAAGGCTGCAGGAAACATATTCAGGTTAAATGGCTTCCTTGTTTCTGGAACACCTAAGGGACGACTGAACCAGCCGTGTGTCGAAATCAAGCAAACATTAGTCAACAGCAGGCATTTATTGGCTGAATGAGCGAAGGTGAACCAGAGCAGTAATGTAGCATTACATGTAATTCACGTCAACAATTCGTTGAAAGGATAACAGTTATTTATTATACAAAAGGAAGGAATGACCTTCGTGACACCTTTGTCCTCTACGTTATGGAGATTGATATATACTGCATGTAAACCTATACTCAGATATTTCGCACAGTGGTTGCATTTGAAAAGAAGATGGGATGAGTTGAAACATATTAGTGATCCAGAACCATTAGAAAATATCATGTAGTATTACAAGCGGGCACATGAAACAATTCTTTAGGATGATGTTTTTCACGGCTCCTGTGTGATCGGATTTCATGCAAAGAAACCCTTGAGGACATGAAGACAGTTTTCCGTAAACACGGTGTTAAGGTTGGTTTACTCAGTAAATACAGTCATTGATATGATGAAGGTTTGACATATCCTCCATAATGGTACAGTGAGGTATCATTAGATATAAATGGGGATATGATTGGAATTCGGCGAAACATGACGTACGTCCTTCGCTATTCTAGATAGATTATAGATAGATTCCAGTGTTATTTATCTTGACATTATGACATATACACTCGAGACGTTCTCAAAATAGTTTTGTGTTAAAACAATTAAAACGGCACGAAAATAGCCGTCCATTCAAATAACTCGCTTGAGCAAAAGGCGAAAATATCATGTAACTTGTACTCTACAAATACACAAATAAAGTGAAATATTTCAAATTGATTTGATTTCAGCCCTTTCAAAGATGGTACCTGGGGCGAATCTTTGGTGAATTACTGCATTGAGAAACTCCCGTGACGAAAGTAGGCAGCACACTTGTACAAGGATCAGATGAGACTGTTCTATGTGCACGAGACAGTAATCTGTCAAAGATGATTTCAACTAAACTTACCAGATAACCACTTCATTAAAATACATGTAATTGTGAATGTCTAACTTGCGTATCTTAAGAACCCACACATCAGCATATAGATCCAAACCACAAACTGCTTAACCTAGGAACTCTTTGACTAACCTCCTATCTGTAAAACCCGTGAAGGGCCGGGTTAGAATGAGCCTTCAGCAACCCATGCTTGTCGTAAGAGGCGACTAACGGGATCGGGTGGTCAGGCTCGCTAACTTGGTTGACACGTCATCGGTTCCCAATTGCGCAGATCGATGCTCATGCTGTTGATCACTGGATTATCTGGTCAAGACTCGATTATTTACATACCGCCGCCATAATGCTGGAATATTGCTGAGTGCGGCGTAAAACTAAACTCACTCACTCCTATCTGTAAAACATGGACATGCTGTAATAACTAACGGTCATGAGTGGAAACGCACACGCCGATAGACAGGCTTTAATATCATATTGAAGCACCTCCTATCTGTAACACTGATGTATTTAATAAGTCAGGACATATACCATCTTATACACAGACAGTTGTAATACTGTTTATCAGAGTTGGTATCGACGATCGTAATAATTGCAGTTCAAATACAGCCGATTATTAAAGGCTTTGCTGCATACCGATTATTTCTGCATACCCACAACTCTCCCAACCATCAACAAATCAGCACAGTCAACTGCAATGATGAGCACACGAGGTTCAAGGTAACCGACATCGATACGAAACTCTACATTGATAATACATTACCGTTATTCAACACTGAATACATTCAACAGATTGTTAAGGATAGGTCTTATTGATGTTCTGTTCCTAAAGAAACCAATATTTCATATTTGATACCTGAGAAGTTATCTCACACACAATATTAGGTATTCCTTAAATCCAACGAATACCTCAGAGACAACAATCATCCACAAGCAGCGCAAACTGTCCCCAATCCTCTCTAGCTCTCTGAACATGACTTCACACGTAACATGAGAGGTGTATACACAATGCTAGTTAAGTCGATGGCGTCATCATTTGGTTTGCTGATCACGTCGCCGGGAAGTTCAGATCCTTCCACGATTATTCTGGAATAACAATCGAGCAGACAGTGAATGAGTAACCATAAAATACTTGTATGAATTGATGTGTTGGTCAGCTGCAACATAAAATATATATACTGTAGACCCACATAGGAGTCCGGTTGTGGACGGACAAGGACATCCTGGTACAATTCAATTATTATATTAATATGTCAATTCTATTTTGTAATAGGTTCACAAAAAGGCTGCATTGAATGTGGAGTAAAATGATATTTCAATTTGTTTGTTTTGCTGCAGCACATATGACAAGTATGCAGTATGCACATATGCATTAACGGAAATTTGACACAAGCGTCATCTCCAACATTCCATTCTAAACCATCGTATCCCGAAAGTCTCCTCCGATAAACACGGATCCTCGTTAAGTCATATTGGTTTGTGCCCTCTCAAGTGATATCGTGAAGAAGAAAAGCACCAAATTGAGCGTGTAACGACCCATTCCATATTAGTTGTTATAAAGTCAGTCGAGGCATTGATCAAAGATTCATCAGTTAGACAAGCCATTGGAGCTGGTCCTGGCTAAAGTGTCCTGAAAGTCACGGCTTTTCAGGACAAATGGAAATAAGCCCACTCCAATTGCAAGCGGTCACAATCAAAGCTCATCTACGTGAGTATCGCTGAAATACTAACAGTTGCCACTTCCCTCTTATTGTTCAAACAAATTTCATTAGATGGCTATTTTTATCACAGAATGTGGTGTTCTGTTGTTGATCCCTTTGAAAGTTCTCTGCATCAACCCGGGACTCATTTGGATGGAAATACATGCTGCATCATTGTGTGGGTGGAAAATAAAGTTTGATGGATCTTACAATCTATTTCCCCATCACCGCTATGGAATACGATACAATGTTTTAGCGTTGAACTATCCTTACGTTTATCACGAACCACTTGTTGGAATTGGTGCTTAATATTATATCGAAAGAGAAAAGGTAATCAAGATTTCTGTTTGGAACATTCGTATTCCAGAAATAGAACCAAAGTGGATTATAGACGACTGACTGACTGAGTTTGGTTTTACGCCGCTTTTAGCAATATTCCAGAAACATCACGGCGGGGACACCAGAAATCGGCTTCACACATTGTACCCATGTGGGGATTCGAACCCGGGTCCTCGGCGTGACGAGCCAACGCTTTAACCACTAGGCTACCCCACCGCCCGGATTATAGACGAACTAGAATAGCACAGGATGGATGAAAGAAAATATCTACCAGGTTTGTCATAATACATTCTTAGATGGACAGTGACGTTAACAAATAGAACAAGCAGTTGCCACTAAGGTGAAATAATCCCCCGCCGCAAATTATCAAATCAAACTTAAACAGTAATGAAAGTTGAGGTATCGACAAAAACATGTCATGTTTAGTTTGTCAGTCCAAAATGAACATTCTATGGTCAATCAGTTTCATTTGACAAGAACAACAAGATAACTATTCTTTCTCACCCGAAATATACAAATCGACATCAACAAAGACTGATAATACATGTACGTTCTTTGGTTCAGCGAGGGAAGCAATGACACAACACGATTTCTTCCCTCTTTGAATCAAAGCAGATATTACCTGTCTTTATTGATGTCGATATGTACATTAGGGGTGAGAAAGAATAGTTATCGTGTTGTTCTTATCAAATGAAACTAATTGACCATGTCTGCATTATTCCATTCTTCTGTTATTACTTGACACAAGGTATAGAAATTAATTCGGTAACTGAGTAAGTGAGTAAAACGGTGAGTGCACATGATTTTAATGAATGATTATTAAGATACGCGATTTTAGCAATAAAACGAGCTGATGATGAACCAGCCTGAATGTGCCATGGACCCATCAGCTTCCCTGCTACATACTTTTTATAATCTAAAAAATATAACAAAGATATGAATGAAGAAAACTTTTTCTGCATTATTTGTTCCTTTTGTCATTAGTTGACGCATAGTCTTGGAATCGTTTCGGTAAGTGAGAAAGTGAGAAACGATTTTAATAATATAATATAAAGACACACGTACACCACCTTAAAATAACGATATGACAAATGCGTCCATTTATAAATTGTGTACCATTTCATTGCAACTATATCAGCTATATTTCATCCCCAGCTGTTGATTATGGGTACCGATCTCCGTCATTTACAGGCACCCTCTGGTCTGATTTGTCAATCAAGGGCACCCTCTGGACCTTTCTCTGTCAATTAAAGGAAGCCTTTCGACAGGTCGCTGCAATCCAAGTGAGTCTTTGGGACCAATGTCTATACGTTGAGGGCACCGATCATCTGTCACATGAGCAAAAGGAAAAGCGACACCTGCTGGTCGTTAGAGGTAAACATACGGATCGGTTGATTTGGCTCGTTGACTTGGTTGCAGTAGTATCCCGATCTTTCCTCACAATATCTATCACAGGATTGTCTGGTCCAGTCTTCATATCTACATATATCTATTCATACAAGTGGAATATTTTAAAATGAAAACAACACACAAGTTCTCACAGTATCCCTACACTACGTGGAGCTTGTCATCGCACATATGGCCCCTGTAGTAGAGTTATATGTAAGTTAAACTGAAATTATATCACAAGGAATCCTCAAGTATTACAGAACCCCGAGATCTGTCAGTGAAGGATCACTGGATGGAGGTAGGTATAGAATGAGTGATGAGAATGTTGGCGTAGTACATATGTGCTCTGGGATGTGAAAGAGAAGTGAACGTTCCTCATGAATATGATAAAGCTAAGACAGTACCCCTTTGAACATTACATACATTGTTTGATCAAGGTTACAACTTTCAAGGCCTCAGTAAAGCTTTCACAATGTTGTATGGTAGACATGTAGAGGACATTTCGAAACTTAATGCATCAGTGACAAAAATGATGTCCGATGCAATTTCTATTTTGACTTACCATGCGTTCCCGAATTATTTCAGGAGAACAATTAACTTGCCTTTGTGTATGTTTATGACGGGTGCCACCGATGAGGCAGGATACGCTCACCTTTTCGCGAACACCTGCTATCATCACTATTTCATAATGATTCATAAACACATGCTCTGTCATCGTATCGTATGGTGACAATCATTGGATTGTCTGGTTCAGTGGTTCAGACTCGATTTGTTTACAAACAACATCATGCAACTGTAATTCTGCTGAAACCAATATATTTTCATGATTTAATCACAATTGTACAATCGACTCTGCTTTTAGCAGAGATTTCTTATGAATGTGGAAAGGGTTTTGTCGCTTCTATACACTCAGGTAGTCGAAGTGCATTTATATTATCATTTATTGTCTTTTAACCGATTGTTAAGAAATGCATCCAGTTGTTGAGAAATGGTTAAAGTTTTATGCAGTAAGCTGCAGTTGATGTAAATTCTTGACATGTGGATTGACTGTCACTGTGAGTATAACATCAGTCATTCTATTTGTTAACGTCATTGCCCATCTAACAATGTATTATGACAAACCTGGAAGACATTTTCTTTCATCCTCTGTACTATTCTAGTTCATCTATAATCCACTTTGCTTCTATTTCTGGAATACGAACAGAACCTTGATTACCATTTCGGTATAACTCCCGAAATAATATTAAGCAAAAAGACCAATAAGGTGGTTCGTGATAAATAGTTCAGCGCTAAAACATCATATCGGATTCCATAACGGTACGGTGGGGAAATTGATTTTAAGATCACATTAAACTGTATTTTCCACCCCACTCAAAGATGCAGCGTGTATTTCAATTCAAAGCAGCCCTGTTGTTGATGTAGAAAACTAGAAGGAGATCAATGATGGAACACCGCCTCCTCTGACAAAAATAGCATCTAATGAAACTTGTTTGAACAATAGTGAGTGAGTGAGTTTAGTTTTACGCCGCACTCAGCAATATTCCAGCTATATGGCGGCGGTCTGTAAATAAATGGAGTTTGGACCAGACAACCCAGTGATCAACAGCATGAGCATCGATCTGCGCAATTGGGAAACGATGACATGTGTAAACCAAGTCAGCGAGCCTGACCATCCCGATCCCGTTAGTCGCCTTTTCCGACAAGCATGGGTTGCTGAAGATCAATATTCTAACCCGGACCTTCACGGGTCTCAAAGTGAAAGAAGTTAGTTACGTTGGACATTTGTTGACCGATCCAGGAGTCAAACCCGACGCTGAGAAGGTCACAGCAATCTTTGAAATGCCCAATCCAGAAGATGTCCCATCGCTTAGACGATTTCAGGGTATGGTTACATATCTTGCCAAGTTTATTCCTCATCTAAGGAAAAGCGGCGCTTGAATCTCTGGAGGTAGAGAGAAACATGTGTGAGCCTAACGCCACAGTACTACGATGTCAACAAGCCCATCATTCTAAGCTGTGATGCCTCAAATAATGGGCTTGGTGCATAAGAAAACATGCAAATACCCCAAGGTCGGACAAAATGATAACCTTCCTGCATTACATTTTCCTTCTTGAGGTAAAATAAGCACATGCAAAATGCATACCCTACGTTTTAAAATCCTGTTTTAAAAACAGAAATGCTCATAAAATCTTTATTTATGAATATAATCTCATCCAATTTGACAGATATAATTTTTGGATTATAGTGCACGTATATAAAAAATACTTTAAAAAGTAGAAACTAATTATTTGCCTTACGTGCACATCCCGTTTTGTTCTAAAGATAGATTTCTAGGAAATTGTGACCCTGGGTCTGAATTTTGGCCTGAAACATTTTGATATGAAGTTTAATTGGTCTTATACAGACATAAATAAATCGCCCTATGATTTATATATATCTATCCAATGGTACCTGTTGTTGGGTTAGGTGCTTTGGAGGTCGACTTCGCCGGTTGGCATGTCGGCAGACCTACTGGTGGTACCAAATAGTTGGAAGACATATTTCATTTACATATGCAAAATGCGAAGTTTCATTCATTTGCATACCTGCAAGAAAACTGTGTTGCCCCCAACCCCTATCCCCTCGCTTTGTAATAACCAGTATGCATGCGTCTTATCACAACAATATTCATCAAAGATACTGATAAGTAAACATGTTAATACTTTCATGGCAAATTAAACATTATCTGAAAGTTTTGATACAATAACTACACTTATAATTTCTTTTCCATTGAAAATCTCAACAATTATAAAATCACTGATACATAACCAAGAATTATTTCACAAAACCCCACGAATGGCTGAAACAATTCCCTGAGGCGGTAAACTACCACTTGCTCTTTTCTTCCATAATTGCTCATCAACTATCATCTTCCACTTAAGGGGTCCTAAGATGCATAGCATTGATCAAGTGTTTGACTCTTTGTCAGCGAATAGTTCAACACGAACAGTTAGCAATGAAGTTGAACAGCTTCCATTCTGTGTAGCTTACTTGGATGGTACGGAATACATATCTTGCCACAAACCTTTCTCTTCCAAGTGATTTGAGAGGGCCTCTGGTATTACCATTCACTGAAGCAAATGCAGTAACAGTTTTATAAAGTTTCTAGTTTGATGGACCAATTTGATTTGATGGTTTGTGAGAAATCGATTGCATGTGCTTCTCACAACATTTCTATCCTTGCTTCCATCTTTTCTCTTCAAGATAGTTTTGAGAGGGTCTCTAGCAATGACATACTGAAGCATATCCACATTTCAACCTGCTAGTTCCACGGACAAGTTTTATTTCACGATGGATCCAACAGAGCGTTGTATCATATGCAGCAAAAGTTTATCTCCTGGTGATATTGTCACCGTCACAAGAGGTCTAACTACCTTACTGCAAAGTAGTATAAGGCGCAAAGATGGAATTGCTGAAAAAGTATCTGGAATATCTTCAGTTTCAGTTCATGTAAACTGCCGCAAAGATTACACTCGTGAATCTTCTATTTTAGCAGCTGTGAATCCCTCACTTCTAAAGACGGTTTCCTTAAGATCGTCACTGTCAACTTTCAATTTCAAAACGAATTGCTTGTTCTGTGGAGAAAATTGTGATATAGTTTAAGAGACTGAAAAACCTAGACAAGAGGGATATTTTTTAAGTTCGAACGACGAGTTCCACAGATTCCATTCTTCACATGGCTGAATACCGTGGTGATGTGTGGGGTCCAGCTGTTATTGAACGGATATCAAGCGCCATAGATTTAGTGGCTGCCGAAGCCAGGTATCACCATACATGTTATAAGAAATTCTTTAACAGACCACGTTCTATCTGAGGGAAGGGTAGACCTGCAGATGAAAAACTTAGCAGAGCCTTTGATGATTTGTTTGAATTTCTGGAACAAAATGATGAATGTCAGTATTCAACAGAGGATCTCGTGAGCAAACTGAGAGAATTTCATGTTGATGGTGAGATTGAATGTAGTGGGGAAAAAACCTGAGATCAAAATTGCTAGCTCACTTTGGTGATGGTGTTATCATTTCTAGCATTTGTGGAAGGAAACCGTTATTTTGCATTAGAAATACTGGCCACAAGATCCTTAGCGATGCATGGTATTCTCAGAAGTTTGGGAACCCTGAAGAAGAACGGTTGCGCATAGTGAAAACAGCTGCGGATATCATACGGCAGGACATCAGGTCAATGCTTTGTGATACTGACCATTACACTCCTGCTGATGATGCTTTTCATAATCACATGATGAATGTGCCTAATACTCTCAGTGTTTTGGTCGAAAGGATTACAAACAAAGATAAGAAAGGTGATGTTGCTACAAAGCAAAGGAAGGTATCTGTTATTTGTCACCAAATACTCTCAACAACAAGCGTCAGAGTTTCTATGATAGTTTAGCCGTGTATATTCACCGACAAATTAGATCTAAGCACCTTCTGGATGTTATGTCAGCCTTGGGAGTGTGTTCATCATATAATGAAGCTATTTCCTATGACCATTCTGCAATGGCTGCAGATCATGAGATTGGTGAAAATGCCTTCATGCAATTTGTCTTTGACAATGCAGATTTTAATGTTCGCACACTTGATGGATATGGCACATTTCATAGTATGGATGGAATCATGTGTGTCACACCAGGTAGTTCTGTCTGTATATCTGATGTTATTAAGCGTAACAAAGCTGTTTCAGCAGACATTTTCAGGTCCAAGTCAATTGATATTTTCACTTATTCATTTCAGAGCAAGAAACATTTGCTTGGTTTGACTGTTGATGACATTTCCAATGTCAGAAAGCTGACCTCTTCTAGCTCTGTGAATATTCTTTTGGATACGCTTTGGATGAGTGGAGTTTGGTTGAAATTGGAGGACAGTCCCTGGAGAGGATACATGGAGTATGCCAGAAGTGTTGACAATTGTGAAGTATACAACGTGATCCCATTCCCATTTGTCAACTTGCACTCATCGAATCCAGACACAATATATTCTGTGCTGGTATATTCTGCTGACAAATGCAGGAAACATGGATAGAAAACATGTTGTGTGACATTTGACCAACCTCTATATGAGAAAGCTGTTGATATTGTAGCTTCCCACCAGAACAAAAGTATTTTAGCTTCAGTTGTTCCCAGACTTGGTGGTTTCCATCTTCTTATGTCTTCCGTGGGTTCGGTCGGTTAAATAAGGGATGGCAGTGGATTGAAAGAGCTATGGTCACTCATCTATGCCTCTGACTCTACTGAAAAAATGTTGACAGGTCACGCTTATGCAAGAGCATTGAGGGCTCATACTCTGGCACAGTTATTGCCTTGAAGAAGGTCAGCCTGGATGAAACAATTAAAGCTTGTCTGAAGACTTTGTATAAAGATGCTCCAACCAACCATGTGATCCCTGATGAACTTCCAGCAATTGCCAATGCCACGAACCTTGTCGAAAAACTGCCTGCAGTTATGGAATTTGAATCGTCTCAAAGCAGAAATGCCAAGTTGTGGTGTCAATATGTTGAGCAAGGTTTTTGATGCACCAGTTCATTCGAGCTGAAAGGATCTTCATCTTGATGCTGCCTGCAAGATGATACCATATTTTCATGCTGCAGGACATATTGCTAATGCCAAATGTGCCCATTTGTATTTTCAACAGATGTCACAACTGGGAGATATTATGCCCAAGGATGAATTTGAAGCTTTTACCAGGTTTGGTGGGTTTACTGTCAGGCGAAGTGACAAGATGTGGGCTGGCATCTGGACAGACATGGCAATTGAACAGGTTCTCGTGCGGGCGATGAAGACAACCGGTCGTCTCACTCGTGAACGAGGACTGACAGTTTCGTTGGCGCAATGGATCTTGGCAATGCCTTGTTGTACTGAATGATTCAGTACTTCGAGGAATTCTGTGGGACCAGATTTTGTAGTGTTGACCAGCACGTAGAACTAAGGACGTCTGGAATTGAGAGGGACACCAGTGCCGTTAACAAGCTGAATGAATGGCTATCAACTCATGCTCCATTTGAACAAGGACAGGAGCTGGTCTCCTTGAGTAGTGGAATTGTAGGGAAAGAAGACATTGCTTGCGAATCTGCACTTGCAATTGGAGATTCTGCTATGAAGAATATAGTGGGCAAAAGCTTTGGAGATCTGCATATTCCAAGAAAAAACAGAGTACTCCCCCTATCTGTCATGAACAACTCAATCAAAATACAGAATGAGGTTATACCTGCCAATACCAGGCAACTTTTTCATGAAAACAGATGATGACTTTTTATCTTGTTTAAAATATGAACTTTCTCCATGTCCTCTATCACTATTCGATGATCACTATTCATGAGAAAAAGGGAAAATTTGTCATGTACTCTGTCATTGATTCTTTATCAGGCATACAAAGCCTTCCACATGATGAGGAAGTTCCTCCAGATGCTATGTACAAAGTTGATGGTGGATACTTGCTGAGAAAAGTGATATGGCCCCAAAGCAGAACATACAATGATGTTTATGATGCGTATTAGACATATGTCAATAGACATTTTAGAAACAATTGCATCATTGTGTTTGATGGGAATGGCGAGTCTGTGTCCACAAAAGGTGTTGAACAGAGAGCCAGAGAGCATCCAGATATCTGAACACTGCTATTGTCTTCAATTCTGAAACACCGTTGATGATCAAACGGGATAAATTACTGTCCAATGGTAAAAACAAGTCACATTTGATAAACGCTCTGACACAACAATTCCATGAGCTCAATATCCCAGTGAAACAAGCCAGTGCAGATACCGACCTTCTCATTGTACAAACAGGTATTGATTGTGCTGATAATGGGCACAAAGCCATTGTTGTTGGGACTGATGTTCTGGTGCTCCTCATCCATTTGTGTGCTTCATAGGGCTGGATATTGCCCTGATTCTCATTTTGCGATATATTGCAATAATTCAAGAGATATTGCAATACATATTGTGTTTTGAATATTTGTTATAATGTTTGGTCTTTATCTTCATTTATTTATTAAGGTTGGTTATGTAAGAGAATAATTTGACACTGATTTCTCCCAGAGATGTTT
Source organism: Haliotis rubra (assembly GCF_003918875.1). Classification (NCBI taxonomy): domain Eukaryota; kingdom Metazoa; phylum Mollusca; class Gastropoda; order Lepetellida; family Haliotidae; genus Haliotis; species Haliotis rubra. Next base: position 805,913 of record NW_025767173.1, on the reverse strand, counting down.
AGTTTAATGAGCACTCCCTTGCTTGGCGCCATATTGTTTTTTTGCCGTAAAGAGTTGGATGCAAGATAACACGCGAGAGGACAGAAGTTATAAATTCACAGAGATGTATAGATGTTTATTGCTGGGAGACACACTCTTCACGTATTTGATCAGCTGTAGAATTTGAATATGATGTTTATTATTATTGTCAAAGTGTAGGTTGTTCATTATTTTGCATTTAAATGTGAGTGCAGTGAAACGTACTGAGATTTGGAAGAGTCCATTATTTAGAGTATAGGTATCGTTAGATTCCAGCCTTTTATGTACGCGTTCCCTTGTCGAGATTATCTATTGAGTATATTAGAGAGGTGTATATTTGTAGTGTTTTAAATCAGAGTTATTTTCAGTGTATGACCTACATTTCAATATGTTTGGCCACCTGTCACCCCTTTGGTCAAACAGTAGGACTTCCATTTCTTGGAATTGAGAGCCAGAGATGCACTGTTTCCCAGAATTTGCGTGTGACAGCGATGTTTGTTTACGAGTACATTTCAGTCTTTTTTGAGTGTAGATTGGAGTTGTAAGAGATGTTATTCATTGTCTTATTATATTCAGGGTATGATAGATTATTTCTGGCAGTGTAGAGGTTAATTTCATTATTTGATTGTTCATAGTTATGACGTCACATATTTGAGATATTTTCTAAGCGTTCCTATAAGAGATTAAGTGTAAACGTTTCTGAATTATGAAGAAGTTATTTATCTGAGTTTTATGAGTTTATAATGACAAAGAGAAAGTAGATAATAGAGAATATATTGTATACTTATGAGAGCTGATTATTGTTTTCAGACCTCCATGATCCATACTTCTTTGTGTTTGGGAATAAATGGTGTTGGAACACCTCCTACAATAGACTTGTTCTTTGACCTTGAACCAAAGTGTGATATATTGACTGGAAGGTTTCTGTCCAAGTGCAACCCGTGAAGATCCGGGGTAGGATAGGTCTTCAGCAACCCATGCTTGCCACAAAAGGCGACTATGCTTGTCGTAAAAGGCGACTAACGGGATGGGTGGTCAGACTCGCTGACTTGGTTGTCACATGTCATCGGTTCCCAATTGCGCAGATCGATGCTCATGCTGTTGATCCCTGGATTGTCTGGTCCAGACTCGATTATTTACAGACCGCCGCCATATAGCTGGAATATTGCTGAGTGCGGCGTAAAACTAAACTCACTCACTAACTCACTGTCCAAGTGCGTGCATCATTAATTCATAATAGTTCTCTGTGTGCGACATGATCTTATAAGTAGCTGTTACACCATACATTCAGGCTCCCTGTCCCCATTGTGCATAGGTGTATGCCAGTGGTGTACAGATAAATGATATAGATCCTTAATGTGGAATGTTTCATCGACGTAACTGTATTGCAACAAAGTTTTGCGAACATAATGATAAAGGTAATAGTATAACATGATTTTCATGGTCAGTGTTGTTTGCTTCAACAGAATGCACTTCAATGCAGTATGTAATTATTGTTACTGTTTGTCAGGGATTCATTCAGATTCAACTCCAACCTAAACATGTGTTAACATGAACAATCGTAAAATGAAACAAAAACATGATTTAGGTGAACTACTTGAGCATAAAATCTCATGTGACCTCAAATAACTAAGATCCTTGACTAGAATGTCATTATACAGTCCTACAATATTTATAAGACTCTGGCCTTTATCATAAATTGATAACATATGCCCCATTATGAAACAAAACAAAAATAACAAAATAATGTGAAATGGTCACTCAGAGCCAGTAGCTCTACTTATAAGTCCAAATAAAAGATTGGTCAAATCTTTGAAGGGCATTTAGAAGTGGAATGCATAAGAAAAGCAAGATTTATGGATGTCAACTTTTTTATTGTAAATATTCATGACCTGATGAAGGAGCAAGCATACACTCCGAAACGTTGTGTTATTCACAACTAGAAGTTGACGTCCATAAATATTGCTTTTCTTAAATGACTGGTCCATTTGAGGCCACTTTAATCCTCCAAAACGTCACATATGAAACCATTCTAACCCCCAAACCTAAAGCATTTGGTAGAATATTTGGTTCTTTTGGAGCCACATATAAAGACACTTCCACTTGTAAAATGTTACATGAAACAGAAAAGAAACAAAGGTATATTTGGCACTTTTAGAGCACATTTTGTTGCTATGGAAATTAAGGGCAGATATATCAAATGGAGATAACTTTAGATGACCCAATATATTGCAGAATCTAAACCATATCGCGATAATCGTATCGCGAGATACTGTACCGATATATACCGGTTTACCGGTAATATTGCACAGCCCTAATATCCACAGAGCAATGGACTTGCTGAAAAGGCAGAGCAGTCTGCAAAAAGAATTTTGGAAAAATCAATTAGTCGAGATGGCAGTTACCCATTCCTTGCCTTGCCTAACCAGAGAAATATACAAGAGGTCAAGTCCTAGGGTTGCCAGCACAACGACTCATGTCACGCAGAACCAAAACTGAAACTCCTGTGTCATCCAGGCTACTTACACATGTTGTCCGAAAATCATCCATTGTTCACAAACGTCTTGAAGAGCTGAGAGGTCAACAAAAACATTTTGACAAGACAGCTGAGGGCAGCATTTTTATTTTTTGTGTTTCTCATCGCCCTTCGACCCTTCTAATGCGGCCATAATGTTCGCTTTTCAGTGTTTTATCTGCTTCTGAGACAGCTCATCGCTTGTTTTAAAGTATATACAACCCCTTCTCATGACTAGTGACACAGCTGCTTCCTCAACTGCAGCGACAACGTTTGTGAATGACTTCATTTCGCACTATTTTGTCTCGTTGGTGAAGGAAGAAAAGGGTAACACGGTGAAAACAGATGGTGCAGGACAAGTATACTTGGCTCGTCATGCAGTTCGCACAAATACCTTTAAATAGAGAGCGTTACTGCGGTTAAGGGGCATTATGGTGACGATCATTCATCCTGGCTCCCGACTCTCACGTGATCTTGATTTATCGCGAGTGAGATACAAACAAGATGGCTTCGTTCAAGTACACTTGAATTTAGACAATTTACTGCATCATATTTTCACAACAACGAAACTGATGAAGTGCATAGTTTGTTTCTTTGTTTAATAACACTTGCACTAAGCAATATTTTCACCGTTGGTGTAACAAAATGATTGCATCCAGACCAGACAATGCATTGATTTATATTGTGAGCGATGGTTCATCCTAACAGAGTTTAATGGCATCCTATCACCCAGGTCATCGACCATGACTAACCTATCCATTCCGTCGCCACCACAGTACGTTGCTCAGGACAAATGCTGGCCCTGAATCTCCACCAGGGCGCATCTTTGTGAATAGACCCATATTCCCAAAACACAGATTCTATCCAATAAAACAGATGTAGCAGAAGTAAAACTGGCACCAAATACAAGGGAATACTGCTACAGGATGAATCTCAACTAATGATCCCAAAATCGCCCCAATGGTATGCAGTACTGTCAGTCTGTCTGCAGATGACAAAGGTGTGAAGACAACTGTTGACGCGTGGGACGTTACCAGGGACTGCAGACGCCGAAATTAGTTCCCAACTCGATTAATTGTTTTCGATGGCAGGTCTGTCAACACTTCCAGGACTGTCTGAGACCCAAAAGGTCAACCATCGTTTGACAGACACACCTGGACAAGACGTTCATAGACAGACATTTTGACAGCCTGTGATTGTCCGTCACAAGGATGCACATCGGGGAGGTGAGTCGACGTTACTCCAAGGTAAAATGGTCTGACAATCATAAAATCAAATGCTCGATGATGACAGAACCCCTCGTGGCGCTTCCGTCTTTGAATCGGTATCTAACGATTTATGCTAGTCGTGAGATGCGACTGTATAGGTCAGTGGTCAGACAAGATGACTTGGAACGCATGTAATTGTATGCCGTGGAACAACTCAATCATTGGAATGTCTGGTTCAGAATGGATTATTTACATACGTTGATGAGCGCAGTGTTAATAATCTTACAGTACAGTCACCATCTGGTTTATTTTAGAAAAATGACCTCTTGACAATTAGGTTTATTTATTCAGAACTAAGTGATCAAAACTTTAAAAGTCAGGTTAATGTTCAGGATATATGTACACTGAGTTAGTGAGTGAGTGTGATTATACGCAGCTTTTAGCAATGTTCCAGCAATATCACGGCGGGGGACACCAGAAATGGGCTTCACACATTGAACCCATGTGGGGATTCGAACCCGGGTCTTCAGCGTGACGAGCTAGAGCTTTAACCATTAGACTACCCCACCGCACCAAACGTTCATAGAGTGAAGACATACCTGTAACAGTGTTAAACAACACGGTAATTCAGGACTGATTCACTCACGAAGTCGTTACAGGTTTGTTTTCATACACATCAACATCCTAAGAACTAGGCAGTCACTGCGTGTACCAGAACAATCTGTCCGTTTACTTCAACATACATCACAACTCTTCATACAGAAACGGGATATGTTACGAATCAGTTACTTCTTCCAATTACAACTGGCGTAATTAACAGTTTCAATATTTTTCAATTTTTTTTATATTTTAAACACAGTAACACAGATATTACAGTTATGTCATAACAATATGGGATTGCATCAACCATGTCCTAAACGTGTCTGTAATGTCCTTATAATATTATATTGCATAAATACATGATTCGGGTATATTCTATCAATAGTACGTATGCCCATGACAGCCGTGTTTCTCAGAGAGAAAAACTTCACCGGAAGCTGTATCCTGAAGACTCTTTGTCTTAATGATGGAGTAAACTGATATTTGATAGAGAGCATTGATAGATGCTTGCTGTTTTAGGTTTGTCATAAAATGGCAGGCGCAGTTCATCACAGAGACAACACATGTTCCCGACACGACGTCTTCGTCCCCGGGGCGTCATCAATATTCCGTAAAGCACCCAATATAGTTGGTGTGTCAGCTTCTGATATATACAGATATTTGTGAACAGATATTACTTCCATGAAACTATTTTTAAATGTATGGTACAAAATGGACGAGCAAATTTATCGCTTTTTTCCAAAATGGCACGCATTGTACACATGTAATCAGAACTACATTAACTGCCTGATAAAAGTGGCTGGTATAAGTTCCTCGTTCACTGCCGATCTGTATACTGAGGAAAATATGTGCCGAAAAACATTCAAAAGTACATCAATCTTTGACTTCACTATGAAAGTTGAGGTCTGTGTTCTAAAGCTCTGTGACGGACCGCCAAATTCATCTCACAGATCATAATCCTTAACACAACAATCAAGACTTGTGTGTGTGTGTGTGTGTGTGTGTGTGTGTGTGTGTGTGTGTGTGTTAAATTAAGTGTGTGTGTGTGTGTGTGTGTGTGTGTGTGTGTGTGTGTGTGTGTGTGTGTGTGTGTGTGTGTGTGTGTGTGTGTGTGTTAAATTAAGTAAAGACATGTGGTATTTGTAACTTTTTTGCAACATCATACCACAGGAATAACTGAGGAGGAAGCTTTATTCCATTATGCCGATGAATCCAGTCATTTACTACATTATACACTTTGCTAGACATATATATACAAGATTTTCTACAGTCTTAGCGGATGAATAAATGTGCTTGAAATGGCAGAATCTAGACCAGAGGGTATCATCTGATATCGTTCCATAACGGTCCCTCTGTTAATGCCCCTCCCCTCATTTAACACCTGAACTAGAAATAACAGAGATCAGTGATATCGCCCCAGCTGTTTCATACCGAAAACAAGGCATAAAGATTCAAGGTGGCAAATGAACACTGAACATTTTGATGTCGATATTCAATCATCTCCAGCCTTGGTGCCAACTTTCCACACCGTTTGAGATACAGTCAAGAATCAATGAACTCTTGTTCAAAGTTGTTTTGTGGGGTTACAACGTAAAACCTCATTTCAGTACATGACTCATCAATGGCAGAAATGATATCCGCTACAATTTGGCATTTCAACTTATTCACATGTTCCCACACGACTGACCACCACTTTACTTGTCACGTGACACTGTACATGTATCAAAAACTGGAAACTGCAAAACATAACATGTTACTGATCGTTGACTGCTTCTTTAGAGCACCTCACAGTTTTATTCCACATTCAGACCTTAAACGACTTTGTCCCATTTGATATATTCGAAATGTGGTTCGAGGTAATTACACAGTAGATCCGTGCGATAAGGGAAACATCCTTCGAGATATCGCAACAATTGAATGTCGGAAGATATATGAACATAAACTGAATAAAACAAGCTATCCCTCTTAATAAATTCGTGTTTCATTGTCAAATGAAAATATGATAAGTAAATATTATATCCAAAATTTGAATTGTACCAGCACTTAGGACACCTCTTCAGGTATTTGTTGTTTGAAATATATTTAGCCTTGAAACATTTTTAAACAATTAAAAAAACATTAAAAACAATTCGCAAAATACTGCTGATGTTACCTTGAAAATCAATAATTTGTCTTTTACGGCATATACGAACATTTCAAACGCGGCTGGGTCAAGCATATTCATTAACCCAATTCGTACCCAAATTACCCAACATCCTATTACGTTCAACAAACTGTTTCAGGAATGAGTGATGGTTCAATAGACAGAATCACATTTAACCAAAGTTCTTTCAATGGTCGCTATAATTTCTTTTTCCACTCAGTGTATACAGTTCTAGTGAGTTATGGAGACGTATGGGGGTCATGGTTTTGGTCAAGGTTGGCAGGACGTTTGAGATTGCGAAATTGCGAGAGAGAGAGTCAGAGTTATAACGAGACAGACACATCAATCATTGACAATATCGGGCATCCTCATCAATCTCTGTGTGCGATAAATACAATGCTGTTTATCGAGTACTATTTCTTAAAATGATTTAAGCTTATGTCGACATCTTACGAAAAACTGAGTATAAACCTCAATCAAAACAGTGACTGATAGCATGAAGGACGTCGGGGTAAAATGACACGTAATCAACTCACTTCTCGGAACTGTCCGTCATGGAACCAATTATGACACGGAATCGGTAAGGCAATAGACACTATATTCTTCAGAGTTTGGTACGTGTGGTGTAATCTTGGCTGGTGGTGAGTCACTGACGGTATGTAATGGTTAGCAGGTGCTTCAACTCTAACCAATCGTTAACTAACCTTAGTTAAAAGTATCTTCGAATATCGGTCACAAAGTGAAGTCTCTTATCAACGTTTAATCAACAAGGGCATAATGGATTTCATTGTTGAAATGGCATCCGTGAAGATCCGGGTTAGAACTGGTCTTCGGCAGTCCATGTTTGTCGTGAGAGGCGACAAACAGGATGCGATGGTCAGGCTCGCTGACTTGGTTGACACATGTCATCATCATAGTCCATTTGCGTAGATTGATGCTCACGCTCTTGGTCACTTGATTGACTGGTCCATAGCAGCCATATAACTGGAATATTGCTGAGTTCGGCGTTAAGCAACAAACAATCAGTCAATGGTTTCTATGGAATTCTAGAGGGGATATTGTGGAGCACTCCTCTGGGACTTCATTGGTGTCCTTGCCCCGACTCGCCAGTGGCAGCATCAAACGATATGTACTCAAATTATCCAATGCATGTAAAAACATGTCCATCAATCTAATTCAGAGCAGTGTCAGCTTCTTTCCTGTGTTCCGAACATACTACCCATTCATCATTGTAACTGTTGAGGGGAAACAGCATTTGACGATGAGTTCAAAATCCATTCATTTCAACAGCGACATGCATGCATGTCTATTATGTAGTTGCTTGTACTAGCCCGGATTTACATGCACTGGTGTAGTTTAGGCATGAATACCCCCCACAGACACAATATTTTCAATACAAGCCGATAAGTCCTGTGCCCTGTTATCAAGCGCAGGGTCACATCGACTGCCATTATTTAACATCTTTTGGTATGACCCGGCCAGGAGTTCGAACCTCCGACCCTTCCCCTAGACGACGCTCTATCCACTACACCAAGGAGTAATAGATTTGCCGTTCAAATTCACCGATTGTATTTATAGCTTACAGTAGTTAAAATGCCATCAAAGGTCTACTGCGATAATAGTAAAGGTGATCATGTCTGAATAGACTTCAAGTCGTATTTCAATACATCATTATCTAACTTGACTAACAAAGAACATACACAATGTAGATCGGAAATGGAAATGACATTTAAAACAGAATCCTCAATGGAAGGTCAGAGCAAGTTTGTCCAAACATGCCAGTCATCAGATTACTCCCACGTGATCTGGGAGGATGCCAATTAATAGCTTTAGTATTTAAATACAGTTATGTCCGTTGGTATGTCAAACAACTATTGAGTGTTTTTATCGTCATTATTTTTTATACCAGGAACGGGCAATACATGATAAAAGTCAGCCACCTACTCAACAGCTCAACGAGAGTCCAGCCCACGTTCGCAGTATGCTGTAAATTATGAGCTATTATGCATTGTGTTGCTGGTAAGAACACGGCTTTACGAATGTGCTTTTAACTCTTGTTATTTGCTCTTTTAACACTGGATTGATGCAGCACGGACCACATCCCGTGTGGATGTTAATAGGTAATGACTTCGCTGACTGTCACGCGAGGCAGTCGTTAGGAGACGATACAAACCTGATGACTCCGTCCCTCGGTTATTTTAATCAAACAAACGTTTGTTTGTTAAATATCACACGTGAATCAAATGCAGTACTGTTTCAATACCGCGCTTACAGCACTGACCTTTAACCAACCTGAGCTTAATCATTTGAAAGTTTATTTCTTTGTCAGAAGTACATCTTGCCAATTCGCGTTGACAAAGGGAACACAAAATCACATTTCCGTTCAATCGGAACTCCCACTCATATTTCATTATACTAATACGGTTTCGAGGTGATGTCAAAATTGCAACACGAAGATAATCCCAGAAATCGGTTCGCACAAACCGAAAAGTTTCAGGAGTGACGCATAGTTTAGGATTTTTAATACAGAATAGAACTTGATAGGAATCGGTGTTGTGTAGGTATCCAAAACATGCTTGGCAAGTAGATTAGAAATTAGGCAGGTCGAAAATGTCCTCGGATGGCCCTATTGTCTCAAAAATATGGGTTCTGCAACCCTTCAAATCCAAAACTTCTCGGACGATTGAGCATGACATCTTCATGCTTACAACAAAGACAGATAACTCTTAGAATTCTCTTAGAACCCACTCTGAAAGCCCCACTACTCCGCTGATGGCTCTTCAAATACAGCTCCAAAAACACAATATAATCTTAACTACGAATTCAGTCATTTACTACATTATACACTTTGCTAGACATATATATACAAGATTTTCTACAGTCTTAGCGGATGAATAAATGTAGCCATGATAAAACAGCTCCATTCTCTGACCCGAACTTCAACCTGGTTGATCTTGACTTACCTCCGTTGCTATTCATGGCTGCCAAAATTGTCGGTGACAGTGCTATTTATGATTTGACCAATTTGTATTGTATTCAACATTAACCCGACGAGGTTCTGGCGGAAATGAGCCAACTGGCACAAACACTGACAGTGGGGTGTCTGAATACCGGTTGAAACAACAACACGTGTTTTACGCCGCTTTTAGCAGTATTTCAGCAACATCACGACGGAGGGACACCAGAAATGGGCTTCACACATTGTAGTCATGTGGGGAATCGAACCCGGGTCTTCGGCGTGACGAGCGACACAGAGAAATTGCTGGTTGTTGACCGATGATCATGTGACCGAAACACTGTAGTCGGTGTGTGTTTTCTTATTTTGAATGCACACACTATTGAATGGAAAATCGGCAGCCTTTCTTATCTGCATAAATGGGAAGATTCTCGATAGATCGAGGTTTCCAAACGAAAAGTTTTTGTCTTAAAAGATTTAATTGAAAAGAGGTGTGACAACTAAATCCATGAATCGAGTACACATCATGTCAATAGTCTGTGTATTCTCACCTGTGGCTAACACATCTTATTGAGTTGATTGCATGTTGATGTAGTTTGTGTCGACGCTGTGTTATCCCTCTGCTGCTGGTGTTCTACGAGGGCGCAGATGTTGCATAGTGTGAAAACCAATTTGTTTCCACTCTTGTATGACTGTCCAGCGATTCCATGTTACGTCATTGACACATCTATACCTCCCACAAGCGCTGTTTTGAACACCAGTGATGATATACACCAGACTACGGTCGTTTACAAAAGAAAGAAAACTGGAGGTGAAGCTTCTATATTTGACACAGCACTTGGTACAGGCGAGGTCTACCTTGACAAGAGGTTCTGTTGTGGACAAAGTTAAGAACCGTATCCGTATCTGTATCTCCTGTTTTTATGACTATAATTATCAGCTTTCAATAATTGTTAAATCAGAGATAATGACGCCTTTTGGATGGTTACACAAATACGAGTATCATCAATGGAATATGCCAGGTGGCCATAGCCAAATCAATAGAAGTCTTGCAAATACACCAATACAATCCAAGAATGGGGAGGGAGAATTGTTTGTCCCGGGTCATCGTTTTGGCCCCTGCTGTCATCATACGTGTCGGGCTCCTTAACCAACACCTTAAACGAACGAGGTCGTATTTCCATATAGCCAAAGGCGTGGCTTTGTAAAGTTTTGGAATAACAACCTGTCTGAGTAAATACATAAGGAGTTGAAGAACAGCTGTTTACAGAAAGGTGTATTGATCTGTCATGTCACATCTCCCAGTTATATTCCGATAACGTCCACTAGTTGCACAGAAGCAATACAACGTTAATAGGATTATATACAGTCAATATGACTTGAACTCTGTCTGAACGAGTAAATGCTTACCTCTTTGTTTCACAGATCCAGCGAATAAAATGTTGCAAAATTCATATTTTAACAAAGAACCAACATCCTCAGTACGTAAATGACGCACGTCTGCATTGTGTTATTGTTGCGTCTTTTCATTTGACAAAGAATATTCTTCCCGCATCGATCAGGAAAAAAACCCTGGCAATCCTCGAACTTGTAACTCCGGGCACATAGATAACATGTCCGGTTTAATGGGGATGCTGTTTCTGTGTAAGTCTGTAGTTACATGTATACGTGTACTATGAAGGCATTTCATGTTCCATGTAGCGCAATGGGCATGGTCATGCAATCTAATATGTGACCGTAAACAGAGATTTGCTGGGGTATTCGCATCTGAGTGATGAACCTGGCATGGATATGATGTTAAGTATTTCTTCACAAAACGCAAAATCGATACCTCTCCCGTATTTAAGTTAAATACAAATAAGGCATAACGATCAGTCAGCTGAGGTTTCATCATTAAAGTGTGCATCTGTCCGTGTGAGAATATTTGCACTTGTGAGCGTTTGTACTTGCGTGTGTGTGCGTATGCGTTGTACGTGGGAAACGTAACTAGTTTGCGACATCTAGTTCCCACGCGTCCTTAACATTCCAAAGATTTATTTTGATTCCAATAACAAAGTACCCTTGGCTGTCATCCGAACCGTTTGTGCCACCTGTTTAGAAGATTCAAGAAAATTAATAACACGTTCACATTTCGTGTCTTTTCTGATATCCTTAAGGGAAAAAATGGAGACCATCTCCTGTCACCCCACTCCACTGAACGCATCAGATGTCATAACCTCTGACACAATCAGAAAGCATTAGCTGAAACATGAAATGGCAGTCCTTTAACAAAGTACTTTAACTCTGCTGTGCCATATTTCTGAATTTTTAAGAGACCAACCAAGAGGCACATCAAACTTCATTTACTGTAACTGTATCAGACCACTCCCTCAATGTCACGTTTTGACCTTATGTTCTTCAACAGCAGCGCTTCGTGAACCTGTAGACACATCCGCCTACTGAGTCTTCTGAATAAATATGTAATTTATACACTTAATGTGGTTGCTAATAAGCCTTATTAATCAGTCGATATCAAATAAAATCATCAACAACCAACCAGCTCCTCGATTTTCTCATATGTCATAGACCACGTTTACATTCTGATACAATGGCGGGATTCGTGTCAAATTGGCGAGAATAATGTTGCCATTGTTCCCCGCTTCATCAATATTGCCCATCTGCAAGTCCCACTCATCAGTGTTTGTGGATGTTATACATGAATGTCAGTGTTCTGTAGACCAAAGCCGTTATACGGATTTGTGTAGATCTTCCTCCAGGCAGTCAGTCTTCAAGAAGCCTTTGGATGTAAGGGTGTACGTTTCCAAGGCTAAACTAACCATTACTTGCTCATGTAAAGTTAATATGTCCAAGCCAATACATACATTTCAGCAGAAACACACATTTCTGCTAAAACGTCTTAGTGATAAACGTTTGCTAAATCGACCTTATAGGAGAGATATGACCCAGTTTAAACAGTGAATGTAAGAAACGTAAGAGGAATCACTCTGGTACACAAAGGCACAACGTGATGGGTCCACGCAACATCCTTACCACTCGTATTAAAGATGCTGAATGCGAGAGTAATGATCAGATTATGTTGTTACTCGAAGTCAATATGAAGGCTTTTTGTACGTTTAAACATGACCGTAAGTACCAGGTCAGTCCTGTTCATATAACGTCATGACTTTCCCATATTCTCTCATGTCTAGTCAGAACACGTGGTTCATTTTTCCCATGAAGGCCACTGGTCCAAATATATATACGGAGATGGTTAATATTAATATCTTTATAAGGCATTGAATTATTTAGTAAATCAGGTCGTGAATGAGTATTTCGACATTTATATTTTCTTGGCGATATATACATGTTCATTTGGTCGAAAAATGGAACTTAATGTCAGGAAGTTGTTGTTGCATGTCAACGAACAGGTTCTACTGTGGAGAGGTGTCCGTGTAAGTGCCTGATATAAGGGGTTTGTATCAGGAACTAAATTCCGGACACATTTACATTTAGGTATATCCCAAATATGTAGGTTTAATATAATTTTGACCAAAACAACCCCGAAAATAAAAGTTTGGTGTATCAGGAAGTATTTCTATATTTGCAGTGATTAAGGTGCAAGTTAAGCTCACATTAGTGCACGTTAGATCTATATGGAGGATGTTTTCTGTGTTCATATTTCCCTCTGACAAACTCACTGCACTTAAGGAGATTCTCGTTGACTGCATCACTACAAAAGGAAAACATGCCGCCTGAAAGCAGTGTTAGGTCTATTACTTACAGGTGATGTACCAATCTTGTTGTATAATACCTTCCCTGGTTGAACCACAGAACATATTACCAGTCTGTATTGATATGAACATATGGGTTGAGAAAGAATAGTTATCGTGTTTTTATCGTCAAATGAAACTGATTGAAGTTGTCTATAGCATTTCTTCAGCTACTATTTGACAAATTGTCTGGAAATCGTTTCGATGAACAAGTGGGTAAAACAGTGAGTGAAAACGATTTTAATAGTTAGATTTTAAGGTTAACGATTTTAACAATCAAATGTAATAAAGACATAAAGGAATAAAGCGTTTTTTCTTTTAACAGGTAGGTATAGAGAGAGGGGTGTGATAGGTTGGCGTTTTTAATACATACGTTCTGCGTCGTTAAAGAGATAGTGAGTGAGTGAGTGCGTGAGTTTAGTTTTACGCCACACTCAGCAATTTTCCAGCTATATCGGGGCGGTCTGTAAAAAATCGAGTCTGGACTGGACAATGCAGTGATCAACAGCATGAGCATCGATCTGTGCAATTGGGAACTGATGACATGTGTTAACCAAGCCTGACCACCCGATCCCGTTAGTCGCCTCTTAACCATTTAGTTGTATTTTGACCAGTTCTTAAAGGTCACATGCAACAAAAAATTCAAACATAATTAAAACACAATTATCACTTATTCATGACAAATAATATACATTGCTGGTTATGAAAAAAACATATAAACAAAATTATAAGCGTACAATCGCAAATCAAAAGTGCAATATTGTGTACTTGGGTTTACTTCCCAAGAAACGAAGCAGCCGGGATACCGAACCCAGTCAGAGCGGGTGGGTGTGCACTCAAGTGTAACGGCTGGTTCATTTGCAGATGCCCTCACGGCTCATTGTGTGTGTATATATAGAGATGTTGGGTTTTGTAAATACATGCTCATTTTTTGTGTATAACATTTTGCAATCAACAGACATCATAACATGTCATGTGTTCAAGTATCACACCTGCCTGTCTTTGTAATTACATAATGTGACAGAGACCGAACTCGGGCCATAAATCAATGCATTTTGTTTATGGTGTATAGCCTGATTGGTGTTAAGTTCAAATTGCATGTGGTCAGTGATAGCAGCTGTGTATTGAATATTGTCATTAGCAGACAGGCAGGCAGACACACAGGTGTCAATAAAACAAGACATTGAGTTTTGTCTTTGACAACGACATATCTATATCACAGTTAGAAATTCTGTCAACGCTAAATAATGACATTGCTTTCAAGTATCGAACTGAGAAAGTGACTCGGTAAGAAGAACGTGTGGTGAAATAGACAAATGAAATTATATAAACAGTTAATTTACTGTCATAACATATAAAAAGCTTACGCCTGTGAGATATCAACAAAACATTAGAAAAATAGCTCACACCGAAGCCTTCACCGAGTATTCACCAGACAACCCGCTTCCAAGCTGCGCGAACCTATTTCACTGCGCACGTGCTATGAGCGCAGCCCAGCTGTTGAAACCAGTTTCCTCCCCAAAAGTCGGGGGAAAATTAGTGAAACGTTTGAACTCCGATTTCGCGCGGTTTTTTTCATCGCGTTATTTTTCAACTTTATAAGTTGAATTTGCATTTTTGACGATTTGTATGTAAGTCCATACCGAAAGGTATCAGAATCTGCAATGTTGTGTTTTACGTTGCATGTGACCTTTAAGAAAGGAATCCAGTTGCCGAGAAAAGGTAATGGGTCAATGCAGTAAAGGCAACTGATTCCGATTCTTGACATTTAGACTGACAAACTACATGTAACCATGACATGTAGTTATCGATATCAGAGCAAGGGGAACATCAGTCACTCTATTTGTTAACGTCATTGTCCGTCTAAGAATGTATTATGACAAACCTGGAAGATATTTTCTTTCATCCTCTGTGTTATTCTAGTTCGTCTATAACCCACTTAGATTCTATTTCTGGAATACGGATGTTCCAAAACACAGAAATCTTGATTATCATTTCGCTATAAGAAATTGCAATAAGGTGGTTCGTGACAAATGTAACGATAACTAAAACGCTAAAACATTATACTGTATTCCATAGCGGTGATGGGGAAATTGATTGTAAAAACAACCAAACTTTATATTCCACCCACACAAAGATGCAGGATGTATTCCATTCCAGGTTGATGTTGAACTAACAAGAGGTCAACAACAGAAGACCACCTTCTCTGACCAAAATAGCCACCTGATGAAACTTGTTTGAACAACAACAGAATAGTAACAACTGTTAGTATTCCAGCGATACTCATGTAGATGAGCTTTGATTGTAATTTCTAGGAGTGGGCTGATTTCCATTTGTTCAGGAAAGCCGAGACTATCGGGACGCTTTAGAAAGGGCCAACTGCACTTGCTTGTCTGGGTGATGAATATTTGATCAATGCCTCGACTGCTTTCAAACAACTTAGATGAAATAGGTCGTTTCACGCTCAATTTGCCACTTTCCTTTCTTCGCGGTGTCACTTGACAGGAAGCAAAACAGATATGACTGAAAGTAGATCAACGTTTATCGGAGGACACTTTCTGGACGCGTTGGTTTAGAATGCAGTGCAGGAAAGTTAACTTACCATGGGAAATCTCAAATATGCCATGGCAAAGTTAAATTGAAGTATATGGCATTTTAGTGTCAATTTTCCATTAATGCAACATGTCATATTTGTTGCAGCAAGAAATCAAACTGAAATTCATTGAATCTTTTACTCCACATTACTTAAATTGTAGCAGAATGTCCTTCCACATAGCGGATACCTATGTGCACCTGTCTTACACATATTTTATAATGCAGTCGATAAACACATCAGTTCAGACAAGTATTTTTCGTCGTTGTGTGTTATTGAGA
The DNA here is from genome assembly GCF_003918875.1 of Haliotis rubra. Taxonomy (NCBI): domain Eukaryota; kingdom Metazoa; phylum Mollusca; class Gastropoda; order Lepetellida; family Haliotidae; genus Haliotis; species Haliotis rubra. The sequence continues at coordinate 789,850 of NW_025767173.1, read as the reverse complement.
ATGTTAACCATCTACTTCACCTTCCACGTTTTCATGGGGCGGTGGGGTAGCCTAGTGGTTAAAGCATTGGCTCGTGACGCCGAAGACCCGGGTTCGATTCCCCACATGGGCACAATGTGTGAAGCCCACTTCTGGTGTCCTCTGCCGTGATATTGCTGGAATATTGCTAAAAGCGACGTAAAACTAAAACTCAGTCAGTCAGTCTACGTGTTCATTACCCGAGATTATCCGGGTTAGAATTGATCTTCAGTAACCTATGCTTGTCGTAAGAGGCGACTAACGGGATCGGGTGGCCAGGCTCGCTGACTTGGTTGACACATGTCATCGTATCCCATTTGCCTTGATTGATAATCATGCTCTTGATCACTGGATTCTCTGGTCAAGACTCGATTATGTACAGACTGCCTCCATATAGCTGGACCTAGCTGAGTGCGGCATAGAACTAAACTCAATCCATCAACGCTTGTAATGAGTTCATAATAGGTATGTTCCTCACACTGTTTGCATGATCTTGATTCCTGAATAATGTGAAAGGGTCTCAACTATGACTTACAAGCTTCCCAGCGATCAGGAAACCAAATGATGACGCCATCAATTTAACCAGCATTTTGTACACACCTCTCATGTGACGAGTGAACTCATATTCAGAAAGAGGATTGGGGACTTAGTGTCCAATTGGCGCTGCTTATGGAGGATTTGTTCCCTGCGAGGTTTTCACTTGAAACAGGATGTCAAATGGTGCTGTGATGAATGTTATTGATTTACTAAATACCTGATATTGTGTGTTCAACAGAGATAAATGCTGAGGCTTGAAACATAAAATATTGCTTTCTTTAGGAACGGCACGTCAATAAGACTAATCCCTAACAATCATCTCTTGAATAAAGGTAATGTACTATTAATGTAGAGTTTCGTATCGATGTCGGTTACCTTGTACCTCGTGTGCTTATCATTGCAGTTGACAGTGGTGATTTCATTGATGGTTGGGAGAGTTGAGGGGTTATTGGTGTGCAGTGAAAGCCTGAAATGTTTGCACTGCAATGACTACGGTCGTCGATACCAACTCCGATAAACATGGTCTGTGTGTTAGATAACAAATATCCAGACTTATTAAAACCTGTCTAAAGTTAAAGGTTAAAGCATATCTATCAGCATATACATTTCCACTTAGGACTGTTAGTAAAGCATGTCTGTCGATGTGTTCGTTCCAGTTAGGCAGCCAATCGTGCCGACCTACATGTTGTCGTGGTGCCGGACAGTTACCAGGATCCTATGCTCTTCAAAAAAATTAGGGGAACTTAATTCTTAATTTACGATTGAAACGAATGAGGATATATCGGAGTCCATCAATGTTGATATGATAATAATAATGTTTTGAGAGTGCATCACCACTTGCACTTCCTTATGACCATAGTTGTTTGTACAGTAATCGCTCTTGAAAGATGATTGGTGTTTGACGTGAAATTTGCATGTGTAAGATTTTCATTTTCAAACAAATGAAAACAGCTAGAAACAAACACTAACAACTGTGTGATGCAAGATGATTGTTAAAATTAACGGCCTACAGTGATTTATCGACCTTCTTGAAAACTGTCAAAATCAAGAAACACGCATGTGTATGGGGCTACTGCATTGTGCACGTGCATTCCATGCGTTGTGTTTAGGGATGGTAATAAGGATAAGTTGTGGGGCGTTCGTAAGATGAATGTCTCTGAAAAGTTTGTTAACGCTTATACTTCCTATCCAAATTGAAAGTTCAGGTTGCCCTACTTTTTTTAAGAGTATATATTATTCTGATGATGGGGATCCGTCAGGTTAGCCATTCAAATGTACATGTATTTTAGTGACGAAGTTATGTGTAAGTAGAATTTAAACCATATTTGACAGATTGCAGTCTCGTGCACATAAACAGTATCATCTGATCCTTGTACAAGTGTGCTGCCTACCTTCGTCACGGGAGATTCACGATGCAGTAATTCACCATAGATTCGCCCCAGGTACCGTCTTTGAATGGGCTGAAATCACGTAGGATTAAATACTTTTTTGTAGAATATTACCTGATATTTTCGCCTTTTGCACAAGCGCTTAATTTGAATGGACGGCTATTTTTTGTCTTTTGAATTGTTATAACACAAAACTATTTTGAGAACGTCTCCAGTGTACGTGTCATAATGTCATGAGAAATAACACCGGAGAATTAAAATAGTGTAGGGATTACGTCATATTTCGCCAAATTGCAATTATATACCAATTCATATCTAATGATACTTCACACACTGAATATTTCAGACTTTCATCCTCGTATCGAGCCATCGTTTACACCGTGTTCACTGAAAACAGTCTTCATGTCCCCAAAGGTTTCTTTTTCACTTTTCTTTTTAAACGTCCTAGAGCTGCACCGTTTTGGTTTTACTTCCCCACCAAGCTGTCATAATACACTGTTAAAAGCAGGATTATTAATTCAATCCACTCATCCTTGAGACTTATGGAAATGAATACCGCGAAGATTTAAAATTACATTGATGATTTAAAAATATGACACGCATACATTCCAGATTTGGACTATGAGAAAAAGCCTTTTGAATACATCATCCCACAATTCAGTTGCAAGTCGACATGACACATAATCTTCTAATTCTATTCACTGAATCTGGGACATTCAGAAATACGAGGATGTCTTCACACTGAGTCTCGGAGTAACATATTATGTTGCCATTCAACTCACATTCTAAACAGGGTGGTCTCAAGTTGGGTAATTTAGCCAACGTGTCAATCAAAACGATCTATGATTATTTCTAGCATTCCTTGAGCGTGTGTAATTGAGCAACAGATCGGAAGGGGGTGCCCTTGGTGCTGACGCCAAATCGCAAAACTTCTCAAGAAATACGAAACATGTAATTAGAGAATGCAATCAATATTTTAGAATCCCGAACATGCCACAAGTGAGGAGATCTTTGTTACTACCTACAATATTAAGACTTTTTCCCCAGTCTTAACAACTAAACGTTGCACCAACTCACATTCTTTTCCTAGGTAAAGCTTTAGGTGTCAGTGAATTGACTGAGTTTGTAGATATCACTGACTTTGATCTTTTGCAACACCTTTGCTTCATTTCTCAGGTAGGTTATGTAGAATGGTACCTGGAATCTTGACACAACTAAGTCCATGAATAAATGACTGAATGATTACAAGGACATCTATGCTTGCTTTGCGCACGCACGCACGCACACACACACACACATTCATCAGTTCTAAGACAGAACTTAACCATCAGTAATACAGGTTAGATCTAACGTGCATTGATGTGAGCTAAACTTGCACCCTATCACTGCAAATATATCCTCAATGAAACACTTCTACATTTTATGCAAGACAGAAATACTTCCTGATACACCAAGCTTTTATTTCTCTCTCTCTATCTCTCTCTCTCTCTCTCTCTCTCTCTCTCTCTCTGTGTGTGTGTGTGTGTGTGTTAAAAATTGTATTAAACCCACATATTTTGGATATACCTAAATGTAAATTAATTCCTGATACAAACCCCTTATATCAGGTACTTACACGGACATCTCTCCACAGTAGAACTCTCGTTGACATGCAACAACAACTTCCTGGTCTGCTGGATCACGTCTCTAGGAGAACATGCCGTCTCTTTCGGTGTCGGAAAGCAGTATAACGTCTAGACAGCAGAACTACTTACATGCCATGTAACAATCCTGTTGTCCAATTTCTACATGACCTGTAAGAAGTTCTGCGTCTAGACCTAATACTACTTCCAGCCGATATTTTTCCTACAGACGTGGTGCAGTCAAGTAGTAATGAGGAATTTTGTCAGATGGAGATACAGACACATTCGGTTATAGGTGATGTGATTGATGATAAGGATGTGTGGGAGTTGACAGATGTTGCATGGCATTATACAACGAGAGTTCTGCAGTGGAGACGTGTCCGGGTAAGTACATAGAATAAGGGGTAAGTATAAGGGAGGCAACTCTGGACACTTTTCCGTTTAGTTATATCCGGTATATGTACTTTTAATACTACTTTGACAAAGGAATCCCCGGAAGCCACAGCATAGTGTATCAAGAAGCATTTCTGTGTTGTATAAAATACAGAACGGTTTTATTCAGGATATATTTGTAGTGATTGAGATGCAAGTTTAGCTCACATGGATGCACTTTAAATCTCAATATTCTATGTCTCTCTTTCTTGTAGAACTGTAGGTTGGCAGACAATATATGTTCGTGAGCTCACATGTCAAACTGCATGACCATGCCCACTGCACTATATGAAACATGAAACGCCGTCATTGTACACACATACAGGTAATTACTCACTTTCACAGAAACAGTAACCCCATTAAACCGGACATGTTATCTATGTGCCAGGCTCGAGGATTGCCAGGGTTTTTTCCCTGATCAATGCAGGAGGAATATTCTTTGTCAAATGAAAAGACGCGACAATAATACAATGCAGACGTGCGTCACTTACGTTCTATGCTATAATGTTGGAAAATAACGCAGAGGCATGGAAAAAGATCACATTACACGGTACTATGACGTCACACAACGATACTTAAGTGACGTCATCATTTCAAGACGGTCCGTCCATCACTTGTGCCGTAAGAAACTTTCAACGTTGCAATTGCAAGTGACAGTAAAGGACTTAATTCCTAGTTAAGATTATCAAGTGTTTTCGGAGCTGTATTTGAAGAGCAGCCAACAACAGCAAGTGGGGCTTCCAGAATGGTTTTATACAATGAGGGCATGTGCCTTTGTTGTAGGCATAGAACTTATGGATTTTACAGTTTCCTGAGGGCTTACAGAACCTATATCAATAAAACAATAGTGTGATTAGAGGACATTATCGACGTGCCTTGTTTCTAATCTACTTGCCAAGCGTGTTCTGGACACCTGTTTGAAAACACAGATTCCTATCAGGTTCTACTGTGGAATAAAAAATATAACACGATGTGTCACTACTAGAAATTTTCATATTGTGTGAACCGATTTCATGGTTTATCTTCGCATTTCCATTTGTGAGTGAGTGAGTTTAGTTTTACACCGCTTTTATCAATATTCCATCAATATCCCGGCGGGGGACACTAGAAATGGGCTTTACGCATTGTACTCAAGCGGGGAATCCAACCGGGGTCTTCGGTGTTATGCTACCCCACCGCCCTTTCAATTTTGGACATCACCTCCAAACCGTAGCAGTATAATGAAATATAAGTGAATGTCATTCTGATTGAACGAAAATGTGATTTTGTGCCCCCCCTTGTCAACGCGAATTGGCAAGATGTACTTCTGACAAAGAAATAAACTTTCAAATGATTAAGCTCTGGTTGGTTAAAGGTCAGTGCTGTAAGCGCGGTATTGAAACAGTACTGTATTTGATTATCGTGTGATATTTAACAAACAAACGTTTGTTTCATTAAAATAACCGAGGGACGGAGTCATCAGGTTTATATCGTCTCCTAACGACTGCCTCGCGTGACAGTCAGCGAAGTCATTACCTATTAACATCCACACGGGATGTGGTCCGTGCTGCATCAATCCAGTGTTAAACGAGCAAATAACAAGAGTTAAAAGCACATTCGTAAAGCCGTGTTCTTACCAGCAACACAATGCATAATAGCTCATAATTTACATCATACTGCGAACGTGGGCTGGACTCTCGTTGAGCTGTTGAGTAGGTGGCTGACTTTTATCATGTATTGCCCGTTCCTGGTATAAAAAATAATGACGATAGAAACACTCAATATTTGTCTGACATACCAACGGACATAACTGTATTTAAATACTAAAGCTATTAATGGACATTCTCCCAGATCACGTGGGAGTAATCTGATGACTGGCATGTTTGGACAAACTTGCTCTGACCTTCCATTGTGGATTCTGTTTTAAATGTCATTTCCATTTCCGATCTACATTGTGTATGTTCTTTGTTAGTCAAGTTAGATAATGATGTATTGAAATACGACTTGAAATCTATTCAGACATGATCACCTTTACTATTATCGCAGTAGACCTTTGATGGCATTTTAACTACTGTAAGCTATAATTACAATGGGTGAATTTGAACGGCAATTCTATTACTCCTTGGTGTAGTGGATAGAGCGTCGTCTAGGGGAAGGGTCGGAGGTTCGAACTCCTAGTTGGGTCATACCAAAAGATGTTACATTATGGCAGCCGTTGTGACCCTGCGCTTGATAACAGAGCACAGGACTGATCGGTTTGTATTGAAAATATTGTGTCTGAGGGGTATTCATGCCTAAACTACACCAGTGCATGTAAATCCGGGCTAGTACAAGCAACTACATATAGACATGCATGCATGTCGCTGTATAAATGAATGGATTTTGAACTCATCGTCAAACGCTGTTTCCTCTCAACAGTTACGCTGACTGACTGACTGAGTTTAGTTTTACGCCGCTTTTAGCAATATTCCAGCAACATCACGGCGGGGGACACCAGAAATGGGCTTCACACATTGTACCAATGTGGGGATTCGAACCCGGGTCTTCGGCGTGACGAGCCAACGCTTTAACCATTAGGCTACCCTACCGCCCCTCAACAGTTACAATGATGAATGGGTAGTATGTTCGGAACACGCGGAAAGAAGCTGACACTGCTCTGAATTAGATTGATGGACATGTTTTTACATGCATTGAATAATTTGAGTACATATCGTTTGACGCTGCCACTGGCGAGTCGGGGCAAGGACACCAATGAAGAGTTAAAAGCACATTCGTAAAGCCGTGTTCTTACCAGCAACACAATGCATAATAGCTCATAATTTACAGCATACTGCGAACGTGGGCTGGACTCTTCTGGAGCTGTTAAGTACGTGGCTGACTTTTATCATGTATTGCCCTGGTATAAAAAATAATGACGATAAAAACACTCACAATATTTGTCTGACATACCAACGGACATAGCTGTATTTAAATACTAAAGCTATTAATGGACATTCTCCAAGATGACGTGGGAGTATTCTGATGAATGACATGTTTAGGCAAACTTGCTCTGACCTTCTATTGAGGATTCTGTTTTAATGTCATTTCCATTTCCGATCTACATTGTGTATGTTCTTTGTTAATCAAGTTAGATAATGATGTATTGAAATACGACTTGAAATCTATTCAGAAATGATCTCCTTAACTATTTCCGTAGTAGACCTTAAATGGTATTGTTTAACTTCGAGCCATATTATTGTAATAGCATTTTAGCAATGGCTATACTATTACTCCTTGGTGTAGTGGGTAGAGCTTCTGTCAGAGGGAGGGTCGGAGGTTGGTCATACCAATTATGGTAGTCGTTGTGATCCCACGTTGTTTTGTAACAGGGTCTGGTCGGCTTTGAGTCAAATTACTGTGCCAACGCAACAGGGAAACGATGGCATGTCTCAACCAAGTCAGAGAGCCTGAACACCCGATCCAGTTCGTCGCCCCTTACGACAAGCCTGGGTTGCTGTAGACTAATTCCGAGCCGGATCTTCGCTGAAGCCATGAGCAAGGATCCAAAAGGTAGCGATGACACACACGCCGCTATGAATCGATCAATGCTGTCACAATGTAAGGTTGATACTGTAATCAGGGCGTTGCAGAGTACCAATATTTCCATCAAACATCGTGATGTACTTTTATTTTAGCAGTGACCTCCAACGGAACTTCACTTGTAAAGTACGTTAGACATACAACACCAATATGATTCCTTGTTAGCAACGCTTAATCCTTTTGCATTTTGATCAGTTGTAAATGGATCATTTTACAGGCTTGTTCCATACGAGTACTTTGGTTACTACTGGTCAAGTACCGAGTGAGGATAATCAGTCTCGAATATCTGCCCAAACAGATTCAATTAGGTATAAAAAGCCAAATCATGATAACAAGTATATGAATTGATCAGGAAATGTCAGTGCTGACACTGGTGTTCACGAACAGTACTCGTCTCTGATGATCCAGTAGCTAACACTACTTACACAATTGTCACTGAAGGAGTACTTGGCAGTGAGTAGGGGGAAAACTCTGTGTAACGGTCATAGCGTACACATGTACATTGAATAGTGTCGTGCATCACGTACATGAAGGCTTGCTTGATAAATTGCAAGCGTAAAATTCCTGAATTCCTGAATTTTCAGGACTGAGATCCATTAGGTCCAAGTTGACTAAACGTTTACAAAAAGCTTTACAAAAGCTTAATTAGCTAAGGGTTAGAGTTAATACACCTGCTAACAATTAACCAGCGACTCACCACTAACGAGGATTGTCGACACACGTAACAACTCTGAAGAATATAGTGTCTGTTGCACCGACGGCCGTCATTCTATCTGTCACTGTTTTGAGTGAGGTATATATTCTTTTATTCAGAGATGCTAACATACACGTAAATAAGTCTAAGAAATAGTACTTGATAAACGGCATAGTAACTAAACTGTGCTTATCACACACAGATATTGATGAGGATGTCATATATTGTTCTGATCGATATGTCTGTTTCGTTATAACTCAGACTCTCTCTTAATCTCAAACGTCCTACCAATCTTGTCCAAAACCATGACCGCATACGTCCCCATAACTCACTTGAACTGTATAAACTGTGTGGAAAAGCGACCATTAAATGAATTATTGCCAAATGTGATTCTGTCTATACAATCATCGCTCATTCCTGCAACAGTTTGTTGAACGTAATCTGAGGTTGTGTGTAAAGAACTGGCTTCATGACGACTGGGGTTAAATATGAATTTGCAGCAACCACATGAACCCTACCGAATTTGCAATGTCGTAAATATATGCCACAAAAGACGAGTGTTTATATTTCCAAAGGTAACATGTCTAAGATTCACACATCAGCAGTTGTGTATTCAGTCTTCTAATTTTATAATGTTTTTAAGCAAACAGTTTTTTAAACAATAAAGCCCTGTAGAGAAGTTCTAAGTGCCAGTAGAGTTTAAGTTTTGGATATAATATTTACTTCACATATTTATAATTGACATTGAAGCACGAATCTATTGAGATGGATACAGTACTGTGTATTTATCCGGGGCGGTGGGGTAGCCTTGTGGTTAAAGCGTTGGCTCGTCACGCCGATGACCCGGGTTCGAATGCCCACATGAGCACAATGTGTGAAGCCCATCCCCCGCCGTGATGTTGCTGGAATATTGCTAAAAGCGGCGTAAAAACCAAACTCAGTGTATTTATCTCGAACCTCAGTTCACATATTTCAAATGAGAAAATGTCATTTAAGGTTTGTATGTGTCAGGTGCTCTTGAGGTATTTTCCGTTTTGCAGTTTTGCATAATGGAATGAAGTTCTCCTTAAAATTTTCATGTGGGATAGTATTGCAAAATAGTTGCAAATATCAGATGTTTTGACATTGTTGAACTCATTAAAGTTTCAAAAAATCCTTTAGAGCTTTTACAATACTTTCTGTGAATATATACTAGAACGCCCTTTCTTGGTTGTATCAAGGATTAGATTCATCTGAGAGACGGATTTGATGGTCCATTTGCTGGGCCATCAATACATTTTTCTTTGTACGGATGTTTATGGAGCTTTAGAATACAGTGTCAAAGAGGAACGCACACGACCCCAGCATTCATAGTCAAGTCATAGGATGTCAGTACGTAACTGACGCAAGGTTTTGGCAGGTGCATTCCTTAGTATGCAGACCAGCAGTGAACGTGGAAACGATTTTTTATTCATATTTTAATTATTTGAGGCCTTGTCAGTGGAACCAACTACAAAGTGTTCGTGTTTATAATACAGAAAGCTGTCTGGTTTTTATTGATCCATATTTCATCAACTGACAGATGTTTTATTATCAGCAAAACAGACGTCACCTGAGACTGAATGATCAACATTTAATGTATTCGTTAATCTTACAAACGTCCTCGCGTTGAGTTAAAATCCTATTCGACTTACCCACGATAAAACACAGACACACACCCCTGTGTCGAACGTACAGTTGCCTCAGTAAGTAAAAGCTTGGTCCCTCTTTATTCATCTATTCTTGAGCTGTGTCCATTCCTTGAATAAGTGGATGTATTTACGTTGGTACCTTCCACTTGACACAATGGTGTTTGACAGCAGTATTTTAAGTGAAGGTATTTCAGCGAGACACTCGCTGGTTCGCCATTACCGAGAACAACCATCACACCGTATTTTCAACTGCACTTTACAACTGTACTTCCACAGATACAGAGAACGAAACATTTTGTTCCATATTTGCATGTATATCAGTAAATTATACGCAATCTTATTTTCATATTTGTCCCTCCATACGATAAGTGCCATATTGGAGAAGGCGATAAAACATCACATCCTTTTTGCACCATACATTTAAAAATAGCTAGATGGAAGTAATATCTGTTCAGTAATAACCGTGTGTATCAGAGGTTGACATACCAACTATATTGGGTGCTTTACGGAATGTTGATGACGCCCCGGGGACGAAGACGTCGTGTCGAGAATATGTGTTGTCTCTGTAATGAACTGCGCCTGTCATTTTATGACAAACCTTGAACAGCCAGCATCTATCAATGCTCTCTATCAAATATCAGTTTACTCCATCATCAAGAATAAGTATCTTCAGGATACCGCTTCCAGGGAGGTTTTATTTTCGAAATAAATCTGTTATGGGCATACATGCAATTAATTTGCTATAATAGAATCATGTCCATACGCAACAAAGGGTTTGAACGACATTACCGACACGTTAAGGACGTGTTTGATGAAACGTTTTTATTGTTATGGTAAAATTTGTAATATCTGTGCTTCTGAATGAAGAATATTAAGAGCTTAGTCTGAATTGAAAACTTACTCTAGTTGTAATAAGAAGAAGTAACCGCTTCGTAACAAGTCGCTTTTCAGTTTGGAGACTTGTACGTATGCTGAAGTTGACGAAAAGATTGTTCTGGTACACGGCTCAAGTCGTTAAGTCCAATTTTTTCCGACCTTGATGTGTATGAAGTCAGTCCCCCTAACGATTAACAATATTACAGGCATGTCTTCAGTCTATGAACAAATATGGTAGACATGAACCCGGTATTTAAAGTTGTAATCATTAAGCTACCACGATTTAATTTTTATAAGCCTGACCAGTAGATCATGCTTACTAACCGGAACAATCTCTCACCCATAACAGGAATTCCGGCTAGCTATGCGGGTTATATTTCACGGGACGGGTGTATTGTTAGATTATTGTTTACCACTGGGCTTATCAATATTTCTCTTGTGTGACGTCAGTCTGAGAATAATCTAAACCAGATCGTCCACTGATTGACTTCATCAGTTTTGTTCCACGGGATAAGATGCCATACGTTTCAGGTCATCTGGCCTGATCCCCGATCCATACATTCGCATCTCACGACAAGCACAAACTGCTACATACCGATTCAAACACGGAAGTACGACGAGAGTCATCATCGAGCATTTAATTCTATTATTGTCAGACCATTTTGACGGCATACCTAGGAGTAACGTCGACTCGCCTCCCTGATGTGCATCCTTGTGACGGACAATCACAGGCTGTCAAAATGTCTGGCTATGATCGCCTTGTCCAGGTATGTTTTTTCAAGCGATGGTTTACCTTTTGGGTCTCAGACAGACCTGTAAGTGTTGACAGACCTACTGTCGAAAACAATTCATCGAATTAGGAACTAATTTCGACGTCTGGAGTTTCTGGTACGTCCCACGCGTCCACAGTTGCCTCCACACCTTTGTCATCTGTAGACAGTTTGACAGTCATTGGTTGCGATTCATCCTGTAGCAGTATACCCTTATATTTGGTGCCAGTTTTACTTCCGCTACATCTGTTTTATTGGATAGAATCTGTGTTTTGGGAATATGGGTCAGTTCACAAAGATATGTCCTGGAGGAAGTTCCGGGCTAGCAATTGTCCCGAGCAACCTACGGTGGACGTCTCGGTATTTGAGCGAAATGCATGACGAACCAAGTACTTGTCCTGCACCATTTTCGCCGTGTTACCCTTTTCTTTCCTTCACCCACGAGACATAATAGTGCGATATGGTAGTCATTCTCAGACGTTGTCGCCGAAGTTGAGAAGCAGCTGTGCCACTAGTCATGGGAAGGGGTTGTATATACTTTACAACAAGCGGTGAGCTGTCTCAGAGGCAGATACAATACTGAAAAGCGAACATTATGACTGCAAGAAATATATTCAGAGAAAATTGGGTCCTTGTTTCCGGAACACCTCAGGGACGACTGATCCAAACCTTGTGCTGAAATCAACCAAACATTATTAGCCAGCAGGCCAGGTATTGGCAGAACGAGCCGAAGGTGAACCGGATCAGTATCACAGCTTAAATGTAATTCACCGATAAGAATTATTTGCAGTACGAAAGCAGGACATGGCCTTCGTCACAGTATTGCCCTCTACACTATTCAGATTTATACATACTACATGAAAACATCTACACAGATATTTCGCACAGTGGTGGCTTTTACCGATAGGACTCGGGTAAATGTGTGAAAACAGATTAATGATCCATAAGCATTAGAACATATCATGCAGTATTACATGCGGGAACATGAAACAATTCTTTAGGTTCATTAGGATGTTTTTCACGACTCCTGTGTGATCAGATTTCTGCAAAGAAACCCTTGAGGACATGAAGACAGTTTTCCGTAAACACGGTGTTAAGTTTGGCTCGTTCAGTAACACTCACTCTGAAGATGAAGGTCTGGCATGTCCTCCACATTGATGCAGTGTGTAAAGTGTCATTGGATAAGTTCTCGGATATGATTGTAATTCGACAAAAGATGACGTAACGCCCACACTATTCTAGATTCCCCAGTCACTGTGTTATTACATTCTCCAGTCTTGACATTATGACATATACACTCGGCACGAAAATAACCTTCCTTTCAAATTACTCGCTTGAGCAAAAGGCGAAAGTATCACATACTCTTAGTCTGCAAATGAAGTGAAATATTTCAAAATGACGCGACTTCTGCTGTTTTAAAGAGGGTACCTAATGTCAATTTATGGTGATATACTGTATTGTTAAGTTCCTCTGACGAAGGTAGGCAGCACGCTTTTACAAGGATCAGATGGCCAGTAATATGTCAAAGATGATTTCAACTTATACGTAGCCTCGTCATAAAAATGCACTTGCAAATTGCGCATCTTATGAACCCACACACCAGCATGTGGATCTCAGCCACATTGACCAACATAAAGATTTAGACATCTAACCAGCTTGAGGACACATATGCCAACACCGGAGTAACTGTCCGGCACTACAACATGTAATTCTGAACGACTGACTGCCTAACTGGAACGAACACGCCAATAGACAAGCTTTAAAAAACTAACAGTCATGAGTGGAAATTTGCACGCCATTAGACATCCAAGTACCCCCTATCTGTACCACTGATGCTTGATAAATCAGGATTTATTTGTCATCGTATACACAGACTATGTTTTTCAGTTTCGGTATCGTAATTATTGCAGTGCAAATAAAGTCGATCATTTCAGGTTTTCACTGCACCAATAACCCCTCAGCTGTCCAAACCTTCAATGAAATCACCTCTGTAAACTGTAATGATGAGCGGGCGGTGGTGGGTAGCCTAATGGTTAAAGCGTCCGCTCGACATGCTGAAGACCCGGGTTCGATTCCCCACATGGGTGCAATGTGTGAGCCCATTTCTGGTGTCCCCTGCCGTGATATTGCTGGAATATTGCTAAAAGCGGCGTAAAGCCATACTCACTCACTCACTGTAATGATGAGCACACGTGGCACAAGGTAACCGACATAAATTCGAACATCTACATTACTAATAGATTGTCAGGATTGATTTCCTATTTGAAGCCCCAGCATTTATACATGTTAAACACAAAATTAGGTATTTATCGAATCAATAACATTCATCATGGCACCATTTGAAATCCTGAAAATCTGTTTCAAGTGAAAATCTCAGAGGCAACAAATCCTCGATAATCACCGCCAATTGGTCACTAAGTCCCTAATCCTCTTTCTGAAAAACGTAATATGGGAGGTGTGTACACAATGCTGGTTAAATCGATGTCGTCATCATTTGGCTTGCTGATCACGTCGCTGGAAGCTGTAAGTCATAGTTGCGATCCTTCCACAATTATTCAGGAATCAAAATCAAGCAAACAGAGAAGGGTGATAACCATTATCAACTGATTATAAACGTTCACGCGAATGAGCATGTGGAATGTGATTTAGATGGTAATGTAGATGGTCAACATTCTCAATCCCAACATTCACACAACGACCAAGAGTACGTGTCTGAATGATCTGTTTATCAACTACATCATAAAATATCCGTGCACTATACGTGCACATAGGTGTCCGATATGCAGAAGGATATTCTAGTGCAATTCAGCATTGGTATGTTATGATAGGTTCAGGAACGTCACGGCTGCATTGAATTTGGAGTATCATAATATTTAACATAAATTTCTGTTTACTTCAATTTTACTTTGTCGTGGTATGTTTGAGATTTCTCAGGGAAATTAACGTCACCTCCTACATTCCCTTCTAATCAAACGCGTCCCGAAAGTTTCCTCTGATAAACGCGGATCCACGTTAAGCCATCTCAGTTTGGTGCCCTCTGAGCTTGGAACAAATTATTCCATATAAGTTGTTATAATGAAGTCGAGGCATTAATCAAAGGTTCACCATCTAGGCAAGCCATTGGAGCTGGCCCTTGCTAGAGTGTCCTGGTGATCACGGCTCTCCAGTAGAAATTGAACTTAGCCCACTCATAGTGTTCACAATCAAAGCTCATCTACATGAGTATCGCTGAAATACTCTTATGTTCAAACAGTTTCATTAGATGGCTATTTTGGTCAGAGAAGGCGGTGTTCCATCACTGGCTTCCTTCTAGTTTTCTGCATCAACAACAGGGCTGCTTTGAATTGAAATACACGCTGCATCTTTGAGTGGGATGGAAAATGAAGTTTGACTTGATCTTACAATCAATTTCCCCACCGTTATGGAATCCGATATGATGTTTTAGCGCTGAACTATTTATCACGAACCACCTTATTGGAACTTTTGCTTAATTTCATTTCGGAAGTTATACCGAAATGGTCATCAAGGTTCTGTTCGTATTCCAGAAATAGAACCTAAGTGGATTATAGACGAACTAGAATAGCACAGAGGATGAAAGAAAATATGTTGCAGGTTTGTCATAATACATTCTGAGGTGGACAATGACGTTAACAAATAGACTAATGTTATACTCACACTGATGGCGATAACATGACATGTTTAGCTTATCAATCCAAATGTCAAGGATGTAAATCAGTTGCTGCACAAAACCATTTTCTCAACAACTGAATTCATTTCTTAACAGACCGCCTCCGTGGTGTAGTGGTTAGAGCGTCCGTCCGGAGAGCGGAAGGTCGTGGGTTCGATCCCCGACCGCGTCATACCAAAAGACGCTAAAATATGGTACTTGTTGGTCCCTGTATGGCGCTCGGCATTAATGGGTACAACAAGGACTGGTCGGCTCGGAGTCAGAATGATGTGTCTGAGTGGGGTATTCATGCTTCACTGCGGCATGGTATCTCAGTGGGCTAGCTCTATAAAACCAGCTTCAGTCTGGGCTAGTACAAGCAGCCGCACATACACATACACACGGATGCACGTCGTCATATGAGCGAAATATTCTCAAGCACGACGTAAAACCCAATTTCACCTCACCTCACCTCATTTCTTAACAGACCCGTGAAGATCCGGGGTAGAATAGGTCTTCAGCAACCCATGTGCTTGCCATAAAAAGGCGACTATCTTGTCGTAAGAGGCGACTAACGGGATCGGGTGGTCAGTTTCGCTGACTTGGTTGACCCATGTCATCGGTTCCCAATTGCGCAGATCGATGCTCATGCTGTTGATCACTGGATTGTCTGGTCCAGACTCGATTATTTACAGACCGCCGCCATATAGCTGGAATATTGCTGAGTGCGGCGTAAAACTAAACTCACTCACTCACTCACTCATTTCTTAACATCCGGTTAAAAGACAATAAATGATAATATAATTGCACCACGACTACATGTACTTGAGTGTATAGAAGCGACAAAACCCTTTCCACATTCATAAGAAATCTCTGCTAAAAGCAGAGTCGATTGTACAACTGTGACAACTGTGACTATATCGTGAACATATATATTTGATTCAGCAGAAGTACAGCTGTATGATGTTGTTTGTTAACAAATGGAGTCTGAACCAGACAATCCAATGATTGGCAACACACGATACCATGACAGAGCATGTGTTTATGAATCATTATGAAATAGTGATGATACCAGGTGTTCGCGAAATGGTGAGCGTATCCTGCCTCACCGGTGGCACCCGTCATAAACTGCCCAACACCTCACCAAATATAACGTGTTCTTTTCATTATTTTCAACAAAATCAGTAAATGCAATATCGCTTCATGTGATTTCTGATAGGTAGATCGCTTTATTACCTGGTTTCTTTACAGGCTGTGGCTCATGGTAGGAGTACTGATGTGTGGCTTCAGGCCATAAATACTTACTTTTTCAAGCTGTCTTTGTGAATGGCGGGTCATGCCGTCGGAGAGGACATGTTAACCTTTCTCTGGTGTCATCACTAAGTTTGAGTGGTCCATTCATGTAGTTTTCACTGTCATTTTGCCCCTTGCTCAGAACTGCATTTGTTTCGGTGGATAATCAAAACCGTTTTCTTTTGCACTGACGTTTGATATTTCCATGTTTCCCATCACTTTTAGGCCAGTAGAAACTGCACTGAACCTAGACATTTCTGATAACAGGCCAAATTTGTGTTTAACCTGACCAGAAGGGTGTTGATCAACATAAAAAACCCAAAGAAAATCAAGGTTGGGGAAATATATTTTTTGTGCATGGTTTTGGGGTTGGGGTCTATTGTCTTTTCACCCACATTTCAGCATGAATGCGCGTGTCACGGCTACATACTTCATAACAATTGTTTGGTTTATCTTCATACTGGTTATTATTTCCATTTATAAAGAAGCCTACTTTCATCAAAATGTAAAAAATATTAATTATTTACCGATGTCGACCTTCTTGAATTAAAAATGAACGCCATTTTTAATTCAAGATGGCCGCCATATCACAATCAAGAATCAGCTTCTATTGACTCTACTCTATATGAGGTCGTGAATCTCAAGGTTTATGGATTCAATAATTTTTGTTATATTTCATTAACTTGCTCTTTACATTGCCTCATTTCAATAAGAAACATTCACTGACATCAATCTTTTGCAATGTTTGAATGAGTTTTGGATCAAAACTCTGTTTGAAGGAAATGGAGCGAGATGCAAAAACTGTTTGCCTTTCTTGACATCAGTTTGCTTCTGGTTAATCCTGTCTCATCAAATACAATGTTGTACCTGACTGTTGCTGTTGGCAATCTCATAATACACTGAATATTTTTGGACAGTATCATTCCACATGTGATCGTCCAGCTCCATTAATTATGAAATATGTATACGTATCCATTTTCTGTCAGTCACAAGAGTTATTGGTAGTAATTGCTGATACAACTCCATTGATGAGATCCTCAGCCGTGCCCCGTCTGATTGGCGGACACACTTCTTCAAGGTGGCAAATGTGACTACTTGTGATGCCTTCTTATACACATTTCCAAATGTCATCCCTGTCATATTTGTGCAGAGAGCAGCCATTTGGTTCATGCTGAGTCCTTGTGGGTGATGTTGATTAAGCCTGCTTGAATTTTGCCTGCTCTGACATTGCTCTATGACCATGTCTCTCCAAGTTTCACTCCATAATAGCTTTGGGTGTCTTCTGATTGTAAACAGACCAGCTTCCATTGGTACTTTCAGACAAGAGCTCAGACAAAGACTCTCCTGAAGATACAATGTGCAGAATTTGGCATAGTTGTTGTGTCCAGATGCTGCAAACAGGGGTAACATGCCTTTTGTTGGTTGCTTTCATATGTAACTGCCAGTTCCCAGTCTCCTCTGCTCTCACAAACATCCTTACAATAGAAACAAAGTCCATGAACATCAGCCTCAGCTTACTTGTCCTTGATAGTGATTTCTTCTGATCTTTCAGTTCAAGCAGTTGCACATGAGGCTGTTTGAGATTTTAATTTGCTGTGTTATCAACTTGTGATGCATGATTCAAGGTCACAACACTTGGTCTCCCCTCTACTTCTGCAATAGTGATCCTTGATCCAAAATACTGAAGGAGGCGGCGTTTAAAATGCTTCAGACTATAGGGTGATATCCCAGTAAGCAGATCAGCAGCATACAGATCCAACAGCTACTGTAGAGTGTACAGCTTTCCATTCTGCATACTCTCTGGCAGCAGCTCAAACAAGGAACTGAAGGCTGTGTTCTGAATGTTTCTTGCTGAATCCTCAATGTTTGTCCTTGCTGTCCTTCCATGCTCATGCAAAAAACACTCCTGAACGGCCTCAACTGCACCAGTGTCACCAGCAACAACAATGTGAGCTGGAACATCAACTGCCTTATCATCAGATCTTCTCTCACAGAAGTTGAGAACAGTCTCTTGCAGAATACTTTTTTCCCTCTGCTGAAAAAATCGATATTGCTGATTGCTGAATTTCTGTTTGGATGTTATTGAAGGTCTTCAAAATCACTCCCATTTGCACAAATAAGGCAATGAGTCATGTAGTTCAAGTACTATTCCCTGATCTCGATACACATGGCTGGGTATTTTCATTGTTGTCTATTTTGTGAGCTTTCAGTATTGTCGATGATGCTGAGTATGACTTTCTGCATTTTTCATTGACGAAGGTAATTTTATTTGATTAAAGAGTTGATTGTAAAGAATCATTACAAAGAGTTGATACTTTGAGTAAAGAGTTTAAACCCCTGCCTCCTAGTTTCACTTCTCCTGAACCATTGTGACAAATGACACGTCATATAGGAGATTGAAACATATCTGTAAAGAAAATAAAAATATCAATTAAACTAATGATTAAACATATGCATATTTGGACATGGCAAGACATTTTTTGTGGCCAATTATTATTTAGAAAAAATATATAAACTTGTTTCACATCTTATATATTTCACTAAGTGTGATAACTAGTACATTTGATATTTTCCCAAAACATCTGCATGGAGTAAAAATATATTCCAATAAGCATATTTTGACATGTTAAATTACAAACAACTTTCTGTGTTAATAATCAATAAATAGAAGGCAATTATGTGTATTCACTTAAACAAAAGTGGAAATGAAATGATATTTCATCTAAACTTCAAACATAAAACTTTACTGGTTGTTTAACATGCAAGTTTGTTGCACATGTTTTGCAAAATTATCTCAAACTATCTGTATTGATATACTGGGTTTCAATGGAGAATACAACTCTTTCACTTGAAATATGTAATTGAAATATCACCAAATAATTAAAATTATATAGTTCCATTCATGATAACACTATCAAAAGTACTTTTGCAGGTGATATTCTAAGTACAACACTACATTTACACCTGAAGGGTTTTGACATACACATATCTTTAATATGTTGTCAAGAAAATATTTTCTGAAGTGTTTGACCTTGACCTCGGCATCAATACAGGCTTTACGTTAACTTGCAAAATATTTACTTTTTTGGGACTAATGTTAATAAATTAGGCAATAATAATTGATGTACAATAACAATAAGTGCTATGCAACTTGTAGTGAGGTTATAATTCGACATAAACAACTAATTATGAAAAGTAAACATAGATGGCTGCAGTCTATTTATAGTAACATCATGAAAAAAGATCTTGAAGTCTTTGATTTGGCTCTAATGTGTGCCCAGAATTAACTTGCCAGTATATGGCTATTATTTGCACTACATGTAACTTTTTAACTGTAAGTTAAAATCATATTTGGAGAATATAAACATTGATAGATTGGCACCGCCATCATGATTCTGCTTAGGGATTGCAATGTCACCTTCTTCTATTTTGAGTTAATATATGTCCATGCTTAACATGTGGATATTGCATCTGAGGGATATTTAAGTGCATTTGGTAAATGTCTGTTCAATTTTATTCATACATACCCAGATTTGGTCCACTTTAATAGGAGCTTGTCAGTTGACAACTGTTTGTTTACATAGCAACGGTGCTATCTTCTTACAACTGCTTTTGTGTAGTTTGCTGAAAACAAAGCTTTGGGGCCTTTTTTGGACACCCCCCAAAACATATTTTTCATATTAGTCTTGATTTTTCTTGGGTTTTGTGTACATGATAAATAGACACCAGTGAACAGTATTCTGCAATAATTGGCCTGTTATCACAACTGTCTAGGTTATTCTATTTTGACGTCGATTTCTACTGGCCTATTTTGTTTCACACATGTAGTCTCTTCGGACTTCACTCCGACACCAAACCGTCATATAACCGGAACCATGTTCAAAGCAGCGTTTCAACTTATTCACTCATTCTTGTTCAGACACACGGAAATGATTAGCCCGAAGGTCTTTTCATTCACGTTCATTTTGGAAAGATACAAAACTCATTTTGGAGTATCAGAAAACAAAATTCCAAATGTTAAGCTAGCATTTCAAATAGACCATCCGATAATGGAGCTGCAAGTCAACTTTACTCATGATCTGCTAATTCTATTGACTGGATCTGTGACATTCATAAATATGAGGATGTCTTCACACCGAATCTAGGGGTAACATATTGTATCGCTTCCCAACTCGCACATTCCAGACAAGGTGGTCTCAACATGGGTAATTTAGCTCATGTGTCAGTCACAACGATCTGTGATCGGCACTAACATCTCCAAAGTGAGTGTAATTGGGCAACAGAACGGATGGATGCGCTTGGTGTTGACGCCAAATTGCAGAAACTCTAAAGAAATATGAACATGCATGAAATTAGAGAATGCAATCAATAACTTTGAATAAAGAACGTACCACAAGTGGGGCTGTCGATGTGACTCCATAAAATATTAAGATGTTTTGAAAGGTTTCAACACTGAAAAGTTACATTATGTCACATAGTTTGCCTAGGAAAAGACTTAGGTGTCAATAATTTTACCGATTTTGGCAATATTACTTGCTTTGATCTTATTCATGCCTCTGCATTATTGCTTGAGATTCTGATGTAGAATGGTATCTGAATTGTTGACCTAACTAAATCCATGAATCAGGCAGACATTATTTCAATAAGCCGTGTATTCTCACCTGTGTCAATCAAATCTTAGTAGAGTTGATTGCGTGTTGATGTAGTTTGTGTCGATGCGGTGTTATCCCGCTGTGGCTGGCGTTCTACGAGAACGCAGATGTTGCAGAGTGTGAAAACCAATTTGTTTCCACTCTCGCATGATTGTCCAGCGATCCCATGTTACGTCATAGAAGCAGCTACGCTGTTTTGAACACCAGTGATAACATACACCAGAATACAGTCGTTTACAAAGGAAAGGAAACTGAAGCTTCTGTATTTGACACAGCACTTGCTACACGCGAGGTCTGCCTTGACAAGTGGTTCAATTATGAACAGACTTAAAACCTGGTACATCTGCATTTTCTCATATATTATGACTATAATTATCAGCTGTCAATAATTGTTAAAAATAAGAGATAATAACGCCATTTGGCTGGTTACACAAATACCATCAACGGAGAACAAGTTAACTTATATCAATATTAAAACCAATAAATGTAGAACATAAAAACCTGTCATCGAAAGACAGTAAAAATACTAGATCATCAAAGATATAAATTTAAAACTAGTACGCTATGATAAAATTAAATCAACACAGACAGTACAAAATACAAACGGGCTATAGATCACCAATAACTGAAGGTAGATCACCATACTAGGGTCTATGGGGATTTACAGTACTTTTGCTACGTGCATGGACCCTAGCTGGATTCACACCATCCCGAATCAATGGAAGCCTTTAAAATACAGCAATACATATACAATGTCAGAATGGAGAGGGGGAATTGTTTGTCATCGTACGTGGCGGGCTCCTTAACCAACACCTTGAAGTAAAGAACTCGTATTTCCACACTGCCAAAGTCGTGGCTTTGCTTTGTAAAGTTTCTTTCTCAGTATCCTTAAGCGAATAAAGGAAAACCCCAATCCACTGAACACACCAGATGTTCTAACTTCAGGCACAGACAGACAACATAAACAAAGTACTTTAACTCTTTGCCTTTTTTCTTAATTTATTAAGATACCAATCAACAGGCCCATCAAATTTCATTTACTGTAACTGTGTCAGACCACTCCCGCAATGTCACGTTTTGACCTTATGTTCTCCAACAGCAGTGCTTCATTAATCTATAGACACATCCGCCAACGGAGTCTTCTGAATAAATATGTTATTCATATACTTAATGTGGCTGCTAATAAACCTTATTAATCAGTCGATATCAAATGAAATCAACAACCAACCAACAACTCTTCGATTTTCTCAAATGTCATAGACCACGTTCACATTCTGATACAATGGCAGGATTCGTGTCAAATTGGCGGGAATAATGTTGCCATTGTTCCCCGCCTCATCAATATTGCCCATCTGAAAGTCCAAGCCATCAGTGTTTGTGGATGTTATACATGAATGCCAGTGTTCTGTAGGCCAAAGCCGTTATGCGAATTTGTGTAATCTTCAAGAAGTCTTTAGATGTCAGGGCGTCCCGGGTTCCAGGGCTAAACCAGCCAGCACATGGTCTTGTAAAGTTAATATATTCAAGCCAATACATAGGAAAAAAAATTCTGTTATATATAAATTTCTGTTAAGAGAGAAATGACTGAGTTGGAACCGTGAATTTGCACACTTTAAGAGGAATCACTCTACTTGTACTAAGACAGAACGTGATGTATCCAGACAAACTACATGCACCGACCACTCAAATTAAAGAGTCTGAAGAGGAGTAAAGATCTTATTGTGTTAAACAATATTGGGTGGAAAAATATTCTAATTATCAGTACAAATATCATGTTGTCACAAACACGTCCATTAAGCAAAACATTATAACAGATCAGCTTGTACTGGTGGTACTGGTCCCTTAGAATGACATTGTTTGTCTGGAATCTTTTGTACACTCACAAGGGACACTTTGGGGATTACTGTGAAATTGAGGAGAAAATCACCATTGCTTTTCATACAGAAAAATATCTCTTGATTTTGAAATTCACTTCTGATAACATGTTGTATGAATGGATGGTGTGATTTAGCTAGGTAACTTGTTTGCTTTCGTGTAATCGTAACCTGATGTTTGCTCAGAATTTTGATCACTGGATTGTCTGGTCCAAATTTTATTACATGACTCAGTCCTTTAGCAAGAACGTGTCAGAGGGAAAAGAACAAACAACGTAAACCCTTTCCTGATTCATAAGACATCTCATATAAAAGCAGACTCGATTGTACAATTGCAACTATGACCTGAGCATATATTTGTTTCAGCAGTATTACAGCTGTACGATGTTGTTTGCAAAGAAATCGAGTCTGGACCAGACAATCCAGTGACTGTCATCATACCATACGATAACAGATCATGGGTTCATGAATCACTTTGAAATAGTGATGATAACAGGTTTTCGCGAATAGGTGAGCGTATCCTGCCTCGCCGGTGGCACCCGTCATAAACATATGCAAAGTCTTGTCAGCTGTTCACCTGAAATATTTCGGGAACGTATGGTAAAAGCCAAAATAGAGAATTGCATCAGATATCATTTTGCAGCATCTGATGCATCAAATTTCGAAATGTCCTCTACATGTCTACCATAATGGGTTCTTAATGCTTTACTGAGGCCTTAAATGTTGTAACCTTGATCAAACAACTTCTGAGCAAGAGTGGTATAACGCTCTTTGAGATTTTGGTGAAATGACCATGCTCGTTTGTATCTCAAAAGTTGTGATATATGCTTCAACAAGTAACCGTGTAGAAATTTATTGAATTATTTTATTCCGTATTCAATGCAGCCGCGAAGTACATGTGTGTAAACCTATTACAAAATGGAATAGACATATTAACACTGAATATCCTCCCACACAGTGCACACATATTATATAATGTAGCCGATAAACAGATCAGTTGGGACAAGTATTTCGGTACTTGTCTTTTGGAGACTGTTGACCATCTAAATTGCCATGTGAATCACATTCCTTGTGTTCTTTCACGTAGACGCTTATAATCAGTTGATAATGGTTATCTCACTGTTTGCTTGATTTTGATTCCTGAGTAATTGTGGAATGATCTTCTCTATACCTTACAAGCTTCCAGCGACGTGAACAGCAAACCAAATTAAGTTGCCATCGATATAACCAGCATTGTGTATACATCTCTCCTGTTACGTGTGAACTCGTGTTCAGAAAGAGGATTGGGGACTTAGTGACCAATTGGTGATGCTTATAGAGGATTTGTTGCTCTGAGGTTTTCACTTGAAACAAATTTTCAGGATTTCAAATGGTGCCATGATGAATGTCATTGATTTAATACATGACTAACAGTGTGTGTTCAACAGATATAGATGCCGAAGCTTTAAATAAACAAATAGTGGTTTCTTTAGGAATAGCACGTCAATAAGACCAATCCCTGATAATGTTCTGTTGAATATTGGTTATATATTATCAATGTTGATTGTTCTCGTATTGATGCTGGTCGTCTTTTACGTCAAGTGATTATTATAAGGGTCGACAGTAGTGATTTTATTGATGGTATGAGATTTGTTGGGTTATTGATGTCAACATTAATTGGCTTTCCTTGCACCGAAATCAACTGTGAAAACCATGGTTTGCGTATTCGATAATAAATATATTCTGACTATTTGCAAAATCAATGTGGGAGGTGCTTCGATTGGCGTCTGTAGTTCGTGTCACGACTGTTAGTTGTTTCTTTTCACGATTGTTTGTTGTTGATATCTGTCTATTCGCGTCTGTATTTCTTGTTAACTTTAAGTTGTTGAAGCCTGTGGGATGGTGTGTGCGTTAATATGTTAGGTAATGAGCTGTTCATTTGATCCTTGCAAAAATACCCGTGTTCTGCCTACCTTCGTCACGGGAGCTTCGCGATGCAGTAATTCACCCCAGTACCATCTTTGAAACGGCTGGAAATCACGTCAGCTTGAAATACTTGCCTCTATCTGTGGAGTACAAGCTCTGGATAGTTTCCCCTATTGCTGAAGTGAGTAATTTGAGGGGACGGCTATTTTCGTGTCGTTTGAATCGGTACACTATCTCATGTGTTTTTGACATAATGTCACACGAAATATCACTGGATAATTTAGAATTCTATGGGAGTTACGTCATGTTCAGCAAAATTACATTCATATGCCAATATATAGCTGATGATATTTCACACACTGTACCAATGCGGAGGACATGTCAGACATACATCCTCGGAATGAAGAGCTAATGCTGCAGTTACTGAGCTAGACAACTTTGTTATCTCAGTGTTTACGACAAACAGTCTTCATGTCCTCAAGGGTTTCTGGCAGACCTCTGATCAGACGAGTCGAGAAACGTCCTAGGTAATGCACATGGAGGGTTTCGCTGATTTGCTTGTAAGACTCCATGCTTTTTGATCACTGATCTCTTTGGACCCCTTTGCCATAATTCACCTTTGCCATGGTACCTCACTTCTTACAAATATCACTACTGTGCAAATATAACAGTATAGGTATGTACGTATTCAGCTCGAGTACAGTAGTTTGACGAAGGAATTTTATGATTTGATGAATTATACGATGAGGCTTGCACCATAGAATAAAGATGATCAGCAAACATTTGAGATACATATTGCAAACTTTCATTGCGAAGAGTTTGAAGAGAACTTTGGTCCGGAAGTATCACTCAATATGGCGGCCACCGCAGGCACATATCCTGGCACCTTCTGTGCACAATTTGCACAGTGGTTACTGGACATTATTTATGGAAAGTTTGGAAGCCCTGGAGCTGATGGTTCGAGCTCAGCACATTTTGGAAGACAAGTACTCAGAAAAATGGTGAAAAACACGGCCAAAAACTTCAATCCAATATGGCTACCCAGCGGTGCCTTGTAGCTGCATGGGCCATCACTTGAAATTGTAGGGATTCTGATTCCGGATCTGTACCAGAAATTTGGAGGTCTTTGGACCAGTAGTTTTGGAGATTATTGGTCTGGAAATTGAATTTTTTTAATTGATTTTGAATTATCTGCCCTTTGCTTGGGTCCTAGAGTCCTGAGTTTTTGGTGCAATCAGCTTCAGCGCTGTGGGCACCTTAGTGTGTTTTTGGAAGCGATTCTGAGCACTGGTTTAGGAGCTATGTTTGGTACAAATACGGCGGAATAATAAATAATAATAATCCGAACGATTACAACAGGTCTCCTTGCCTAAAGGCATGGAGCTCTAATTACATGAGATGCTCAATAATGCTAGCGGTACATCCTCTTTCAACCAGGATGCCTGGCCTGGTCGTTGCCGATGTTCGCTTGATTTCGGGACATGGAGTGTTTGGTCGTCCCTGAAAACTTTGATTCACGTTGCCCTGACTATGTTTCCAGCAGTAATTTTGATATCACACGTAATTCAAACATAACGTATTGTGTTCATACTTTTCAACAGAATTGGTACACACTATCGTTTCTCTGGATTTCTGGTCCCTCAATCACTATTCGTTGTTTCATTTACAGCCTACCGTCGCAGATATATTTACTTGTTTATGCATATATTGTAAATGGCGGTTGCTACTGGTGGGGGAGGACATGTAGCCCTTGTACATTTTCAGATCTGGAACATCAGAAAAAAAACCAAATGCTCAGCTAGCATTTCAAATACACCATCCCACAATGGAACTGGAGGTCAATTTGACACATGATCTGCTAATTCCATTGACTGAATCTGTGACATTCAGAAATATGAGCATGTCTTCACACCGAGTCTCGGGGGTAAAATATTATATGGCTACTCAACTTACACATTCCAGACAAGGTGGTCTCAAGTTGGGTAATTTAGCTCACGTGTCAGTCAAAACGATCTATGATCAGATCTAACATCTCTAGAGTGTGTGTAATTGGGCAACAGAACGGA
This sequence comes from Haliotis rubra, assembly GCF_003918875.1. Taxonomy (NCBI): domain Eukaryota; kingdom Metazoa; phylum Mollusca; class Gastropoda; order Lepetellida; family Haliotidae; genus Haliotis; species Haliotis rubra. Next base: position 762,828 of record NW_025767173.1, on the reverse strand, counting down.
TGGATGCGCCCTTGGTGTTGACGCCAAATTGCAGAATCTCTAAAGAAATACATGGAAGTAGAGAATGCAATCAATATTTCAGAATCTCGAATATACCACAAGTGAGGAGATCAATGTTACTGCATGAAATATTAAAAGGTTTTAAAAGGTTTCCACAATTCAAAGTTGCTCATACGTTTCCGAGGTAAAGATTTAAATTAACTGATTTTGCTGATTTGGTATTGCTGGCTTTGATCTTTTACTAAGCCTCCGTGTTATTTCTCCAGATCTTGATGTGGAATGGCATCTGAATTCTTGACAGAACTAAATCAATGAATCATGCAGACGTTATGTCAATAGTCTGTGTAGTCTCACCTTTGTGGACCCAATCTTAGCTGAGGTGATGTAGATAGTGCCGACACTGTGGCTGGTGTTCTCCTGGAGCTGGTCCTTGGTACAGCTCAGACGTCGCTGGCTGACGTAGGTGATACTGGTGAGTTTGGCGACATCACTGATAATGTTTATAGTAGTGATACTGATGTGATATTGATGATAATGCTGATATTAGTGACATTGCTGATGGTGCTGATATTAGTGTTATTGCTGAGGCTGCTGATATACGTGATATTGATGATAGTGCTGATATACGTGATATTGATGACAGATGACAGTGCTGATATACGTTATATTGATGACAGTGCTGATGTACGTGATATTGATGACAGTGCTGATATACGTGATATTGGTGATAGTGCTGAGATTAGTGATATTGATGACAGTGCTGATATACGTGATATTGATGACAGTGCTGATATACGTGATATTGATGACAGTGCTAATATACGTGATATTGATGATAGTGCTGATATTAATGATATTGATGATAGTGCTGATATTAGTGATATTGATGATAGTGCTGATATTAGTGATATTGATGATAGTGCTGATATTAGTGATATTGATGATAGTGCTGATATTAGTGATATTGATGATAGTGCTGGTATTAGTGATATTGATGATAGTGCTGATATTAGTTATATTGATGATAGTGCTGATATAAGTGATACTGATGATTTTGTAGCTATTGCTGATGCTGCTGATATTAGTGATATTGTATTCGTTATATTGCTGATTTGTAGGCATTGACGTGATGTTTGAAGTTGCTGATTGTAGTGAGATTGCTGATCGGCCTGACATATTAGTGTTCTTGGTGATGTTGCTAATTTTGCTGATACTGTTGATGAAATTCCACAATGCTATTTTGCTATTACTGATGTGGCGTATTTCGCAGAGAATTTTCACTCACTCACACACTAAGGAACAGAGGACTGAGCGCCGTATACCAGAAGGCCACATGTTGTTTACGAAATGTTCATACGCCAACATATTCGTTAGGCACATCAGGCCAATATCAAACACTTCCCTCACTTTGGACTTTTCTTCAAAAACCCACCTGTCATGTCATAAGGACTAGTATGAAACTATGACTGGAATGATGCTGTTGTTTTAAGTTTCTTACCCTCTCTTATCATGTGTACGGCTCTAACTACAGTTTGGTTTAACAACATCTATTTCAGAAAAATGGGATTGGCCAAGAGGCATTGAAACGCCTATATAAATTCCCCGCACTAACAAAATTACAATCATAAATAAGACAGTTAAAAAATATTGAAGATATTTTACAAAAGTTCTATAATTGAATAACTCAAATATTTAATTTAATAAGTTTAATAGATTAGCCTTGAAAAATCTTCTGAGCTAAAAAAATATATACACAGAATAATAAATTGTGATATTAGAATGATCCTGTGAATAAGTATATCAAACAACATGATTTAGATAGCAAAGCACTTGATCTGATATCGCAATGATTCGAACGTTAGGATATATAATGTAGACTGTCTTCGGTATTGTAACCTAAACTGTAAGTATGAAGATCATAGATATACTGTGAAATTGTTGTGTGTTTAAATCGCTACAGCCTAGTCTTAACTTACAGTGAATAGCTTAAGCGTTACCAGATGATTTATCTAATCTATTATGGTGACACTGAGAAATATTCTGTGATTTTCTAAATTATGGTGTAAGATTCAGTACAACAATATTGATTATCAAAATTGATCCAATCGAAGGCAAATATGTTGTATTTTTTTATTCAGTAAGATAATATGATTCTGGGGCGTTGAATATTCTTGTATATGTGTGGAAGTGGCCGATGCAATCGGTGGAATTGGGTCTGATAGATATGTTGAAGTATTCTTAGTAAGTATTTAGTGGAAAAGACGCATTTTGATTTTTCGACGATTATTTAAAGATGTATAACCATATTTGTCTTTGACTGACGCCTCTAGCAAATTCACGTATGCATTGAAGCTCATCTAAGTGTATATTTAATTGTCAAATAAACGCCTTTTGATCTCTAAGTTCTGAATTAATAAATAATTGTTAAGAGGTCAAGTTTCTAACCGGACCAATCTTTCACCCACAACAGGATTATAAACCACATAGTGGCTGTATGTTAAGATTATTAACACTGCGCACATCAATGTATGCAAATAATCTATTCTAAACCAGACATTCCAGTGATTGTCTTGTTCCACGGGATACTACGACATGCGTTGCAAGTCGTCTACAGTCGCATCTCACGACTGCCATACACCGACAGATAACGATTCAAACACGGAAGCGCCACGAGAGGGCTGTCATCATCGAGCATTTGATTCTATTATTGCCGGACTATTCTGACAAACCTTAAACAGCCAGCATCTATCAATGCTCTCGATCAAATATCAGTTTTCTCCATCTTCAAGAATAAATATCTTCAGGATACCGCTTCCAGGGATGTTTTATCTTAGAAATACATCTGTTATGGGCATACATGCAATTAATTTGCTATAATAGAATCATGTCCATACACAACAAAGGGTTTGAACGACATTACGGACACGTTAAGGACGTGTTTGATGTCATTCTATATTGTTATGGTAAAAACTGTAATATCTGTGCTTCTGTATGAAGAATATTAAATGCTTAATCTGAATTAATTCGTATCAAGTCGTGATTTTGTGTGAAGACTTGTACGTATGCTGAAGTTGACGGCCAGATTGTTCTAGGTCACGGCTCACGTACATGTAGCTAAACAGTATTTCTTCCGACCTTGATGTGTATGAAGTCAGTCCCCCTAACGATTAACAATATTACAGGCATGTCTTCAGTCTATGAACAAATATGGAGGTCATGAACCCGACTTTTAAAGTTTTGATCATTAAGCTACCACGATTTAAATTTTAAAAGCCTTACCAGTAGATCATGCTTATTAACCGGAACAATCTCTCACCCATAACAGGAATTCCGGCTAATTATGCGGGTTATACGAGCAGGGTGGGTGTATTGTTAGATTATCGTTTACCACTGAGCTTATCAATATTTTTGCTGTGTGACGTCAGTCTGCGAATAATCCATTCTGAACCAGATGCTCCACTGATTGACTTCATCAGTTTTGTTCCACGGGATAAGATGCCATACGTTTCAGATCATCTGGCCTGATCCCCGACCCATACAGTCGCATCTCACGACAAGCACAAACCGCTACATACCGATTCAAACACGAAAGTACGACGAGAGTCATCATCGAGCATTGGATTCTATTATTGTCAGACCATTTTGACGGCCTACCTTGGAGTAACGTCGAATCGCCTCCCCGATGTGCATCCTTGTGATGGACAACCACAGGCTGTCAAACTTTCTGGCTATGAACGTCTTGTCCAGGTATGTCTTTCAAACGATGGTTGACCTTTTGAGTCTCAGACAGTCCGGGAAGTGTTGACAGACCTAACGTCGAAAACAATTCATCGAATTAGGAGCTAATTTCGGCGTCTGGAGTTCCTGGTACGTCCCACGCGTCAACAGTTGCCTCCACACCTTTGTCATCTGTAGACAGACTGACAGTACTGCAGACCATTGGTACGATTTTGGGATTATTAGTGGAGATCATCCTGTAGGAATATTCCCTTGTATTTGGTGGCAGTTTTACTTCTGCTACATCTAATGGATTTATTGGGCAATCTGTGTTTGGGGAACCTGACTATATTCACAAAGATGCGCCCTGGTGTGAATTCCGAACTAGCATTTCTCCCCAGCAACCTGTGGTGGTCGTCTCGGGCGACGGAATGGACAGGTTAGTCATGCTCGATGACGACCCGTGAAGATCCGGGCTAGAATTGATGTTCAGTAACCCATGCTTGTCGTAAGAGGCGACTAAAGGAATCGGGTGGTCAGGCTCGCTAACTTGGTTGACACATGTCATCGTATCCCAGATGCTCATGCTGTTGATCACTGGGTTGTCTGGTCCAGGCTCGATTATTTACAGACCGCCGCCATATAGCTGGAACATTGCTGAGTGTGGCGTCAAACTCACTCATGCTCGACGACATGGGTGATTGTTTGTTCCACGAACTCTGTTAGCGTGGACCGTCGCTCATAATATCAATCAATGCACTCTCTGGTCTAGAATCGATCATTTCGTTTTACAGACCTAGGAATATTGCTTAGTGCAACTTTAAACAAACAGAACAAACATAAACTACATCAATTCCACTATTGCTAAAAAAGTGATGCAATTTATGTTTTTGCCTAAATTTAAGTTTTTGGATATGGGTCTGTAACGAAATGAAGCATTGCCCTCCTGTCTATATCTGACTCGCGATGAATCAGGATCACGAGAGAGCCTGGAGTCAGCTTGAATGATCGACCCCATAATGCCCCTTAGGCGCAGTAACGCTGTCTCTTTAACTGTATTTGTGTGAACTGCATGACGAGCCAAGTACTTGCCCTGCACCATCTATTTTCGCCGTGTTACCCTTTTCTTTTCTTCATCCACGAGACATAATTGTGCGAAATAGAAGTCATCCACAGACGTTGTCGCCGCAGTTAAGGCAGGCCAACTGTGCCACTTGTCATAGGTAAGGGGTTGTATATACTTTAAAACATGCGGTGAGCTGTCTCAGAGACAGATATAGTGAGAGGTCCTCAGCGTGTAACGGCGACTGAAAATGCGTTACACCGTGTGAAGAAGCTAATCGATGATGAGATTGAACTAATTTACAAGGTCTTTGAAAGGATTTAAATTAGAGCTGAGATGGAATAATGACGGTTGGCTTGGCTCGTAATTCGTGATAAACAAAATCACGTTTCCCTCACATAAATGATGTGGGGAAATGCCCTTAGTTATGCAGGACACTTTGGTGAAACCCATTAGCTGAAACAAGAAACATTATCAAGACGAATTGGGTTTCCTAGCCCGATCACAGGTTCCTGACACGGCTAAGGGAGGCAACTCAGCACAACGAAAAAACGACTCCATGGACTACTGATAACAACTGATAACACATGGGGACAGTATCGTGACTACTTACAGAATCTAGCAAAAACACGATCAAGGACAAATGTCAAAATGTCGTCTTTCAGATAATAGGTTCAGTATTTACAATAAACAAAAGCGACAAAACCCTTTCCACACTCATAAGAAACATCTGCTAAAAGCAGAGTCGATTGTACATTTGTGACCATATCATGAGCATTTATTTGTTTCTGTGGTGTTACAGCTGTACAGTGTTGTTTGTGAAGAAATCGAGTCTGGACCAGACAATCAAGTGACTGTCTACCAGGATCGGCTACTTGGCTACTCGGTGGTTCGAAACTCAAATTTTAGTCACTAGTCGGTTACAACTTTACCCGCACTCGTTTCATTTAATTGATAAATGCATCACGCAGACACGTTATGATGTAAATGTTAATATAAGACAAATCTTATGGATAACAACTTCTTGGTTTATTTTTCACAACGTTTCTGGGCTAGTTCATTATTCACCTGAAGAAGGGGCAAGAACTAGCCCAGAAACGTTGTGAAAAATAAACCAAGAAGTTGTTATCCATAAGATTTGTCTGGTATTACTACACCAACTTCTAAATGCCTTTGAAGAAGTTCATGTAAATGTTAAATTGTTAAAAGCATCCTTAAAACCAACTACATCAATTTACTTTCACATGAAGCTTTGTATGCCTCCTTTAATATTATTCAATCCTAGGGGAGTTTCACTCGAGTTTTACACAACCCCTATTTTCTGTGAATATAATCAGTCCTTACGTGAAACTGAAAAGTGAATTCCTTTAAGACTGAACAATGACACTTATTAAGCGATGTATCATTTCGCCTACAGAATAGACGTGAACATTTTCAATACTTACATGATAGTCAGTTAATCAGAATGCAGATACTATTAGTGTTAATGAATATGTTCCTTAAGTGAAGATCAACATGCAATAGCACTTGTCTTGACTTGATCTTCGCTAACCCATGCTTGTCGTAAAAGGTGAATAATGGGATGGGGTGGTCAGGCTCGCTGACTTGGTTGACACATGTCATCGTATCGCAATGGCGTAGATCGATGCCCATGCTGTTGATCACTGGATTGTCTGGTCCATATTCGATTATTTACAGACTGCCCCCATATAGCTGGACTATTGCAGAGTGCGGCTTACAACTAAATCACTCACTCTTTTGGATTCCAGACCTCTGGGATGCCATAGATCGTCGTGGCCAACCGACAAGAACTGATCCAGGTCCCCAAAGAAGAATTGTTTTCGTCGTCATAGGCTAACATTTTCTGGGCGCTGGAGATTATTACGTACCTGAAAGCAGGAGGTGGTTATAAACGCCAATTAAATGGCGTGTTATTGAACTTGGGCTATTTTAGATGCGTGAGCCCATTGTCCATTACGTTTGCAGCTTGTTTTACTACCACTCTTCAATTCGGGTAACTGTCATCGAAATGTTGGTTGCGCTATGGCTGCCAGTTATACGCTTTTCTTGTTGTTAGTTTTATCTTTTCAATACGTTTTACTGCATCATTACTCTTTTCTGCTTTTAACTTGGTAGATTTTAAACTATGGTAAGGTTTCATCCATCTTTCAGGACAATGTTTTTGTCAAACCGAAAGCAACTGGATTTATTCACTGGCAACATCTATGTGAAATTTGGAGATACGATTTGGCAAGGAGAAGGCGTTAAAAAGGCTCAACTTGTGTTTCATCTATTCTTGGTCTGTTCTTTCGTGCATATGAACTGGAATGTCTTCTCAGATTGGCAAACTCGAATCAAAACCTGGCTAGGACGTCTAACTTCTCCTTCAGGGGACCAGCGATAACGCCTAAACTGTTTCATTATATTTAAAGTAGACAAAATAACATACCCACCATATCTGTATCGCAGGGGTGACTTCAAATTTCCAGTGTTAAACATTCTCTTTATGTTGAACAATATTCCACCAGCCAAAGTCATCGAATTTTTCGCCAAAACGCATTCGTGTCCAATAAATTCGTTTGAGAGATCTTCATATTCTGCACGTGCAACATGAGCAAAAACCCTAGAAAAGTGACGGGTTTTCGGTTTCCATAGCTCAACGACACGCAATACAGTCATGCCCAGACTGAATGAAGCACAATGCAACAACGCCATTGGTCGCTTGGAACCAGGTGAATCTCGATCAGATGTTGCCAGAGCTGTGAATGTCCACCCAAGCACCATCACAAGGCTCTGGAATCGTCACCAACAACATGGATCAACTCGTGACCGTCCCAGATCCGGCAGAGCTCGTGTGACCACGCCCGCACAAGATCGCTACATCCGGTTACGTTACCTTCGGGATAGGACCACCACTGCGACGTCTACTGCATCAACCATACCAGGGCTGGGTAGGATTTCCGATCGGACCGTACGCAACCGTCTACGAGATGCAGGAATGCGACCTCGACGTCCGGTCAGAGGCGTCATCCTCACCCAGCAACATCGTCAAGCACGGCTGCAGTGGTCTCGGGCACACCGGGTTTGGCCTCATCTACGATGGATCCAAGTTTGGTTCAGCGATGAATCACGTTTTATGCTTCGTAGGCAGGATGGAAGGACCCGTGTTTACCGTCGGCGAGGTGAACGTTTTGCAGCAAACTGTGTGCAGGAAGTTGGCAGATTTGTCGGTGGTAGTGTCATGATGTGGGTTACCATCGCCTACAATGCCATGTGCACATTCGAACGAATCGATACGGCTCAACGATACGTCGACGAGATTCTTAGGCCCCATGTGCAACCAATCATGGTGAATGTCAACGACGTTTTTTCAGCAGGACAACGCCCGTCCTCATCACTGCCTTCTTGAGAATCCACAACATCAAAGTTCTTCCCTGGCCCTCCAGATCACCAGATTTATATCCCATTGAACATCTTTGGGACGAGTTGGACGGCGACAACCTCAACCGCAGACTCAACCTCAGCTGTTGACAGCCATTCCACAGAATGTGATTCGTCATCTCATCGCTTTCATGGGCAGGAAATGCCAAGCAGTTATCGATGCTCACGGGGGGGCATACTCGTTATTGACGTTGAGTGACGTTAAACTTCACGTAGTGACCGTGGACTTCACCTTTGCAGACTTTGGATGTTCTTCAGTGCATGTGAAAAGTTTCACAAATGTCATACAGAACTACCTGGAATAAACTTGTTCACAATTTGTCTCAAATATTGCCTTTTCCGTTTCTTTTTGTGAAGAGTTTATTATTATATTGTTGGACGATTGCCGATTTTCTATAAATATGAACATGTTTGATTTTATTTCCATTTTTTCAGATTTCAAAATGAAAAAAGAAATATTTGATAACTCCAAAAAAAACCAAAAGTACTAGAATTTGTACTTTACTAAGAAAGTGTAATCCCAAATGTAACATATGTTACAAAATGTCACAAAGGCTATGCTATAGGCTAAAAGGGAACTTAATATTTTAAAATGATTTAAAGTTTAAGTAATGATCATGATTTATTACAATTTGAAATGTTTCATTCAGTCATGTATTATCAAGGCGTGAACAAGAAACCAAAATGAACCCTAGTTTCAGTTTTGTTTCTCTATCTTTCAAAACTGACCACGTTTGAATTTGACCACAAATATCCTGATGTTAGAAGGAACACGTGAACATTCTATTCTTCACGCATATTGTCAAGGACGGACAGACAGATGCTTAACCACACCATTCAATCAGCACGAAAGAGAAATCCATTCTGTGTAATGCAGCACGGTGAGGTAGATGAATCGTTCAAGTTCATGCAAATAATCAGGGACTGACCAAACCAATTCTATACGATATTGATAGAGATGACGTTCATCCCCATATAATGTTTTCGAATCTTATCTCTTTGCGAGCCTCTTAACAATGTTCCATGCGTTTAATGAGTGAGTGATGGAGGGATTTCTATAAATATGAACATGTTTGATTTTATTTCCATTTCTTCAGATATCAAAATGAAAAAATATATATTTGATAATTAATTATTTCAGAAATCAGTCATAATATTGACACATGCAGCACCCTTTATATCATGTACGTGTAGCCAGTCAGGTTACAGCCGTAGGGTGGCTGGAATGTTTGGTCGGAGAGCGGAAGGTCGGAGTATGGCTTCAATATTAATACACGTTAATAGATGGTACTTGTTGTTACCTTGTCTGACGCTTCGCATTAAGAGAATAAACAAGCATTGTACTGTGTTTGAGCAGGATATTCATGTACAACTACTGCATTCCATCTCGGTGAACGCGACATTAACGACCGTGTCGCCCTAACTAAAGAAATGATAGCATTTGGACACGACGACTAATATCTGTAGAGTCTTGTCCCACTATAACCAGTTCCAACGTTACAGATACTAAAGTTTTGTAGTTTGACCGCAATGGCCCAAGAATCGAGTCACCACGCTTCCGAAACTCTCGCATTGTTACTCTTAAGCTTTGTAGTGGTCATGGACAAACACTTTGGTCATATCTTGTACTTCAAAGACCAATCAAAAGTCTCCGCTATTGACACGTGATGCATACAGGTTCCTGTGATCTGACATCTTCAAGATGTACGTGGGATGGCACTGAACTGAAGGTCTTCACAATACGTACACGTCAAAACATGCAGCACACGACCATCAAGGAAACCCCAAAGTAGAATGCAAAAAAAATCAAAGACATTTCACCACAATTAAATATACAGTAAGTCTGCCAGTGATTGCTGAAGGAACACTCACTTGTGATAATCCTTCATGACACCTCATCTAAATCCTATTCGTCAACACAAGAGCCTGGGAGATGACGTATGTCCTTGGTTAACGCGAACATACCGATTCTCCAAACTTGGAAGGCTAATTTTTTGATTAATTTCCTTCCGTGGGGACGACTGTCTAACAAGCGAGGGCCTTTTGTGGTGAGTTTGCTCGATGCCTGAACAAGCAATGGTAGCAGCAAGCACGATAACGGCTTCCCTTCATTGGCTGGGCCGGATGCTGTGGGTCTATTTGTCACACACTTATAGATGAGGAGCTTATGAACAGGTTCAATTAAGAACCTTTATATCTAGGTCCCTTGTTGAGTTGGAGGCACTTCTGGTATCAGTGCTAATGGAAAGTGTGTCTGGTTTACTTGATTGATGGGATTGGAAGCAGATATATGTACCTAAGGTCTTTCTTCTTCTAAAATATTCTCCTTGAGTCACGGGAAAGCCTAAATTTGCACTTTTTTAATAGATGTGTGTGATCGTTTTATAAAAAATATTCCTCAAACATACTAACGTTATATATACTATCCTCAAGGACACATCTAAGAAAAACTACACAAGGCTGACTGGTCAGTCAGTCATCACAAATAAGGACCTCGTATGGAGGTGTTATTAACGCTTTCATAAGTATGTTCCTCTGGAATTGCAGCCTAGGTACACGGGCCTACCAGAATAAGTGTGTCAGTTCATGTCACATGGTGTCTCAACTTAATGCTGGAAATTCAAGTCCAAGTGGGCTGACTGGTCAGTCACTCATCACAAATAAGGACCTCGTATGGAGTTGTTAAATTTAACGTATTTGGTGTTGACAGACATGGATCAACGTCATACTAGGACAGAATGATAAGCGGATCCTGGTATTACTAAAGACTACAAATCTCCAAAGTGAACTGAACATGGTATGACGGTTACCTGTCACCAATGTACCGTCTGTCAGTGCTCTTCAGACAAATGTAGGTGACCGTCAATAATTACGTTTAGAATTTATTATTATTTTTCCGATTAGTATGATATAACTCTGGGTTATATGGGTTGCGTTAAATAAATATGACAAATGGCATACAGGGTGATATATACGAGACGTAGATCAGACAAAGAGAGTGGCATATCGTGTCAGTTTATCGACCAATCGGCATGAGCAAAAGTCTGATTTCCATAATCGTGTTTATATATGTCAAATCAGTCTACACTATCTGTGAGCACTCAAACTTCCTTACACTGATTATTCAGTTGAGCGGTTAAATCTTCAGCTATTGAGCTAATGATCAATGTTGGTGTGGCTTGTCCATTTGAATTCATAAAATACCGACAACAACCTTCAGAGGAAGCATGGCGCTGGACAGTTGAAACATTTTGACATAATTACCTTTACTTCCATGTACTACAAACGTGTTTGTGTTGGCATGGTCTCCAGATAAGATAGGAACCTCTCATGAAAGTAAAGGAAGAGTTCCGGGTTCAGTTCTATATCCAACGACAATGTCTTTAAAACTGCTGTTTGTGAGTGTGATTAGATGGTATACTGGAAATTGAAATTCACGAAGACCTTTTCTATCGTGTCTTTGTCCCACTATTGCAGACATACTTTGAACACTGATTACTGCGACTCTGCGTGTTGCAACCTATAATAGTAAATATCATTACGTTCAAAATGCACCCCGACAATAAACCATTTGCTGCTAAAAACGTTTCTATAAATATTTGCTTCCGCAGCGATGTTTCAATCTGAGGTGGACATTGTAATTTGAACTATCTGACGGACAAATCAGACTCGGGTATTTTCAGTTTTCATAGCAGCACCAATTACCTGCACGTTTCCAGTGATTCTTTTTATACTGAACGTTGCGCAACACAGACATTCCATCTTGGAGTAAGTGGGGTCTGGCTCACACGGCTGACAATACTATTCGTCGCAGAGGTTCGTTTCTGATACTAGCTTCTTGCCATTTTCCCCTCCTGGCAGATAAGGTATACTGTTCCTTTACCAGCTGAAATAACAAACACCCCTTTTCCAAAGGCATAGACCGTTATACAGACCCTGAGACAAATATATACCCAAGAAAGCCAGTGCAAGTCTAGAATGGGTGGCAAGTCTAGATAACCACATTTCAGAAAATGAAGAAAGTCTCTGGGCTACTTTTCATTATATTTTATTATCATAATTTAAGATCCGTTTTTCTGTAAAATATGTTCATTTCAGAGGCTAGATGTTACTGTACCACACGAACTACAATAAAGTAAATATTTACCTTGTACCTCAACATATATCAGATGTTGTTAAGCCATCTTCACCGAGCATATCTGATTGTAATGCAAGGGTGCGAACTCGGAATGTCTTTTCGTCGTCTGATTGCTGTCAAGATGTCCCAAACATAACTCGCTGGACTGCTGATGAAGACATTTTAATCAAACCGGCGAACATTATTCCTGTAAGATGCATTTCGTTGTCTGTCGGAGTGTAGGGTGTGATGTACTCTTGAAAGTAAAAGTGAAAGGGACTTTGATGTTAATCAAGGAAATAGGAGACTGTCTTCAATGATAGATGTTGGAAGACGAGGCGGCCTTGCTCGTTGTAATTGTCTATGTACATTATGTACACTGGTAAGAATTAAATACTGACGAACATACCTTAGTACTTGCCTTCCAATGCTTGACGATGAGGTTTTATTGCCATAACCATAACGTGCTTAAATTCAGTTTGATATTATCGTAATTGGAAAATTATTTTGATCCAAAGTTCGCGAGGCAAGCTCTCATATTAAGAGGCGTAATTATCTGTCAATGTAAAATGAATCCCGCTGAAAGTATGTACATGGGCCTATGGGCTTTATACCGAGAAAAGATATATAACTCGCACAAAGAATACACCGTGTATCTCCTGAGACGTCGACAACAAACAATATCCATCGCAGGTACCTGCAGCATGTGTCCTCACCTTGTATTTGGTATTTGTAGCGGAGAATTACCTGACTTCCCATATGACTCACTCACAACTTTTTCTAAATCTCTACAGCAAAGTTTTATTCCAGTAATATTTCTTAGCAACCTTTGTTTACATACAAACTTGAACTTTTTTCAAAAACTAACTAAATGAAGACAAAACTGAATTTGTATAGACAACTTTTAACATCTGATATACAGCACTGAGTGAGTTTGAACTAACCCTACTTTGAACAAGTATTCCTGTATTTGGTCATGTAACCCGTGAAGATTCGGGTTAGAACTGATCTTCAGTAACCCATGCTTGTCATAAGAGCCGACTAACGGGATCGGGTTGTCAGGCTCGCTGACTTGGTTGACACATGTCATCGTGTCTGGTCCAAACTCGATTATTTACCGTATAGCTGGAATATTGCTGAGTGCGACGTAAAACTGAACTCACTCACTCTTAGGCCATGTCTATTATGACTATCCCAACCCATAGATATTAGGTATGAATTAAACATTCCAGTCAGTGTAACACGTGTAATAATTTTGATATTTGCAAATTTCTTCCTGCAACCGTGCACATGTCGGATTGGTGTAGGACCTCAATAGCCAATCCTGTCATGGCGACTAAAATCGCCAGTCGTGGATAAATCCTTACAACATCCATCACTCGTTTGTCTTGACTGGGGTCGATTATTTAAGACTACAGGGACAAAGCGCGAATACGAGTTACCGTGAAGACCTGCAGGATTTAAGTCCACCTGAGCCAATGTCTAGAACATCGGTACATCTGTCTCTGAATGGACGCTTCATGTCTGGGACCACTATACACTGGGTCTAATTTCCCTGAGTATGTTGTTTGGAGTATTAACGTGTTTCTGTCTTAGACAGACAGACACACTGCACTCAAGGGGAATGAAGGCAGAACGTGGCAAGTCAGATTTCTCCTTGTAATTAGACTTGAAATGTTTGATTGGGCGAAGCTAACACCTGGGAAATGTAACGTGCGCCGACAGCTAATTACATACAAGACAATGTGTGTGTTACGACTGAGGATATTGATGACTGTGGGTGCTCGTGGTGTGATTTCATGTTATTACGAGTTACACATGTTAATGTAAATGAGCTTAAGCACGTCCCACTTCGAATCATATAACGAACTACGTGTGTTGACGGTTCTCTTTTCATTCCTACATATGTTAAATATTAAATTATGTTCAAATTATTGAAACCATTCGTTTTCCTTTCCATCCCTTGCCCGTTCTTACTTTGCGCTTCCTTCCTTTTCGCGAAAGTCTCGCGATTAATATTAGGGAGTGTGGCAGAATTGCTGCGAGAAAATGGCGTCTTTTGAAAGTGTATCGTGAAGATGATACATCTTACGAGCGTTTAAAATATATATCCCATGGCAGTGTACGATACATGGGTCCCACCAAGCCATAATAGAGAAATGAATATGACCACTGAAACAGTGTTAAAAGTTTGCTTGTATTTCTTATTAGACATCCTAACAGGACATTTTCAGGGGATGCTGTGTAAAAGGTTACACATCGATAGCTGAAATAACGATTTTAGATCTAAGTACATACTTGACATTGTCCAATACCAAGGGTGCATATCAGCATATTGGCCCTATGGCATTACAGTCATATTAGAATGGCAGTGTTTATAGGTTCTGTGCATTCCTCGCTACCGATAATATAACAGTAAACAGCGGTTGTAACGAACTCAAAGTCCAGTTATAACCGTAGTGGTAAGTGTCATCAGCTCGTTACAGACGTCTTCGACATAAAAACAGTTAACCTGTGAGTTTAAATTTCAAATATATCTACAGGAGTTGAAAAGTTTGTCAAGAGGTTTAAACTTTTATCAATGAATGTTGATATATTGATATCAAAATACATGTGAGAGTCCATTCATCATCAGACATACATGTTCCAACTACTTTCAGTAATAGTCTTCACTGCACTTCACAGCTTCAGTAGGAGATATACTGATGGTATTTGATTGTGACGTCATGGTAACCAAAGACATCTAAATACAGGGCATGGTGACCCTGCCCATACTATCTGTGCTACCTTGTAAACATTGTGCAGTTCCATTGCAGCGAAATCTCGTAGGACGCTGGTTTGATCTCCGCCAAGCGATGCCTCCCTTGGGACCAGCTCTGGATGATACATTACAGTTAAGTGAAGTGAATGAAGTGAATGTTGTAAATGTAATTCATGA
Organism: Haliotis rubra; assembly: GCF_003918875.1. Lineage (NCBI taxonomy): Eukaryota > Metazoa > Mollusca > Gastropoda > Lepetellida > Haliotidae > Haliotis > Haliotis rubra. The sequence continues at coordinate 747,552 of NW_025767173.1, read as the reverse complement.
AAACAGACTGGTATTAACATATCAAGTTATTATCGTTCATCAACGAATGCAGTGCTTTACATAAAAGCCAAACACTCTGACAGCAGAGAAGCTGGTATGTATTACGTTTTCTGTGATTTATCCTCCTTTTAAAGACAGGTCGTGTCTGTCAGACCTCATCATTCATAATCGATATTGTACAAAGGAAATATAAGTGGTTAACAAATGATAGAGCAGCATGTAAACCGATAAACAGCCAATGGTTTGTATCATCGGGAATATCTTATGTAAATGAAATGAATATTTACGGTAATGACATGGAAAATGCATTTATTCTGAAAACATTTATCGTTAAAGTGCTTAGTTTCTCTTAACGTTCATCAAGTATTTATGAAGAAAGAACACTTCCCACTGTATCGGAACAGCTGAATACTCGCAGAAATCCAGCTTGCCCTGCTAAATGTAATTCATTAAACTACGGGTGGGAGTGGTGGGGGGTGGGTATCGAACCTAAGTTGCTGACAGCAATGGAAGGTTGCACTTGGATGCAAGCGTGACCTGTCGTCAGCGAGGTCCGCATGTCTGCCATTAATTCCTGGATCATGTGAATCACATTAGAGTCCAAAGGATTGAAAATTCAATAATATCAATGGTTTTATTGGTTTAACCAAACATGACAAGATAATGTTTGTAAGCTTACGGGCCTATTCCAAACAATTAAATAATTACCATTTCCCATGACGCACTCTACATATTCTGGGCCGTAACATGGATTAACCTCTGGGTGAAAAAACACCCCGCAAGCCTGACGAAGACGGTAATAGGAATAACAACGACATCGTTTCGATTAAGATACTGTGTTGGTGTCAACTCCGATCGCGAGCATCCTCATTAAATGACTTGCAAGACGTACTCTTCATATTCAGTTTTGATGCAAAATCTCACTTTGACGACTTGGAGTTGGAAGTAACTGGACCAAAGCAGCAAACAAAAAGACTTCAGTTTCACTTTTCAGGCCAGCCGACTTCAGGGACAGAATCTCCGGGTTTGCTATTCCCTTCAACACACTTCACATGCAGCGGTCGATCAGACAGTTTTTCCTTGAGAAAATACCTGTGCCGATTTGATGAGGCACTTCGCTTCGTTAACCCTCCCTTTTGTGCCATCAAGCAGTACACAACTATCCACAAAATCAACGTTGACATTGAGCTTATGTCTCTCATATTTGGCTCGTTTAAGAAATGCCTTGTGGAATGCCTTGCTGTCATCATAAGCTGTGACGTGCTTCACCTGAAAATCATCAGACAAATACATTTGTTCAACAACTCTGATTCAATCTTATTAAAAATGATACAGGGGGTAGAATAGGTCTTCAGCAACCAATGCTTGCCACAAAAGGCGACTATGCTTGTCGTAAGAGGCGACTAACGGGATCGGGTGGTCAGGCTCGCTGACTTGGTTGACACATGTCATCGGTTCCCAATTGCGCAGATCAATACTCATGCTGTTGATCACTGGATTGTCTGGTCCAGACTCGATTATTTACAGACCGCTGCCATACAGCTGGAATATTGCTGAGTGTGGCGTAAAACTAAACTCACTCTCTCACTAAAAATGATACAAGCAAGGACTGAAGTTAAAACAAGGTTGAATTGATCCCGTTTCGTGTAAATACTTGTGGTTTGTCTTTATTGCGAACTATCTGCTCTGAACTCCGGATGCAAAAAATCTACATTTGTATGTTGCCATGTTTTCCTCTATATGGGCATTCTGGAGTCTCTCAGCTGCATCCCTAAGAACGTATAGGCATGACCTTCCACAAGCTGGTCAGGAATTCGTCCCCTCAGTAAACTGACTGACTCCTACTCTTTTATCTGACGTAGAGAGTTTGAGAGCCTATATCTATAAACAAGGACTCGACAAGCCGACTGTTTCTTTCAGTATGCTCCTCCTTGGCAAGAGGTTCGAGGTCAACCTATTATTATTAATATTACGTCGTTGTTAGTTTTTAAAGAATACAAGGCATCCACAAATTCATGCACTCACTGATGTCAACTGATCAAGATAAGTGAATTATACAAACATCTTTCAAGTTTTTCCTACTTAATCTAGGGGCGGTGGGGTAGTCTAGTGGTTAAAGCGTTGGCTCGTCACGCCGAAGACCGGGTTCGAATCCCCACATGGGTACAATGAGTGAAGCCCATTTCTGGTGTCCCCCGCCATGATATTGCTGGAATATTGCTAAAAGCGGCGTAAAACCAAACTCAGTCAGTCAGTCCTACTTAATCTCAGTACTAAGATGTGGAATCCACATGCACGACTCTGTAATCCATTGTTACACGTTGTGTACCAGAACGGCTGATATTTTGTGACTACAGTTTATGACCCTGCGTTACATACAGAAATATCTCCAGCACCCAGAGAGCTGACCACGTATCAGTGAAACTCATCACATCAGCCTGTTACGTCAGCAGGGGGCTGTCAGCGGAAGAACTCGAGCCTGGGGGTATTTGTGGAACATTATCTGCACTTGGTGTCGCTTCCCAACGCCTAAGTGTAATTTCATGAACAATTTACTTCTGTTTAGAAGGCTTTCATCTGTATATGGTGTAGTAGTCATGCTGTAGCCGGTTTAATGCTCCGTCAGGGGGACATTTTAATCGTTCACATGCAGGGGTTCATGAGTTATCGAGTTCAGACAAAATCTCAATCAATATGCTTTCAATTGAGTGTTTTCTCGTGTAATGTAATACTAAACTGGTGTGATTCAAAATGGAAATAGGTTTTCAAAACCAAACATTAAAGCGTCTTCAATTGCACTTTCACCGAACACACATTGAATCTGTTGCTTACGCGTAGTCCATATTATTAAATATTAATATTAAGGTTACTGGCGTTGGTTACTAGCAATTAGTAGCAATCTGGTGAAAAAAGAATTTAATACACAATCTGGAACACCCCCTCCATAGAAAAAATGAAACACAGCTTTGAAGATACGTGGCCACGGCGACTCACGTCGACCACAGTCGTTATCATGGTTTCCCGTCACCTATCAAGCTGTATCTCTCTGCTCTAACCTAGTTAGGCAAACTGTCCTCAGGCAAATTATATTTTCATTTTCAGTTTGTTTCCAATCAATTTGTTCCGTTAGTGCAGCCATGTTGGTAATGCATAAGTCATCGACCATTGGTTAAACGCCACTGTAGGACAGGTAATATTGACACACTAATGATCGTACAAGCGAACTGATGGATTAGATTGATCAAACACCGACCAGTTTCTCGGGATATGCTTTTCATCAAATGAGATTTTAATGATGGTTTGATGAAGTGGGGAATTCCTCCTTTAGTGATACGCCCACTGTACCATAAATCTCAACACATACAGCATAAAACCTGCAGCAGCACATTAAGAGCGTGTCTGAAGCCGGTAAGGTATTTAGTATTATACCTTTTAGCATGGAATAATTACTGTGATGATAGCAACTGTGTCAGAAGTATTGACATTATATTGCAGGTCACCGGCAGTGTGTCAACGTGTCGTACTGCTTCACCTACGTAATGAGTGAGTGAGTGGGTGAATGAGTTTAGTTTTACGCCGCATTCAGCAATATCCCATCTATATGGCGGCGAGTCTGGACCAAACAATCCAGTGATCAGCATAAGCGTCGATCTGCACAACTGGGAACCGATCATCATGTCAACCAGGTCGGCGAGCCTGACCACCCGAGCCCGTCGTGAGTGAGTGAGTTTAGTTTTACGCCGCACTCAGCAATATTCCAGCTAGATGGCGGCGGTCTTTAAATACTCCAGTCTGGACCAGACAATCCAGTGATCAACAGCATGTACATCGATCTACGCAATTGGGATACGACGACATGTGTAACAATTGTCTACTCGTGTAAACATCCTCCAACCTTGTACATCAACCTCATTAATTGTGCAAACATCAATCACTTACTGTTCAAACTATACTATGTGTATATATAACCTTGCCTTCAGTATTGTACATCATTAGCTTGATAACGGTGTTAGGAGCGGGATCGAAACGTCGCTCATATTATATTAAACAAGTTTTATTTCCAAAGAAGATACTTATCAAGGAAGTCTTCACATCAAGACGCACTGTCATATATACGAGGAGTCGATCCTTTTCAGCACAACTTCTTTTGGGTAATCAGATTGTAGCACACGCTTCCATTAAGTTTTAAATACCGGTTATTTTTATCGTGCCCATGTTGTACCGATAGATTTTTCAAAATATACATCGACGCCCTTTTGTAATTTTCCTTCATAGCCAATGCTCTGTCAACTGGAACAGGATAGTCAACTTGAACGCTAGCGCTGTGTGCTGCTGTCTTCCAGACCTTCCGATGACAAAACATTTACCAAAATGACGTGTTTGTGACGTCATTGACGATGGGGTTCATAAATGACAATGACTTGTTGATGGCGTCATGGAGGATGAATGTATCTATAAATGACAATCATGTTTACTTTACGTCATGTCATTGAGGTTCAAATTGTCCACAAGTGACAATAGTGTCATGGCACATGGTTGGAGTCCCTTTTCAGTGCAGCGTCTCCTTGTTTCAGTAGCCAAGGATGTTTAGGAAAAGACGTGCCTTTTGAAAGTATTCATCGAAAGCGTCTACACTGAATATAATCAGAGATGTTTCTATTTTGACAAACATGGCATAAACGTGTAAACGTGATGTTTGTAATACTTCGCGCAGTGACATCATCCACGCCGACCGCTCCAACGTTTGTAGATCATCACGAAGCGACATCAGTAGCACTGATGCTTTCAAGAAATACACTTGATTGATTGATTGAATGCTATCTGCAAATAGTAAAGAAGCTTTGCAAGAATCTTGGAAAAAGACCCGGTGTGAAAATAGCCGGATTGTCCCCCGGAGAGCGTTTGTTTAAAGCCATGGAGGGGATAACGTTGCGGTGGACGTCACAAGAAGAGTTCACCTGTCAGCGCGTGTCACTCTGGCTTGTCTGGATGCTGTGGTGTGTGGAGAAGACTGGGCTCCTGTCTACATCAACCAGACAGAGTAGAAACTAGATGTAAGTGAGGAGCTGGCTGCGCAAAGAAACAGTTGAACCAGTTAAGCTGCAGCAAGCGCTGAATTTACGGGGATAATGTCAGTTATTAATTGGTGTGTGAGAGTCGGGATACTTTATCTGTAACCTGAACAGGCCTCTGGTTGGTATATTATATAGGAGAGTGGGGATACTTTATGCGTAACCTGGACAGGCCTCTGGTTGGTATATTGTATAGGAGAGTCGGGATACTTTATGTGTAACCTGGACAGGCTTCTGGTTGGTATATTGTATAGGAGAGTCGGGATACTTTATGTGTAACCTGGACAGGCTTCTGGTTGGTATATTGTATAGGAGAGTCGGGATACTTTATGTGTAACCTGGACAGGCCTCTTGTTGATATATTGTATAGGAGAGTCGGGATACTCTATGTGTAACGTGGACAGGCCTCTGGTTGGTATATTGTATAGGAGAGTTGGGATACTTTATGTGTAACCTGGACAGGCTTCTGGTTGGTATATTGTGTAGGAGAGTCGGGATACTTTATGTGTAACCTGGACAGGCTTCTGGTTGGTATATTGTATAGGAGAGTCGGGATACTTTATGTGTAACCTGGACAGGCCTCTGGTTGGTATATTGTATAGGAGAGTTGGGATACTTTATGTGTAACATTGACACGTCTGTGGGTGGTATATTGTATAGGAGAGTCGGGATACTTGTGTGTAACCTGGACAGGCCTCTGGTTGGTATATTGTATAGGAGAGTCGGGATACTTTATGTGTAACCTGGACAGGCTTCTGGTTGGTATATTGTATAGGAGAGTCGGGATACTTTATGTGTAACCTGGACAGGCCTCTTGTTGATATATTGTATAGGAGAGTCGGGATACTCTATGTGTAACGTGGACAGGCCTCTGGTTGGTATATTGTATAGGAGAGTTGGGATACTTTATGTGTAACCTGGACAGGCTTCTGGTTGGTATATTGTGTAGGAGAGTCGGGATACTTTATGTGTAACCTGGACAGGCTTCTGGTTGGTATATTGTGTATAGGAGAGTCGGGATACTTTATGTGTAACCTGGACAGGCTTCTGGTTGGTATATTGTGTAGGAGAGTCGGGATACTTTATGTGTAACCTGGACAGGCTTCTGGTTGGTATATTGTGTAGGAGAGTCGGGATACTTTATGTGTAACCTGGACAGGCCTCTGGTTGGTATATTGTATAGGAGAGAAGGGATACTTAAACTGTAACCTGGACAGGCCTCTGGTTGGTATATTGTATAGGAGAGTCGGGATACTTTTATGTGTAACCTGGACAGGCCTCTGGTTGGTATATTGTATAGGAGAGTCAGGATACTTTATGTGTAACCTGGACAGGCTTCTGGTTGGTATATTGTATAGGAGAGTCGGGATACTTTATGTGTAACCTGGACAGGCTTCTGGTTGGTATATTGTATAGGAGAGTCGGGATACTTTATGTGTAACCTGGACAGGCCTCTTGTTGGTATATTGTATAGGGAGAGTCAGGGATACTTTTATGTGTAACCTGGACAGGCCTCTGGGTGGTATATTGTGTAGAAGAGAACGGATACTTAAACTGTAACCTGGACAGGCTTCTGGTTGGTATATTGTATAGGAGAGTCGGGATACTTTATGTGTAACCTGGACAGGCTTCTGGTTGGTATATTGTATAGGAGAGTCGGGATACTTCATGTGTAACCTGGACAGGCTTCTGGCTGGTATATTGTATAGGAGAGTCGGGATACTTGTGTGTAACCTGGACAGGCATCTTGTTGGTATATTGTATAGGAGAGTCGGGATACTTTATGTGTAACCTGGACAGGCTTCTGGCTGGTATATTGTGTAGGAGAGTCGGGATACTTTATGTGTAACCTGGACAGGCCTCTGGTTGGTATATTGTATAGGAGAGTTGGGATACTTGTGTGTAACCTGGACAGGCCTCTGGTTGGTATATTGTATAGGAGAGTCGGGATACTTTATGTGTAACCTGGACAGGCTTCTGGCTGGTATATTGTGTAGGAGAGTCGGGATACTTTATGTGTAACCTGGACAGGCCTCTGGTTGGTATATTGTATAGGAGAGTCGGGATACTTGTGTGTAACCTGGACAGGCATCTTGTTGGTATATTGTATAGGAGAGTCGGGATACTTTATGTGTAACCTGGACATGCCTCTGGTTGGTATATTGTATAGGAGAGTCGGGATACTTTATGTGTAACCTGGACAGGCTTCTGGTTGGTATATTGTGTAGGAGAGTCAGGGATACTTTATGTGTAACCTGGACAGGCTTCTGGTTGGTATATTGTGTAGGAGAGTCGGGATACTTTATGTGTAACCTGGACAGGCCTCTGGTTGGTATATTGTATAGGAGAGAAGGGATACTTAAACTGTAACCTGGACAGGCCTCTGGTTGGTATATTGTATAGGAGAGTCGGGATACTTTATGTGTAACCTGGACAGGCCTCTGGTTGGTATATTGTATAGGAGAGTCGGGATACTTTATGTGTAACCTGGACAGGCTTCTGGTTGGTATATTGTATAGGAGAGTCGGGATACTTTATGTGTAACCTGGACAGGCCTCTTGTTGATATATTGTATAGGAGAGTCGGGATACTTTATGTGTAACCTGGACAGGCCTCTGGGTGGTATATTGTGTAGAAGAGAACGGATACTTAAACTGTAACCTGGACAGGCTTCTGGTTGGTATATTGTATAGGAGAGTCGGGATACTTTATGTGTAACCTGGACAGGCTTCTGGTTGGTATATTGTATAGGAGAGTCGGGATACTTCATGTGTAACCTGGACAGGCTTCTGGCTGGTATATATTGTATAGGAGAGTCGGGATACTTGTGTGTAACCTGGACAGGCATCTTGTTGGTATATTGTATAGGAGAGTCAGGATACTTTATGTGTAACCTGGACAGGCTTCTGGCTGGTATATTGTGTAGGAGAGTCGGGATACTTTATGTGTAACCTGGACAGGCCTCTGGTTGGTATATTGTATAGGACGGTTGGGATACTTTTGTGTACCCTGGACAGGCCTCTGGTTGGTATATTGTATAGGAGAGTCGGGATACTTTATGTGTAACCTGGACAGGCTTCTGGCTGGTATATTGTGTAGGAGAGTCAGGGATACTTTATGTGTAACCTGGACAGGCCTCTGGTTGGTATATTGTATAGGAGAGTCGGGATACTTGTGTGTAACCTGGACAGGCATCTTGTTGGTATATTGTATAGGAGAGTCGGGATACTTTATGTGTAACCTGGACAGGCTTCTGGTTGGTATATTGTGTAGGAGAGTCGGGATACTTTATGTGTAACCTGGACAGGCTTCTGGTTGGTATATTGTATAGGAGAGTCGGGATACTTTATGTGTAACCTGGACAGGCCTCTTGTTGATATATTGTATAGGAGAGTCGGGATACTTTATGTGTAACCTGGACAGGCCTCTGGGTGGTATATTGTGTAGAAGAGAACGGATACTTAAACTGTAACCTGGACAGGCTTCTGGTTGGTATATTGTATAGGAGAGTCGGGATACTTTATGTGTAACCTGGACAGGCTTCTGGTTGGTATATTGTATAGGAGAGTCGGGATACTTCATGTGTAACCTGGACAGGCTTCTGGCTGGTATATTGTATAGGAGAGTCGGGATACTTGTGTGTAACCTGGACAGGCATCTTGTTGGTATATTGTGTGTATAGGAGAGTCGGGATACTTTATGTGTAACCTGGACAGGCTTCTGGCTGGTATATTGTGTAGGAGAGTCGGGATACTTTATGTGTAACCTGGACAGGCCTCTGGTTGGTATATTGTATAGGAGAGTTGGGATACTTGTGTGTACCCTGGACAGGCCTCTGGTTGGTATATTGTATAGGAGAGTCGGGATACTTTATGTGTAACCTGGACAGGCTTCTGGCTGGTATATTGTGTAGGAGAGTCGGGATACTTTATGTGTAACCTGGACAGGCCTCTGGTTGGTATATTGTATAGGAGAGTCGGGATACTTGTGTGTAACCTGGACAGGCATCTTGTTGGTATATTGTATAGGAGAGTCGGGATACTTTATGTGTAACCTGGACATGCCTCTGGTTGGTATATTGTATAGGAGAGTCGGGATACTTTATGTGTAACCTGGACAGGCTTCTGGTTGGTATATTGTGTAGGAGAGTCGGGATACTTTATGTGTAACCTGGACAGGCTTCTGGTTGGTATATTGTGTAGGAGAGTCGGGATACTTTATGTGTAACCTGGACAGGCCTCTGGTTGGTATATTGTATAGGAGAGAAGGGATACTTAAACTGTAACCTGGACAGGCCTCTGGTTGGTATATTGTATAGGAGAGTCGGGATACTTTATGTGTAACCTGGACAGGCCTCTGGTTGGTATATTGTATAGGAGAGTCGGGATACTTTATGTGTAACCTGGACAGGCTTCTGGTTGGTATATTGTATAGGAGAGTCGGGATACTTTATGTGTAACCTGGACAGGCCTCTTGTTGATATATTGTATAGGAGAGTCGGGATACTTTATGTGTAACCTGGACAGGCCTCTGGGTGGTATATTGTGTAGAAGAGAACGGATACTTAAACTGTAACCTGGACAGGCTTCTGGTTGGTATATTGTATAGGAGAGTCGGGATACTTTATGTGTAACCTGGACAGGCTTCTGGTTGGTATATTGTATAGGAGAGTCGGGATACTTCATGTGTAACCTGGACAGGCTTCTGGCTGGTATATTGTATAGGAGAGTCGGGATACTTGTGTGTAACCTGGACAGGCATCTTGTTGGTATATTGTATAGGAGAGTCGGGATACTTTATGTGTAACCTGGACAGGCTTCTGGCTGGTATATTGTGTAGGAGAGTCGGGATACTTTATGTGTAACCTGGACAGGCCTCTGGTTGGTATATTGTATAGGACGGTTGGGATACTTTTGTGTACCCTGGACAGGCCTCTGGTTGGTATATTGTATAGGAGAGTCGGGATACTTTATGTGTAACCTGGACAGGCTTCTGGCTGGTATATTGTGTAGGAGAGTCGGGATACTTTATGTGTAACCTGGACAGGCCTCTGGTTGGTATATTGTATAGGAGAGTCGGGATACTTGTGTGTAACCTGGACAGGCATCTTGTTGGTATATTGTATAGGAGAGTCGGGATACTTTATGTGTAACCTGGACAGGCTTCTGGTTGGTATATTGTGTAGGAGAGTCGGGATACTTTATGTGTAACCTGGACAGGCCTCTGGTTGGTATATTGTATAGGAGAGAAGGGATACTTAAACTGTAACCTGGACAGGCCTCTGGTTGGTATATTGTATAGGAGAGTCGGGATACTTAAACTGTAACCTGGACAGGCCTCTGGTTGGTATATTGTATAGGAGAGTCGGGATACTTTATGTGTAACCTGGACAGGCTTCTGGTTGGTATATTGTATAGGAGAGTCGGGATACTTTATGTGTAACCTGGACAGGCTTCTGGTTGGTATATTGTATAGGAGAGTCGGGATACTTTATGTGTAACCTGGACAGGCCTCTTGTTGATATATTGTATAGGAGAGTCGGGATACTTTATGTGTAACCTGGACAGGCCTCTGGGTGGTATATTGTGTAGAAGAGAACGGATACTTAAACTGTAACCTGGACAGGCTTCTGGTTGGTATATTGTATAGGAGAGTCGGGATACTTTATGTGTAACCTGGACAGGCTTCTGGTTGGTATATTGTATAGGAGAGTCGGGATACTTCATGTGTAACCTGGACAGGCTTCTGGCTGGTATATTGTATAGGAGAGTCGGGATACTTTATGTGTAACCTGGACAGGCTTCTGGTTGGTATATTGTGTAGGAGAGTCGGGATACTTTATGTGTAACCTGGAATATGGTGTATTGTACATTAACGATTGTGTTCTTTAAACATTATCTGTACAGGTGAGGATACTATTCGTTTTTTATGTGCTGTGACGCCGCAATATTGCAAGCTATATTGCAACGTCTTGTAAATGATCAAGTTATTTATAATATGAACGTGCAACATTTCACGCCTTCTGACTCTTCTTGTGACTAACTGTGGGTTTGGGGGAATATGTTGAAAGCTGGCCTTTGGCGAGAGCTACAAAAACGAACGTAAGTCCGCCCCTCTGACCTCTTTTTGTCCTACTTTACAGTCTAAAGTTATTGTCAAAAACGTGAAATGTCAAGATATTGGGAAATGCTTCAAACATCTATACAAATGTTATTAGATGTCTGTTTGGTAAATCACTAAACACGCACCAATTACTTTTTAATACACTCAGAAGCAATCTTAGCCTTTCAAATCGAAGCAGTTAAAATATTACTTTCATCTCAGAAAAAGCTATTTCACCGTCTATACAATAAACTTGATTACATTTACGTCGTTAGGTTTTCACTGGGGATCGACACCCTTGCACCACCAGAAACCTTAATTAATTCCGATGAACTGAAGGCAACAAAAAGTCGGGAAGATGATCAACACCCAATTATAAAATCGATGAGGTAGAAGAACGGAAGGCACGTATTATAGGAAATCAATCACCGGTCCATCTTAGCGGCGATGAAATGGACAATAATTCCATTAAGCAGAAAAAGAACATTAACGGAATTTGAAATCGATGGAGCCAAAATGCTGTTGGGAAGGTTGCAATTTCTTGTTATTGACAAATTTGGAGAACTGGCGCCTCGAACACCAAGGTTCCTGGAATTGACACGTTCTAAAAGTTTTATTGTACTAAACACAGACCCGCAGTCATCGAAAATCCTTGGTTAACTAAAGATTAAAATCTGAAATCCGTTTCTAATTGTTAAAGTAGATCATTGCTTAGGCAATGCTCATGAAAGTGTCGTGTGAAAAGTCTGCTTGTGTACGCATGGTATTATTGAAGAAAATCCTGAGCTTGATAAAATCTTCTGCTGTTTACAGAAATTCCATGTACAGAGTTCTGTCCCTTAACAGTTTCCACGATCTGCTTTTCTTTAGTTCAATCCTATATCATCCCTGTCATTATGCCTTGACCCTGTGTTTGGAGGTTTCAACAACATGTCGAGTACATGGGAGCCATGTGTCTAACAGAGGTGTTTCCCAAATATATTTACTGTACTGAGATACAAAGCGTAGTGTGGGGTCATTAGAGGCGACTTTATGGATTGGTTGGTCAGGTTCGGTCAACTGGATGATAGTTTGTCTACATACCCCCACGGCCTCGATAGTTGCTTATTTGAGATCAAACACATGGTTTATCTGGAGTGAAGTGAGTATGGTTTTTAGCCATACTCCAGCAATATCAAGGCGGGGACACAGGAAATGGGTTTCACACATTGTACCCATTTGGGGAATCGAACCCGGGTCTTCGGCGTGACGAGCGGGTGCTTTAACCACTAGGGTATCCCGACTCACCTGGTTTCTTCAGACCTGACTTGTGGCGGGGTAGCCTTACTGTTGAATCACCTGCTGGGTCGAGCCGAAGACCCAATGAGGATACAATGTGTGAAGCCCATTACTGTTGTCCCCCGCCGTGATATTGCTGGACATGTTGCTAAAAGCGGATTAATAATAAACTCACTCACTCACTCCACATTTAATTAATGTCAGGCCGTCGTTCTACAACAAACATTTCACATGCATCGAAGTGCTTCTTTTTTAAGTTTACTGATTTTATTTTATTTGAATTTGAATCGATGCCCGGTTACAACCAGTCAATAGAATAACAAGAATTTCATATTCTCATATTTGGTATTGTTCTATTTCAGTATTTTTGTTTCAAAGGAAGTTCCTGTTACACAAATCGACTGTTTTTCGTGAGCAAAAATGATACAGGTTTTAATCAACGCTATGAAATTGTGTTGCGTATTGTACGCTGAACACACCTTGGTTGCATCCGACTATATACCAACACTGCGAGGAGCCTTGGACACAACATAACACTGCTGTGGAGGATGCATTAACCTAGATACACGTATTGCGACGCTCCACCAGACAGTGTCAGGACACAACATAACACTGCTGTGGGGGATACATTAACCTGGATACACGTATTGCGACTCTCCATCAGACAGTGTCAGGACACAACATAACACTGCTGTGGGGGATACATTAACCTAGATACACGTATTGCGACACTCCATCAGACAATGTGTCAGGACAAAACATAACACTGCTGTGAACGATACATTAACCTAGATACACGTATTGCGACACTCCATCAGACAATGTGTCAGGACACAACATAACACTGCTGTGGAGGATGCATTAACCTAGATACACGTATTGCGACACTCCATCAGACAGTGTCAGGACACAACATAACACTGCTGTGAAGGATACATTAACCTAGATACACGTATTGCGACGCTCCATCAGACAGTGTCAGGACACAACATAACACTGCTGTGAAGGATACATTAACCTAGATACACGTATTGCGACTCTCCATCAGACAGTGTCAGGACACAACATAACACTGCTGTGAAGGATGCATTAACCTAGATACACGTATTGCGACTCCATCTCCATCAGACAGTGTCAGGACACAACATAACACTGCTGTGGTCAGGATGCATTAACCTAGATACACGCATGGCGACACTCCATCAGACAGTGTCAGGACACAACATAACACTGCTGTGAAGGATGCATTAACCTAGATACACGTATTGCGACACTCCATCAGACAGTGTCAGGACACAACATAACACTGCTGTGGAGGATGCATTAACCTAGATACACGCATGGCGACACTCCATCAGACAGTGTCAGGACACAACATAACACTGCTGTAGTGGATACATTAACCTAGATACACGTATTGCGACACTCCATCAGACAGTGTCAGGACACAACATAACACTGCTGTGGGGGATACATTAACCTGGGTACACGCATTGCGACACTCCATCAGACAGTGTCAGGACACAACATAACACTGCTGTGAAGGATACATTAACCTAGATACACGTATTGCGACACTCCATCAGACAGTGTCAGGACACAACATAACACTGCTGTGAAGGATGCATTAACCTAGATACACGCATGGCGACACTCCACCAGACAGTGTCAGGACACAACATAACACTGTTTTGGAGGATGCATTAACCTAGATACACGCATGGCGACAATCCACCAGACAGTGTCAGGACACAACATAACACTGCTGTGGGGGATACATTAACCTGGGTACACGTATTGCGACGCTCCACCAGACAGTGTCAGGACACAACATAACACTGCTGTGAAGGATGCATTAACCTAGATACACGTATTGCGACGCTCCACCAGACAGTGTCAGGACACAACATAACACTGCTGTGGGGGATACATTAACCTGGATACACGTATTGCGACACTCCACCAGACAGTGTCAGGACACAACATAACACTGCTGTGGGGGATACATTAACCTGGGTACACGCATTGCGACACTCCATCAGACAATGTGTCAGGACACAACATAACACTGCTGTGGGGGATACATTAACCTGGGTACACGCATTGCGACGCTCCATCAGACAGTGTCAGGACACAACATAACACTGCTGTGGGGGATACATTAACCTGGGTACACGCATGGCGACACTCCATCAGACAGTGTCAGGACACAACATAACACTGCTGTGGGGGATACATTAACCTTGATACACGTATTACGACACTCCATCAGACAGTGTCAGGACATGACTGTTTACACCCCTGTAGTAACGACGTTGTCACCACCAACACGTGTGTTGTTTGTGACGAACGCGTGACGGTGACACGACGTCCATGATGACATAAGACGTTCTCTTCAACCACGACGCCGCCTGCTACTTTACATTTACATATAGACAGACGGAGTACGATATTCAGCTGTACTTACAAACAATTGTACATGTGTCCTTGAACAAGTTGAAAGTTTATAATAGTGGAGAATGTATGTATGGACCTTGACAAAGTAGTCAGTGTGAACTGACTTCGTTCTCGTTACTCCACCATCTATCACTAAGCTTGTTTATACATGGGATCGGGGCAGGTGGGTGTGGAAGGGTATATCTAACATATATCAGGACACCGCCAGTGCAGACTTTCGCAAATGTATTATCTAGATCTACAAAATATTATCAAAAGGATAAAAATATGTTTCCAAGTGAATACAGTCTTCAAATCACATTTAGCGTGATATCAGCCTGATATAGATACTCTGGTTGGTCTCCAATTATTGTACTGATGTGGACAATTCAGACGGACTCTCTAATGTGACGAGCAAACGCTTCCATCAGTACACTGACATTCAGCTCCTCACCAATTGGAAGCCTAGGCTATCTAAATTATCTTTGGACGATAATTAAGGCTATTGAACGTCTTCACCACAAGTAAAAATGCCATTTTCAAATCAACTCCAATTTAAATCCCTTCATCCACCTTGTTATTTATTTTCTTCTCGTCATTGATTATTTTCATAACACGATGTACCAGTTCCTCGACGCGATCGTCCTTGGCGCTGTGGGGAGCTCTCATTATATCTGTCTCCTAGACAGTTCACTGCACTTCTCAAAGAAATCAACTCTTTTCTGGAGATCGTGGCTCAGCTAGGCTGCCCCAAGTGTGGCGACAACGTCCATAAATGTCTTTCCAACTCGCACTACTTTGTCCCGTAGGGGAAGGCGAAAAGGGGTAAGCTGGGCAAAAATAGTTCGTGCATGATAAACACTCGGATAATCACGCAGTGCACACGAGTAATGGACGTAGTAACTGACTCAAATCCAAACGAACAAAGGTACGACAATATGTGACTCTGCATGTCATGGAAGTTTGGTCGGCATGTGACGTCGTTCATGATGTCATCCACTGGTTTGTCTCGCTTTGACTTTGATTATTTACAAACTAAGATGACGTAATTGTAATATCTGACTG
This sequence comes from Haliotis rubra, assembly GCF_003918875.1. Classification (NCBI taxonomy): domain Eukaryota; kingdom Metazoa; phylum Mollusca; class Gastropoda; order Lepetellida; family Haliotidae; genus Haliotis; species Haliotis rubra. The sequence continues at coordinate 731,599 of NW_025767173.1, read as the reverse complement.
TGGTGTAAATAATTACAAAATATAGAAACGTATTTGCAAGTTATTACACTGTATTTTCACAGTACAAGTATTATGTAGATATTACCTTAACAACGTGGAGCAGGATCCGCTTATCCACAGACCAAATACAAACACATGGTCCCCGGCTTGTGTCAAGAATGTATTGTATACATATAGTAACATGATTAACTAAACGAAAAGTTTTAAAATACAAATCAAATTCTACGTATTTTACAATAATCTAAGAAAATATGTGGGACTGACCTAGTTTTCATTCTGTGTGTTTACCATCTTGCTTTTAACACTAAAGTCACCTTTACAAATTATTCGGCATAAGCCCTGCCAAACATTATGTCATAATTACATAACAGAAAGAAGTAATGTCTTTAGAGAATATTGCAAATATCGTTTCGATGTTTTCTGTTTCTGATGTCTGTTCGTCAGTCCTGTAGCAGATATTCGCGATCACACTTCACTGACCTAATTTGGGGATGACAATAGTGGCTGGTATCAACAATGGTCATCTCTTGTAGGACAGGGAATCACGGCAGTAAGAGGATATTGAGGAGACAGACGGGGACGGAATCTATTAACCTCTAGACGAGGAGGCTTGGACGGTCTGTGATGTAACGTCGACGATTCGTGATATATGGCTACACCATTGGGTACATCAACACCATACAAAAAGGTACAGTGTGACACAACGAAGTGATCACAATTAATGATACGAGGCTACACAACGATGAGATCAACATTAATGATACAAGGCTGTAAAGCGTGTTGATCACAACCATTGATACTGTACTGAACGAGATGATCCTCATCACGGATACGGAACTAAAGAACGAGATAAACCACTGATAAAAACGAAGTGATCACAACTACTGATACAGTACTGCACGAGATGATCACTTCCACTGATACAGAACGAGGTGATCACAACCACTGATAGAGTACTGCATGAGATGAACACAACCACTGATAAAGAACGAGGTGATCACAACCACAGATAGAATACAAGGTAATTATAAGGATTGATACTACATGCCGAGGAGATAACAAATATACTGTACGACAAAACGCGGTGATCACAACCACTGATACAGTACTGCACGAGATGATCACAACCACTGACAAAGAACGAGGTGATCACAACCACTGATAGAATACGAGGTAACTATAACGACTGATACTACATGCCGAGATGATCACAACCACTGACACAGTACTGCACGAGATGATCACAACCACTGATAAAGAGCGAGGTGATCACAACCACTGATAGAATACGAGGTAATTATAATGATTGATACTACATGCCGAGGAGATAACAAAGATACTCCACAACGAAGTAGTCACAACTATTGATGCAATACTCGACAACGAGCTGTTTATAACCAAAGATATAGTGCGACACAAGTAGGTGATCACAACTACTGATAGAATACTCGACAAAGGGGTGATCACAATCACTGAAGGATTACTCGGCAACGATTTGATCACAATCATAGATACAGTACTACACAAGTAGGTGATGACATCCAAAGATACAATACTCGACAAAGGGGTGATCACAACCAATGATACAATACTCGACAAAGGGGTGATCACAACCACTGATACCGTACTCGACAAAGGGGTGATCACAACCACTAATACCGTATTCGACAACGAGTGAGTGAGTGAGTTCAGTTTTACGCCGCACTCAGCATTAATCCAGCTATGTGGCGACAATCCAGTGATCAACAGCATGAGCATGGGTTACTGAAGATCAATTCAAACCCGGATCTTCACGGGTTACTCGACAACGAGGTGATCACAACCAACAATAAGGTACGCAATGACCAGAGCATGAGTGACTGACTGACTGAGTTTGGTTTTACGCCGCTTTTAGCAATATTCCAGCAACATCACGGCGGGGGACACCAGAAATTGGCTTCACACATTGTGCCCATGTGGGGATTCGAACCCGGGTCTTCGGCGTGACGAGCCAACGCTTTAACCATTAGGCTACCCTGCACCGCCCCACCAGAGCATGAGTACATAAGAGCCAACACAGACCGGAAAGCGCTGCTCGGTAAGCTGTTTTACAAGACGATTCTATCAGATGCCTGAGACTTAATCGCTCCTCCTAAAGACACAGACAGACACACAATAAACAGGAACATTCGTTCCACATTAACCAAATATCATCATGGACACACTTAAACCTGGATTATGGCCCTAATCCGTACCCTTTCCGCACCGTGAAGGTTAGAGTCAAATTAAGTAGAAAGTGTTTGCGAGTCTGTAGTTCGGCAGCGCCATACACGTTTATGACGGTTCCTGTTTCTCTAAGCGGATTTGCTGCTGTTCAGTGCGCCAGAACTGACTAGCACTGAGCCAACCCGTGCCCCGTACAAGGACAAATGCCAGCGTTACGTGTTTGCGTTGTACGTCGCTGGTATTGATTGGCTGCAGCATCCAAGACCCCAATCAGCAGAACCGTAATTGGAACTTTCGCGATGACAGAGGGTTTCAGAAAGGTTATTGTAATTATCAATGGTGAACAGAGGAGGTTTTAGACATATTCGTTATATTCAATATTTCAACTAATTAAACCTAGATTTGGGGTTATTGATTTGGAGATGTCGCACCCTAAGTGACATATGTGTTCAAGATATTTATACCGTTTTCCGTCTAAAACTGATTTAATCAAAACGTAATTTTTAATTAGACTCTTTTAGAATCGAACATACAGGTTACAATTAGTTTTATTGGAGACTGTTTAGCGACCTATGAGGAGAAAGGAACAATCGTGTTATTACACACATCAATGTTGAGGACTCTGGGCAAAAATAATTGTCTTCAACAACAGGAGTAAGTGTATGGGTGGGTTTAGATTTACGCCGCACTTAGCAATATTTCAGCTATATGGCAGTGGTCTGTACATAATCGAGTCTGGACCAGACAATCCAGTGATCAACAGCATGAGCATCGATCTACGCAAATGGGATACGATGACAAGTGTCAACCAAGTCAGCGAGCCTGACCACCCGGTCCTGTTAGCCGACTCTTACGACAAGCATGGGTTACTGAAGATGAAATGTCAAAACAGTAACGCCCGTCGTAACGGCTCTCATAACATGTACAACAACCTTATGTCATGCCAACATCGCCGACATTTCAAATCATGTGTAGTTATTTAAACCATGGTTGAATATTAAAGAAATAATGCCACAGGGTGAACAAATACATTGCCATGGTATCGCAGACAATATGGTTCTACCTCCATTAGCATTTGTTGAAATGGTTCTTCTTAACACGAATACTGTCTTGTACCTGTCTGTGTAACGATCACTTCGAAGACTAGATGAATCAGAATCAATTCTAAAGATAAATTTGTACTGTAAGGGGTTGACATTAAAACTGATTAATTGAGCTCTATCGGACTGTCTAGAAAAACGCACGTTCACCAAACATAGACAATAAAATAAACACTTCATAGCCCGTCTAGTCGGTTAGTAATTCTGAAGTAGAAAAATCGTTTCTAAAACAGTAATGCAATCACATAAAATAAATTGGCGCAAATATTGATGCAAGGCGTTTGTTTGTTGAAGGTTTACTAGTATTTAGAGAATTAAAGCTTAAACGTGCGTGTACTTAGGTCGTGGAACAAACCGATGCATCAGTAAAATATTGTAACAATATTTTGGTAATCCTTCAAATGTTACTGCGCATGTGACTATATAATAAATTCAAACATGTAACGAAACCATATATTCCATGAAACACCTCAAAGAAACATTCAATATTATACAATTATTAACTTCACTTAAGGTTGATCAAATAACTATCGAACTTGGACAATTGACATTCACCGAGGCAAATCAGTATCGTCACCATTACTCACCACTCGCCCCTTTCCGTAACCTGCAAGGGTTGTCCCGGAATAACACGATGTTGTCCCGAATGTATTGTCAAGGAACAGATACGCAAGATAAGCAGTTTATGTTATGTATTTACCATTCTAATTTTAGCCTAGTGGTGTCTGTGGATTGTAATACTGATTTAACCTCACGTGAGGTCAGCATGACGTTGTGTTCACGTGACAATTAACAAAATCAAAACAGTTTAAGACAAGTTTTGCGGGTGTGACTGACTGCTATCAATTGAGGGATAATTATTTTTAAGAACCAGAGACAATTTTTTTTATTAAAATAGAAGCATTTGTAAAGACGTGTTATTATATCTTTAAGAGACACTTACTTCAGCTGGGGTACATACCTTGATGACAACCACAAAGAGACATAGACTTCCACAGTCAAGAAGCAACATTTACATCCCTGCCAGGGTTCGTTATACGGGTACCGCTCAAAACATTTGAGTTTTATTAATGAATCCTGAATAGGCCGTTGTCTAAAATAATTATAACAAGCACTAGCTGCTAACTGTTGTTGTCTCCAAGGAAGTCGGTCCATCTCAGCACTTTCTTGTTGTATCATGTCTATGCGGTTTGTCGGCATCAAAGCCATACTGATGGGATGGACCAACATGGTAAAGATGTGAGACCTGGATCACATCAGGCTTCCTCCTGGATCAGGCTCAGTCGGCAGATTATAGCAGCATTATGATCACACTGGAACAGTTATAACTGTTACGTAGGTGATGTAGCAAACGTGGTGGGAGACTTCAAACCCAATTTGGGATTACAAATGTCTTAGTCTAATCAAGAGCCAAACTACCTACATCATTTTCTTCAACATCTTCCAGCTGAATGTCGAAGCAGCGACAAACCATCACATGGTGCACATCTTTGACTTTTATATTTTATACTCAAAACGTACATGTATGTCGGATAATAACGTCTCGGTCAGCCATGATAAACAATAATGCATATGTCACAGAGCTCCAGATAAGATTTAGCTCATGTGGGTACTGTACCCACTGTATGTTTTTGGAGTGGGTTTATGAATATTGACTGGGTATTTCATTTTCCGTTACCCACTGCTTTCAAATATGTGCGTATTTCAGTCATTTTACTCACCTAAGTATTATGTCAGTGAGTAAGTTTACTAAGCAGGTATGTTCTGCCTTATGTCATACCTTATCAAAACCAACTTAAATATAATGGAAATGATTTCATAAAAAATCACTCATCCTTTACTGACAGTGCAACACTTGTCCTATACTAACAGTACAACTTGATAGCAATCGATGTCTTTTTCATTACGCAAGCGATTTTTATACATATATTCCGTACGCATTTGTTTTAAACTTTTTGCGTATCTAACATTTTAAATGCGTAATTGGTACGCAACAATTATTTTTCAATGCGTAATTGGAAATTTTCTATGCGTATTTTACCCGGATACGCAGCTTATCTGGGCCTCTGAATTTAATATGTATTATTCTGTCATAATTCAGCGAACGGGGAATACTACTCCCGTGTTTAACATCCAGGGCACAGTGTGAGAGAAGACAGCAATCTAGTTTAACTATCTTCCAAATGAGCCATACGCCCAAAGACAATACAGTTCTCATATCATCCCTGCGTCTTAACCTAGATGTTGCAGGGGAAATCACTATCAATCACCATCAAACTGATTTAAGTCAAATAAGAATTGGAGTTATGGCCCTTTTGTGCCTGATAGATTAAGTGATATCTCAGTGAAGGATGGCGAGGCTGCAATATTCCTCTACTGATGGGAGTGATAATTAAGATGGGGTCTGGCAATTAACCAACTTCATTGTGGCTCTGCTGGCATTGGCTTCGCACTTTTCAACAGGGTTGCTTTAGTAAGTTTTTAATATTAGCAGTTGAAATGATAGTTAACTGGTTTTAACGGTCATGATATGCATGTGTGAACTCGTGCATGTGTCAACAAGACTGACATTTAGTCCCAGAAATAATGTTATCCTTTTAAAGAAATCTACAAAGAATATCCAAACGATGAGCAAAGCGATCCTTAAATTCGGGATCTGATTTAATCTAGGCTTGTCAAATCATTGTTAAGTTGAGTTGAGTCGGACAGCTATTTAATGTATTTTCTAGGGCCCTTGAAGACAGACTAATGCTAGACAAGCATCCATATACATCCCACGATACCATGCTTGTTACTGCTGCACTCGCCACCCTGCCTGTCTATATTGAGGAAGTGAGATGATAATCGTCAAGGAACAACTCATCCTTTCGTGATGCGTGCAATCAATCAAATCCAATAATTCTCATCTTAAGGTAAAAGGTAAATATACCATGTAGAGGATTTTGAACAAGTCACTGATGAACAAATAGAACATCCCTCATGAAAGACAGCCATTACATACAAACAATTAGTAAGGATATATGTAGAAACCGATATCATTTTAAGTGGTGATATTTATCAAATATGCTTGATATTGAAGGTTTTCTTCATACTTGCATCTTTTGTCCAGACTTTTTTACAGGAGCTATTGAGTGAGTGAGTGAGTAAGTTTAGTTTTACGTCGCACTCAGCAATATTCCAGCTGTATGACGGCAGCGTGTAGACACCAGACAATCCAGTGATCAACAGTGTGAGCATCGCTCTACGCAAATTGGGAAACCGTGACATGTGTGAGTGAGTGAATTTACTTTTACCCTCTTCCAGCAACATTCCAGCAAGATCACGTCACAAGAAATGAGGTTCATAAAGGAAGCTATTGAAATATCTGGCAACCTCTGAAGCAGCTCCTTTAGAAACCCATCCTTTGAACTGCCCTTATTACACTGTCCTCACTGACAGTAGAAGCATATCCACGCACCAGTAAACCATAGATCTTATCAGTTATTGCCCACATGATCTGTGAATGGCAATGTTGTATGAAAAGAAACAAAACCGTCTCCGTCGGCAAATTCGTTCATAATGTAATTTACCGATTACATAACTATTGATTTGGAGATGTGTCAGTCCATCTGCCTTTCTCATATTACAATTGAAATGTGTCTGAAGACTGGTTTCACTCTCGACTAGACGTTTCATATCCACTTTGGAAGTTCCGGAGAACTCGAAAACTATCATTCTAATTTGATATTACATTTATCAAATTAGAATCGAAATGGCAAAACGTGATCTTTATAAAAATCCTGTTATTTCTGCATTTCTTATAATTTGTTAACCTTTGTAAGTCACTAATTGAAAACGTAGTCCTATTCAATTTGACACGTATAGGGTTCGTATTTTACATGGAGGTAATGAGTGTAAAGTGTTTGCTCAAGAGAAATCCTCGTTATTTCTTCTCCTGAAGTTTTTGTCGTGAGCTTGGTTCTCATTTGCCAAACTATTCACTGAGAGCCCATACGCAGTCGACATATTGACCAAGAGACCCACACTTGGTCCCTACATTCATAGCTGACGGTAAAGTAAAGCTGCATTCCCCACCAGACAGTTAAGTGTGGCAACATCCCTTCCATTCTGAATTATATATTAAACATTTTGCGGTTAACTTCCTGTACAATAAAGGAAGCATTAAAACCATGTGGTTAAAAGTAGCTGCAATGGTCTTGTACTTAACGTCGAAACAATATACAGAACAGAAACAAATACCAAACAATATACAGAACAGAAACAAATACCAAACAATCTACAGAACAGAAACAAATACCAAACAATATACAGAACAGAAACAAATACCAAACAATCTACAGAACAGAAACAAATACCAAACAATCTACAGAACAGAAACAAATACCAAACAATCTACAGAACAGAAACAAATACCAAACAATATACAGAACAAAAGCAAATACCAAACAATATACAGAATAGAAACAAATACCAAACAATCCTAAGAACAGACAGAACAGAAACAAATACCAAACAATATACAGAACAGAAACAAATACCAAACAATAAACAGAACAGAAACAAATACCAAACAATATACAGAACAGAAACAAATACCAAACAATATACAGAACAGAAACAAATACCAAACAATATACAGAACAGAAACAAATACCAAACAATCCTAAGAACAGACAGAACAGAAACAAATACCAAACAATATACAGAACAGAAACAAATACCAAACAATATACAGAACAGAAACAAATACCAAACAATATACAGAACAAAAACAAATACCAAACAATATACAGAACAGAAACAAATACCAAACAATATACAGAACAGAAACAAATACCAAACAATATACAGAACAGAAACAAATACCAAACAATATACAGAACAGAAACAAATACCAAACAATATACAGAACAGAAACGAATACCAAACAATCCTAAGAACAGACAGAACAGAAACAAATACCAAACAATATACAGAACAGAAACAAATACCAAACAATATACAGAACAGAAACAAATACCAAACAATCCTAAGAACAGACAGAACAGAAACAAATACCAAACAATATACAGAACAGAAACAAATACCAAACTATATACAGAACAGAAACAAATACCAAACAATATACAGAACAAAAACAAATACCAAACAATATACAGAACAGAAACAAATACCAAACAATATACAGAACAGAAACAAATACCAAACAATATACAGAACAGAAACAAATACCAAACAATATACAGAACAGAAACAAATACCAAACAATATACAGAACAGAAACAAATACCAAACATAATATAGAACAAAAACAAATACCAAACAATATACAGAACAGAAACAAATACCAAACAATATACAGAACAGAAACAAATACCAAACAATATACAGAACAGAAACAAATACCAAACGAACCTATTTAGGGAAACATACACACACCGCCCGCGTGAATATCGAACGCACTTCAATCAACTCACTGGCCCTTCAATTACTTGTGGAAGTATGTTTTTTGTAGCCAATAGATCCGGATTAAGAGAATAGTGTGTCATTGACTTAACTGAGTGTGATGTCTCACCCTGCTACGTGATGCTGACATATTCATAACAGTCCATATTGCCATAAAATGTACTTATAGAATGAAGTATTTCCTCAAAGCTTTGTCACCAGAGTACTTTCACGTGTTTCCAACATCCTGTTTAATGGTTGCCTCGGTAGGTGGGTCCTGTAACGGTAGTTCCTGTGAGAGTTAGGTTTGCTAGGATAGGAAAACACATGCTGGGACAGTTGCATGTGTGATATAACCTCTGTTGACGTTCGTGACGATTCAACGATTTTCTAGGAGGATTTCAACAGCAACTTTTAGGAGTTAGAATGCGTGGGTAAATATCAGCTCCCACTGTCTATTTTCGGTTAATGATTTGGATTCATTTCTTTGTAAACCGGTAAGGCTACTCAATAGACGGCACTGCAGAGGACGTGGTTCTTTGTTGTTGCCAAAAACCGTCTGAAACATTGTCGGAAGGAGAAATTTGTTATTACCAAACATCGGCAACGATGGCAATTTGTTCCATGGTTAGGTTGTATCCATCTTTCAATCGTTGTCAAAGACGCAGAGGAGCTTGCAAGAACCGGATTCCAATAAGGCAGATGCAAAACGAAATAATTGCACCCCTGACATTTCAATAAACAAGCATTATATATGTCCTCGGTAAACAAGAGGGCAAGGTAACGATTCTCTTTAAATCATGAAATCTACTTAAACTAGTGAACTATATAAAAAGCCATGACACGAAATCGTCCGAGTTAACAATCCTGAGAGAGAGAGAGAGAGATTTTGGAGTTGCACAATTTGGTTCGTAGTTCACGATTTACTTTTCATGTAACCGGTTATGTAACATATCGTCAAGACCGGTCACAACAACGTGTCAACGGATACATCATACTCTTGGCATGTAACGTTAAACGGTTGAGCCCAGCTACGGTGGATATCAAGTGCAGTTTGCTTGTATAATACATTACTATCCATGCTAACATGCATTAAAAGCGGATGTCCTACCAGGCAGTATATTTCCGGAGGCATCAAAGCGACAGAGAGGTATTCTCTGTAGATGTAAATGGAATCGACTGTCTATCTCCTTGCCATTAACTCAAACAGCCATATATACGCACATGTTGTTAAATGTGAGGATGACTCTCCTTCCTTTGTCGCCGTCAGGAGGCGGACAGCAGAGTCCAGGAAGAGAGCCTTGAAGGTGATCCAATACCAGGAAGTCGTTCAGCCGTTAACCAAATTAGAAGAAGAGGTTGCAAGTACTCAGCCACCCAGTTAACAGTGTAAGTGATCTAGACTACTAGTTGTGGGACTCTTTGGCTGAGGGGGTGGATCTCTGGCTTTGGGTGCGATTAGATGCCTCATTCTGGGAATTTGGGTTCTCATCCCATACACCCCTCGTATCTGCAGCCCCCAGGATATATACAATTTGTAAGATTTTGCTTTTTCTCGATATATAACATTTGCTACAGTGGAGAGTAGGAGAAGTAAGTCAACCACGGACATCTGTGGACGAGCATGTAGTTGAGATATCTAGAGGCAGTTTAATTACATAACTTTAAAAACAATGATTGAAATGTCGTGTCCACTCGCCATGTAGTTTGTTGTTTGGTAGTATGATGGCCGTATTAAGTAAACCCTTTGGTTTTTGAACATATAAAAAAATATGCCTTTGATCATAATGACTGCACACAAGTGGGGGCTGAATCTGCTTCGGAAATATCTCCGAACTCACTGCTTTTGCTGTGTCGGCACAGCTGGATAAATCCTATTTCAGTAACTTTCATAACAGGGTCCACTGGCAAAAGAGAATAGAATTGAGACATATGTTGTGTCATTATACAACTCCATTATATCATCAATATCTTCTTTGTCCCTCGATGAAATACCATTACATAATATATGAACACACCAGGTGATGAAGAGAGCGATTGTCTATTGATCTTACAGGTATACTGTCTGCTGGAACACACCATGTGCAGTGAAACCAAAACAACCTACGTCTATTCATCGCTTCCCAAAAGCTTTTAAACAATTAATATTGCTCTCCGGTTGCACATTCTTAGTACAAAATGTCATGATTACACGATGCCATTTAGAAAGTGCAACATATGTTATGTTTGGGATTACACTTTCTTAGTAAAGTACAAATTCTGGATGGGTCTCAACCCCAAAAAGTACTAGAATTTGTACTTTACTAAGAAAGTGTAATCCCAAATAAACTCTGTCAAAAAAGAAACGCAACCCCTGTATTTTAGAGATTTTGATCTGAAGTTTTAGGACGACACGGCATTTTTATTATTTAAGACAGAAGTCTGAAATTTGGCAGAATAATAACCCAGATGGGCATGTTTAAAATTGTCATTTCAAAAGTCATCTCACAGACACCAGTTTGTCACCAGGGGGGCGTCTTTCTCAGTATCTCGTATGAGCACCACGCGCTGCAATCACTGCACGGCATCTCCTTGGACAAGAACGGATAAGACGCCGGATTCTTTCCTGGGGAATGGCTCTCCACTCCTCCTGCAGTGCAACGGCGAGCTGTTGCAGCGTCTGTGGCGGCGGCTGACGTTGACGTACGCGTCGATCCAGAGTATCCCACAGGTGTTCAATAGGGTTGAGGTCTGGTGATTTAGAGGGTCATGGCAAGACATTGACGTTGGAATTCTGCAGAAAGTTCATTGTTGCACGTGCAGTATGAGGCCGGGCGTTGTCCCGTTGAAAAATCTGTGTCTGTTGGTCAATAATCGGGAGAAGGTGAAGCTCTAACACGTGGTTGATGTAACGTTGGGCTGTCAGGTTCCCTGGAACGATCACCAAGTCTGATTTCTGGTTGTATGAGATGGTTCCCGTAACCATGACGCTGTCTCCGCCAAATCTGTCCACCTGTCGGACGCAGATGGGCGCAAAACGTTTATGACGTCTCCTATACAGACGCTGTCTTCCGTCGTGACGTTGCAACAGAAAACGTGATTCATCAGAAAACCAGATTCGCCTCCAGTTTTGTAAAGTCCGTATCCTTACGTTGTTGCACCACCTGAGTCGTCGGCGTCGATGTAGGGGGCGTAGTACAGGTCCAACAACTGGTCTACAGGCACGTAAACCCGCTTCTTTCAGACGGTTCCTAATCGTTTGAGCTGACACTCTCCTCAAACCTGGTATTTGTGTGGCAGTCACGGTTGGTAGGGCATGCCGATTACGCAGGTGATGGACCCGGATGTACCGATCTTGAAGGGGGGTCGTGATTCTTGGCCTTCCACTTCTCGGGCGATCGTTGGTCAAATTGAAGTTGTTGTAGCGGCTCCAAAGTCGGGATATCGTTGTTTTGTGAACATTTAGGTGCCGTGCAACAGTTCCAAAACTTTCTCCGGCTTGAACACGACCAATGGCGATATTTCGGTCGGCAGCACTCAATCGTGGCATTTTTAACACAGCTTTTCGGCGACAAATGAATGAATATAATACGGAAGCACATGGGCTTTTATACACCCCTACATTAACTGCCATTTTCATGATTTGTATGTGTTTTTTTTGTGCGAAGTCACCATGAGGGTCATTTCATGCGTTGTGACGGAATAAGCACTAAAATACACTTATGCGTACAAATGCAGTTGTTTGGATGGTAATCTTAATTAATTACGTGTATCATTTCAATACATTCGAATAAAATTTAGTTTGGAAGCAATAACTTCATTCAAACGAATTTTTCATATCTGAGGACAGGGGTTGCGTTTCTTTTTTGACAGAGTTTATAACATATGTCACAAACTGTCACTGTGCAAATGGCTATGCTATAGGCTAAAAGGGAACTTAATATTTTAAATTTATTTAAAGTTTAAGTAATCATGATCATGATTTATTACAATTTGAAATGTTTCATTCAGTCATGTATTATCAAGGCGTGAAACAAGAAACTTAAATGAACCGTAGTTTCAGTTTTGTTTCTCTATCTTTCAAAACTGACCACGTTTGAATTTGACCACAAATATCCTATGTTAGAAGGAACACGTGAACATTCCATTCTTCACGCATAGTGTCAAGGACGGACAGACAGATGCTTAACCACACCATTCAATCAGCACGAAAGAGAAATCCATTCTGTGTAATGCAGCACGGTGAGGTAGATGAATCGTTCAAGTTCATGCAAATAATCAAGGACTGACCAAACCAATTCTATACGATATTGATAGAGATGACTTTCATCCCCATATAATGTTTTCGAATCTTATCTCTTTACGAGCCTCTTAACAATGTTCCATGCGTTTAATGAGTAAGTGATTGAGACTGATTTGTATTTTACTCGACTTTTAGCAATATTCAAACACTATCACGGCGGGGACACTAGAAATGGGCTTCACACATTGTACCCGTGTGGGGAATCGAACCTGGGCGTTCGGCGTGACGAACCAACGCTGTAACTACTAGGTTACCCAATAGCCCCCATGCGTTTAATTATGTCAACGAGGGTGCTATTGTACCAACGAACCTCAGCGCTGTCGTAAGTCTATGTTAAGGTATTGGAGTTACTGTAACCTTAGAGAGTCTTCATAGCTCCCAAGACATCAAAGTCCTGTTATAATTCTGCACTAGGTAACGTACTCAATTTGGTCATGTCTAGTACTTCAAAGATCAATCAAAAGTCTCCATTGTTGACTCGTGATGCATACAGGTTCCTGTGATCTGACATCTTCAAGATGTACGTGGGATGGCACTGAACTGAAGGTCTTCACAATACGTAGACGTCCAAACATGTAGCACACGACCATCAAGGAAACCCCAAAGTAGAATGCACAAACAGCAAAGACATTTCACCACAGTCAGTTGAACATACAGTAAGTCTGCCAGTGGTTGCTGAAGGAACACTCACTCCAAGACCCAGATATTCACCAACATCCTCCTTGTGATAGTCCTTCATGACACCTCATCTAAATCCTATCCGTCAACACAAGAGCCTGGGATTTGACGTTTGTCCTTGTTAACATGAACATACCGATTCTCCAAACTTGTAAGGCTAATTTTCTTCTTTTTTTATTGAATCGAAGAGATACAGATAAGGTTTGATTCACAAAAAATTGAACGTGCAGACGGAAGGAGTTTGAAAAGGGAAGGATAGCGGGATAGACACAGGGTGCAGAAGGGTTTTACTCACATGGGGACAGAGAATTCCACTTGATACGAAATTTTTCATCCTTTTCACCGAAAATATGTTTTTCTAGTTTAAAATGGTATTTTATGAAATATATAAGTTGGTTGATATTTAATTCCGTAAAGTCATATCTTGTTTTGTTAATATATTTCTTGATAATGATAAAAGATGGTTAATGAGGACAGGTGCCTCCGGGTCTCCCAGCAGGAAATGTTCAACATTTACACTTACATTACAGCTAGTTTTGTATCGATACCACTCAACAAATGTAGAGAGAAGGTGTTTTGTTTTTTCACAGAATTAGAATAAATGTTCTAAAGTTTCTGTTTCTTTGTTGCAGAGGGTACAGGCATTATTATCACTGATACCTATCTTAAACAGACATTATTATCACTGATACCTATCTTAAACAGACATTATTAAACAATCTGAAATAAAGAAGATATGTTTCGTTAAGATTAAATTCTTCTTAAAGCGTATCAGAGGACTTGAATTCACCGTTGTTCGCGACAAGAACAATACATTAATACATTTCATGCCTCTTTTTATCCATGAGACAAATAACCCAATATCGGTAACGGGTACAAACTTAAGAAGCAAATAAAATCTTCAACACTTTCACTAATTTTAGAATGGATACATGCGTAGCATGAAACAACATCTTTCCAAAAAAAGGTTTTAATATTTTTGGAGTAGAATTGTATTTTTTCCACTTAAAAGCTGAATAGATTAATGTCACCGAAAGGTGATAATGTGTCGAATGCTAGGTGCTGCCACAACCCTTTTGATGTCAGTAATCTCCTTATCCATTTGATTTTCATGTACTTACAGAATGATATAACATCGATCATTTTTAAGCCACCCTTACGGTAGTCGTTTATCAACATTTTTCTTTGGATGTTATCGCGCTTCCCACTCCAAATAAACGTAAAAAGTATAGTATTCAAACGTTTGAAAAAGAGTTTAGATGGATTAGTGAGGGCGATAAACAAGTGTGTAAAAAGGGGGATAATTTGAGTTTTAATTATCGTTATTCTGCCTATCAAAGTTAATAATCTATTTGACCACGAGAATAATATTTTTCTAATCTAACTGCGGTTCGAAATTTAATGTAATCATTTCTTCTAAATTGGTTGAAAAAATTATTCCCAGGATTTTAAATGGTTCTGTGGACCAGCAAGGGGTATATGTGGACATAGTTGTTCATTTGTGTTGGAGGCAGATATGTGTGCCTAAAATGATCTCCTTGAGTCACGGGAAAGCCTAAATTTGCACTTTTTTAATAGATGTGTGTGATCGTTTTATAAAAAGTATTCCTCAAACATACTAACGTTATATATACTATCCTCAAGGACACATCTAAGAATAACTACGCAAGGCTGACTGGTCAGTCGGTCATCACAAATAAGGGCCTCGTATGGAGGTGTTATTAACGCTTTCATAAGTATGGAATTGCAGCCACGGTACACGGGCCTACCAGAATAAGTGTGTCAGTTCATGTCACAGGGGGTCTCAACTTAATGCTGGAAATTCCAAGTCCAAGTGGCTATAAATTTAACGTATTTAGTGTTGACAGACATGGATCAACGTCATACTAGGACAGAATGATAAGCGGATCCTGGTATTACTAAAGACTACAAATCTGCAAAGTGACTTGAACATGGTATGACGGTTATCTGTCACCAATGTACCGTCTGTCAGTGCTCTTCAGACCTATCGAATATAGGTGACCGTCAACAATTACGTTTAGAATTTATTATTATTTTTCCGATTAGTATGATATAACTCTGGGTTATATGGGTTGCGTTAAAAACGAAAATAAATATGACAAATGACATACTGGGTGATATAGACGAGACGTAGATCAGACAAGAGAGTGCCATATCGTGTCAGTTTATCGACCAAACGGCATGAGCAAAAGTCTGATTTCCATGATCGTGTTTATGTATGTCAAACCAGTCTACATTATCTGTGAGCACTCAAACCTCCTAGCACTGAGTATTCAGTTGAGCGGTTAAATCTTCAGCTATTGAGCTAATGATCAATGTTGGAGTGGCTTGTCTATCTGAATTCATAAAATCCCGACAACAACCTTCAGAGGAAGCATGGCGCTGGACAGTTGAAACATTCTGACATAATTACCTTTACTTCCATGTACTACAGGGCGGTGGGGTAGCCTAGTGGTTAAAGCGTTGGCTCGTCACGCCGAAGACCCGGGTTCGAATCCCCACATGGGTACAATGTGTGAAGCCCATTTCTGGTGTCCCCCGCCGTGATGTTGCTGGAATATTGCTAAAAGCGGCATAAAACCAAACTCAGTCAGTCAGTCCATGTACTACAAACGTGTTTGTGTTGGCACGGTCTCCAGATAAGATAGGAACCTCTCATGAAAGTAAATGAAGAGTTCCGGGTTCAGTTCTATATCCCACGACAATGTCTTTAACACTGCTGTTTGTGAGTGTGATTATATGGTAAACTGATAAATTTCAATCTCCCATTTGTCTCCCAAACTTGGAAATTGAAATACACTAATACCTTTTCTATCGTGTCTTCGTCCCACTATTGCATACATACTTTGAACACTGATTACTGCGACTCTGCGTGTTGCAACCTATAATAGTAAATATCATTACGTTCAAAATGCACCCCGACAATAAACCATTTGCTGCTAAAAATGTTTCTATAAATATTTGCTTCCGCAGCGATGTTTCATTCTGAGGTGGACATTGTAATTTGAAACATCTGACGGACCAATCAGACTCGGGTATTTTCAGTTTTCATAGCAGCACCAATTACCTGCACGTTTCCAGTGATT
Source organism: Haliotis rubra (assembly GCF_003918875.1). Classification (NCBI taxonomy): domain Eukaryota; kingdom Metazoa; phylum Mollusca; class Gastropoda; order Lepetellida; family Haliotidae; genus Haliotis; species Haliotis rubra. Next base: position 714,782 of record NW_025767173.1, on the reverse strand, counting down.
CTTTTAATACTGAACGTTGCGCAACACAGACATTCCATCTTGGAGTAAGTGGGGTCTGGCTCACACGGCTGACAATACTATTCGTCGCAGAGGTTTCTGATACTAGTTTCTTGCCATTTTCCCCTCCTGGCAGATAGAGTATACTGTTCCTTTACCAGCTGAAATAACAAACCATCCTTTTTCAAAGGCATAGACCGTTATGCAGACCCTGAAACAAATATACCCAAGAAAGCCCGTGCAAGTCTAGAATGTGTGGCAAGTCTAGATAACCACATTTCAGAAAATGAAGAAAGTCTCTGGGCTACTTTTCATCATTTTTTATTATCATAATTTAAGAACCGTTTTTCTGTAAAATATGTTCATTTCAGAGGCTATATGTTACTGTACCACACGAACTACAATAAAGTAAATATTTACTTTGTACCTCAACATATATCAGATGTTGTTAAGCCATCTTCACCGAGCATATCTGATTGTAATGCAAGGGTGCGAACTCGGAATGTCTTTTCGTCGTCTGATTGCTGTCAAGATGTCCCAAACATAACTCGCTGGACTGCTGATGAAGACATTTTAATCAAACCGGCGAACATTATTCCTGTAAGATACATTTCGTTGTGTTCTGACGAACATACCTTATTACTTGCCTTCCAATGCTTGACGATAAGGTTTTATTGCCATAACCATAACGTGCTTAAATTCAGTTTGATATTATCGTAATTGGAAAATTATTTTGATCCAAAGTTCGCGAGGCAAGCTCTCATATTAAGAGGCGTAATTATCTGTCAATGTAAAATGAATCCTGCTGAAAGTATGTAAATGGGCCTATGGGCTTTATACCGAGAAAAGATATATAACTCGCACAAAGACTACACCGTGTATCTCCTGAGACGTCGACAACAAACAATATCCATCGCAGATACCTGCAGCATGTGTCCTCTCCTTGTATTTGGTATTTGTAGCGGAGAATTACCTGACTTCCCATATGACTCACTCCACAAGTTTTTCTAAATCTCTACAGCAAAGTTTTATTCCAGTGGAGGACATGTATTTCAGTTTCTAGACTTTAACAACGTTCACTTTTCCAGATTTAGTTCACTCATCTTTTCCACTACCCATAATACTTGCATCCTTTGTTTACATACAAACTGAACTTTTCAAAACTAAATGAAGACAAAACTGAATTTGTATAGACATCTTTTAACATCTGATATACAGCACTGAGCAAGATTGAACTAACCCTGCTTTGAACAAGTATTCCTGTATTTTGTCATGTAACCCGTGAAGATTCGGGTTAGAACTGATCTTCAGTAACCCATGCTTGTCATAAGAGCCGACTAACGGGATCGGGTTGTCAGGCTCGCTGACTTGGCTGACACATGTCATCGTGTCTGGTCCAAACTCGATTATTTACCGTATAGCTTGAATATTGCTGAGTGCGACGTAAAACTGAACTCACTCACTCTTAGGCCATGTCTATTATGACTATCCCAACCCATATGAATTAAACATTCCAGTCAGTGTAACACGTGTAATAATTTTGATATTTGCAAATTTCTTCCTGCAACCGTGCACATGCCGGATTGGTGTAGGAGCTCAATAGCCAATCCTTTCATGGCGACTAAAATTGTCAGTCGTGGATAAATCCTTACAACATCCATCACTCGTTTGTCTTGACTGGGGTCGATTATTTAAGACTACAGGGACAAAGCGCTAATACGAGTTACCGTGAAGACCTGCAGGATTTAAGTCCACCTGAGCCAATGTTTAGAACATCGGTACATCTGTCTCTGGATGGACGCTTCGTGTCTGGGACCACTATACATTGGGTCTAATTTCCCTGAGTACGTTGTTTGGAGTATTAACGTGTTTCTGTCTTAGACAGACAGACACACCGCACTCAAGGGGAATGAAGGCAGAACGTGGCAAGCCAGATTTCCCCTTGTAATTAGACTTGAAATGTTTGATTGGGCGAAGTTAACACCTGGGAAATGTAACGTGCGCCGACAGCTAATTACATACAAGACAATGTATGTGTTACGACTGAGGATATTGATGACTGTGGGTGCTCGTGGTGTGATTTCATGTTATTACGAGTTACACATGTTAATGTAAATGAGCTTAATCACGTCCCACCTGGAATCGTAAGAAGGACTACGTGTGATGACGGTTCTCTTTTCATTCCTACATATGTTAAATATTAAATTATGTTCAAATTATTGAAACCATTCGTTTTCCTTTCCATCCCTTGTCCGTTCTTACTTTGCACTTCCTTCCTTTTCGCGAAAGTCTCGCGATTAATATTTGGGACTGTAGCAGAATTGCTGCGAGAAAATGGCGTGTTTTGATAATGTATCGTGAAGATGACACATCTTACGAGCGTTTAAAATATATATCCCATAGCAGTTTACGATACATGGGTCCCATCAAGCCATAATAGAGAAATGAATGTGATCACTGAAACACAGTGTTAAAATTTTGCTTGTCTTTCTTATTAGACATCCTAACAGGACATTTTCAGGGGATGCTGTGTAAAAGGCTGCACATCGATAGCTGAAATAACGATTTTAGGTCTAAGTGCATACTTGACATTGTCCAATACCAAGGGTGCATATCAGCGTATTGGCCCTATGGCATTACAGTCATATTAGAATGGCAGTGTTTATAAGTTCTGTGCATTCCTCGCTACTGATAATATAAAAGTAAACAGCGGTTGTAACGAACTTAGTCGAGTTATAACCGTAGTGGTAGGTATCGTCAGCTCGTTACAGACGTCTTCCACATAAAAACAGTTAACCTGTGAGTTTAAATTTCAAATATATCTACAGGAGTTGAAAAGTTTGTCAAGAGGTTTAAACCTGTATCAATAAATGTTGATATATTGATATCAAAATACATGCGAGATTCCATTCATCATCAGACATACATGTTCCAACTACTTTCAGTAATAGTCTTCACTGCACTTCACAGCTTCAGTAGGAGATATACTGATGGTATTTGATTGTGACGTCATGGTAACCAAAGACATGTAAATACAGGGCATGGTGACCCTGCCCATACTATCTGTGCTACCTTGTAAACATTGTGCAGTTCCATTGCAGCGAAATCTCGTAGGACGCTGGTTTGATCTCCGCCAAGCGATGTTTCCCTTGGGACCAGCTCTGGATGATACATTACAGTTAAGTGAAGTGAATGAAGTGAATGCTGTAAATGTAATTCATGAAGACAGACTGGTATTAACATATCAAGTAATTATCGTTGATCAACGAATGCAGTGCTTTACATAAAAGCCGAACACTCTGACAGCAGAGAAGCAGGTAGCTATTACGTTTTCTGTGATTAATCCTCCTTTTAAAGACAGGTCGTGTCTGTCAGACCTCATCCTTCATAATCGATATTGTACAAAGGAAATATAAGTGGTTAACAAATGATAGAGCAGCATGTAAACCGATAAACAGCCAATGGTTTGTATCATCGGGAATATCGTATGTAAATGAAATGAATATTTATGGTAATGACATGGAAAATGCATTTATTCTGAAACCATTTATCGTTAAAGTGCTTAGTTTCTCTTAACGTTCATCAAGTATTTATGAAGAAAGAACACTTCCCACAGTAACGGAACAATTGAATACTCGCGGAAATCCCGGGTGCCCTGCTAAATGTAATTCAATAGACTGGGGGTAGGGGTGGGTATCGAACCTAAGTTGCTGACAGCAATGGAAGGTTGCACTTGGATGCAAGCGTGACCTATCGTCAGCGAGGTCCGCATGTCTGCCATTAATTCCTGGATCTTGTGAATCACATTAGAGTCCAAAGGATTGAGAATTCAATAATATCAATGGTTTTATTGGTTTAACCAAACATGAAAAGATAATGTTTGTAGGCTTACGGGTCTATTCCAAACAATTAAATAATTAACATTTCCCATGACGCACTCTACATATTCTGGGCCGTAACATGGAATGACCTCTGGGTAAAAAAACACACAAGCCTGACGAAGTCAGTAATAGGAATAACTACGACATGGTTTCGCTTAAGATACTGTGTTGGTGTCAACTCCGATCACGAGTATCCTCATTAAATGAATTGCAAGACGTAGTCTTCATATTCAACTTTGATGCAAAATCTCACTTTGACGATTTGGAGTTGGAAGTAACTGGATCAAAGCAGCAAACAAAAAGACTTCAGTTTCACTTTTCAGGCCAGCCGACTTCAGAGACAGAATCTCCGGGTTAGCTATTCCCTTCAACACACTTCACATGCAGAGGTCGATCAGCCAGTTTTTCCTTGAGAAAATACCTGTGCCGATTTGATGGGGTACTTCGCTTCGTTAACCCTGATCACTGCTGTGCCATCAAGCAGTACACAACTATCCACAAAATCAACATTGACATTGAGCTTATGTCTCTCATATTTGGCTCGTTTAAGAAATTCCTTGTGGAATGCCTCGCTGTCATCATAAGCTGTGACGTGCTTCACCTGAAAATCATCAGATAAATACATTTGTTCAACAACCCTGTTTCAATCTTATTAAACATGATACATATCAAGGACTTAAGTTAAAACAAGGTTGAATGGATCCCGTTTCGTGTAAATACTTGTGGTTTGTCTTTATTGCGAACTACCTGCTCTGAACTCCGGATACAAAAATCGACATTGGGCATTCTGGAGTCTCTCAGCTGCATCCCTAAGAATGTATAGGCATGACCTTCCACAAGCTGGTCAGGAATTCGTCCCCTCAGTAAACTGAGTCCTACTCTTTTATCTGACATAGAGAGTTTTAGAGCCTATATCTATAAACAAGGACTCGACAAGCAGAATGTTTCTTTCAGTATGCTCCTCCTTGGCAAGAGGTTCGAGGTCAACCTATTATTATTAATATTACGTCGTTGTTAGTTTATTAAAGAATACAAAGCATCCATAAATTCATGCACTCACTGATGTGAACTGATCAAGATAAGTGAATTATACAAACATCTTTCAAGTTTTTCCAACTTAATCTAGGGGCGGTGGGGTAGTCTAGTGGTTAAAGCGTTGGCTCGTCACGCCGAAGACCCGGGTTCGAATCCCCACATGGGTACAATGTGTGAAGCCCATTTCTGGTGTCCCCCGCCATGATATTGCTGGAATATTGCTAAAAGCGGCGTAAAACCAAACTCAGTCAGTCAGTCCTACTTAATCTCAGTACTAAGATGTGGAATCCACATGCACGACTCTGTAATCCATTGTTACATGTTGTGTACCAGAACGGCTGATATTTTGTGACTACAGTTTATGACCGTGCGTTACATACAGAAATATCTCCAGCACCCAGAGAGCTGACTACGTATCAGTGAAACGCATCACATCAGCCTGTTACGTCAGCAGGGGGCTGTCAACGGAAGAACTCGAGCCTGGGGGTATTTGTGGAACATTATCCGCACTTGGTGTCGCCTCCCAACGCCTAAGTGTAATTTCATGAACAATTTATTTCTGTTTGGAAGGCTTTCATCTGTATATGGTGTAGTAGTCATGCTGTAGCCGGTTTAATGCTCCGTCAGGGGGACATTTTAATCGTTCACATGCTGCTGTTCATGAGTTATCGAGTTCAGACAAAATCTCAATCAATATGCTTTCAATTGAGTGTTTTCTCGTGTAATGTAATACTAAACTGGTGTGACTCAAAATGGAAATAGGTTTTCAAAACCAAACATTAAAGCGTCTTCGTTTGCACTTTCACCGAACACACATTGAATCTGTTGGTTACGCGTAGTCCATATTATTAAATATTAATTTTAAGGTTACTGGCGTTGGTTACTAGCAATTAGTAGCAATCTGGTGAAAAAAGAATTTAATACACAATCTGGAACACCCCCTCCATAGAGAAAATGAAACACAGCTTTGAAGATACGTGGCCACGGCGACTCACGTCGACCACAGTCGTTATCATGGTTTCCCGTCACCTATCAAGCTGTATCTCTCTGCTCTAACCTAGTCAGGCAAACTATCCTCAGGCCAATTATAATTTCATTTTCAGTTTGTTTCCAATCAATTTGTTCCGTTAGTGCAGCCATGTTGGTAATGCATAAGTCATCGACCATTTGTTAAACGCCACTGTAGGACAGGTAATATTGACACACTAATGATCGTACAAGCGAACTGATGTATTAGATTGATCAAACACCAACCACTTTCTCGGGACATGCTTTTCATCAAATGAGATTTTAATGATAGTTTGATGAAGTGGGGAATTCGTCCTTTAGTGATACGCCCACTGTACCATACATCTCAACAAATACAGCATAAAACCTGCAGCACATTAAGAGCGTGTCTGAAGCCGGAAAGGTATTGAGTATTATACCTTTTAGCATGGAATAATTACTGTGATGATAGCAACTGTGTCAGAGGTATTGACATTATATTGCAGGTCACCGGCAGTGTGACAACGTGTCGTACTGCTTCACCTACGCAATGAGTGAGTGAGTGGGTGAATGAGTTTAGTTTTACTCCGCATTCAGAAATATCCCATCTATATGGCGGCGAGTCTGGACCAAACAATCCAGTGATCAACAGCATGAGCATCGATCTGCATAACTGGGAACCGATCATCATGTCAACCAGGTCAGCGAGCCTGACCACCCGAGCCCGTGATGAGTGAGTGAGTTTAGTTTTATGCCTTTTCATAACAACTTCTTTTGGGCAATCAGATTCTAGCACACGCTACCATTAAGTTTTAAATACCGGTTATTATTATCGTGCCCATGTTGTACCGACAGATCAGTCAAAATATACATCGAAGCCCTTTTGTAATTTTCCTCATAGCCAATGCTCTGTCAATGGAAACAGGATAGTCAACTTGAACGCTAGCGCTGTATGCTGTAGTTTCTAGACCTTCCGATGACAAAACATTTACCATAATGACGTGTTTGTGACGTCATGGACGATGGGGTTCATAAATGACAATGACTTGTTGATGACGTCATGGAGGATGAATGTGTCTATAAATGACAATCATGTTTACTTTACGTCATGCCATTGAGGTTCAAATTGTCCACAAGTGACAATAGTGTCATGGCACATGATTGGATGCCCTTTTCAGTGCAGCGTCTCCTTGTTTCAGTAGCCCAGGATGTTTAGGAAAAGACGTGCCTTTTGAAAGTATTCATCGATAGCGTCTACACTGAATATAATCAGAGATGTTTCTATTTTGACAATCATGGCATAAACGTGTAAACGTGATGTTTGTAATACTTCGCGCAGTGACATCATCCACGCCGACCGCTCGAACGTTTGTAGATCGTGACGAAGCGACATCAGTACCACTGATGCTTTCAAGAAATACACTTGATTGATTGATTGAATGCTATCTGCAAATAGTAAAGAAGCTTTGCAAGAATCTTGGAAAAAGACCCAGTGTGAAAATAGCCGGATTGTCCCCCGGAGAGCGTTTGTTTAAAGCCATGGAGGGGATAACGTTGCGGTGGACAACACAAGAAGAGTTCACCTGTCAGCGCGTGTCACTCTGGCTTGTCTGGATGCTGTGGTGTGTGGAGAAGACTGGGCTCCTGTCTACATCAACCAGACAGAGTAGAAACTAGATGTAAGTGAGGAGCTGGCTGCGCAAAGAAACAGTTGAACCAGTTAAACTGCAGCAAGCGCTGAATTTACGGGGATAATGTCAGTTATTAATTGGTGTGTGAGAGTCGGGATACTTTATGTGTAACCTGAACAGGCCTCTGGTTGGTATATTGTATAGGAGAGTCGGGATACTTTATGTGTAACCTGGACAGGCCTCTGGGTGGTATATTGTATAGGAGAGTCGGGATACTTTATGTTTAACCTGGACAGGCCTCTGGTTGGTATATTGTATAGGAGAGTCGGGATACTTTATGTGTAACCTGGACAGGCCTCTGGTTGGTATATTGAGTAGGAGAGTCGGGATACTTTATGTGTAACCTGGACAGGCTTCTGGTTGGTATATTGTGTAGGAGAGTCGGGATACTTTATGTGTAACCTGGACAGGCCTCTGGTTGGTATATTGTATAGGAGAATCGGGATACTTTATGTGTAACCTGGACAGGCCTCTGGTTGGTATATTGTACAGGAGAGTCGGGATACTTTATGTGTAACCTGGACAGGCCTCTGGTTGGTATATTGTATAGGAGAGTCGGGATACTTTATGTGTAACCTGGACAGGCTTCTGGTTGGTATATTGTATAGGAGAGTCGGGATACTTTATGTGTAACCTGGACAGGCTTCTGGTTGGTATATTGTATAGGAGAGTCGGGATACTTTATGTGTAACCTGGACAGGCCTCTGGTTGGTATATTGTATAGGAGAGTCGGGATACTTTATGTGTAACCTGGACAGGCCTCTGGTAGGTATATTGTATAGGAGAGTCGGGATACTTTATATGTAACCTGGACAGGCCTCTGGTTGGTATATTGTATAGGAGAGTCGGGATACTTTATGTGTAACCTGGACAGGCCTCTGGGTGGTATATTGTATAGGAGAGTCGGGATACTTTATGTGTAACCTGGACAGGCCTCTGGTTGGTATATTGTGTAGGAGAGTCGGGATACTTTATGTGTAACCTGGACGGGCCTCTGGTTGGTATATTGTATAGGAGAGTCGGGATACTTTATGTGTAACCTGGACAGGCCTCTGGTTGGTATATTGTATAGGAGAGTCGGGATACTTTATGTGTAACCTGGACAGGCTTCTGGTTGGTATATTGTATAGGAGAGTCGGGATACTTTATGTGTAACCTCGACAGGCCTCTGGTTGGTATATTGTATAGGAGAGTCGGGATACTTTATGTAACCTGGACAGGCCTCTGGTTGGTATATTGTATAGGAGAGTCGGGATACTTTATGTGTAACCTGGACAGGCCTCTGGTTGGTATATTGTATAGGAGAGTCAGGATACTTTTTATGTGTAACCTGGACAGGCCTCTGGTTGGTATATTGTATAGGAGAGTCGGGATACTTTATGTGTAACCTGGACATGCCTCTGGTTGGTATATTGTGTAGGAGAGTCGGGATACTTTATGTGTAACCTGGACGGGCCTCTGGTTGGTATATTGTATAGGAGAGTCGGGATACTTTATGTGTAACCTGGACAGGCCTCTGGTTGGTATATTGTATAGAGAGTCAGGGATACTTTATGTGTAACCTGGACAGGCTTCTGGTTGGTATATTGTATAGGAGAGTCGGGATACTTTATGTGTAACCTCGACAGGCCTCTGGTTGGTATATTGTATAGGAGAGTCGGGATACTTTATGTGTAACCTGGACAGGCCTCTGGTTGGTATATTGTATAGGAGAGTCGGGATACTTTATGTGTAACCTGGACAGGCCTCTGGTTGGTATATTGTATAGGAGAGTCGGGATACTTTATGTGTAACCTGGACAGGCTTCTGGTTGGTGTATTGTATAGGAGAGTCGGGATACTTTATGTGTAACCTGGACAGGCCTCTGGTTGATATATTGTATAGGAGAGTCGGGATACTTTATGTGTAACCTGGACAGGCCTCTGGTTGGTATATTGTATAGGAGAGTCGGGATACTTTATGTGTAACCTGGACAGGCCTCTGGTTGGTATATTGTATAGGAGAGTCGGGATACTTTATGTGTAACCTGGACATGCCTCTGGTTGGTATATTGTATAGGAGAGTCGGGATACTTTATGTGTAACCTGGACAGGCCTCTGGTTGGTATATTGTATAGGAGAGTCGGGATACTTTATGTGTAACCTGGACAGGCCTCTGGTTGGTATATTGTATAGGAGAGTCGGGATACTTTATGTGTAACCTGGACAGGCTTCTGGTTGGTGTATTGTATAGGAGAGTCGGGATACTTTATGTGTAACCTGGACATGCCTCTGGTTGATATATTGTATAGGAGAGTCGGGATACTTTATGTGTAACCTGGACAGGCCTCTGGTTGGTATATTGTATAGGAGAGTCGGGATACTTTATGTGTAACCTGGACAGGCCTCTGGTTGGTATATTGTATAGGAGAGTCGGGATACTTTATGTGTAACCTGGACAGGCCTCTGGTTGGTATATTGTATAGGAGAGTCGGGATACTTTATGTGTAATCTGGACAGGCCTCTGGTTGGTATATTGTATAGGCGAGTCGGGATACTTTATGTGTAACCTGGACAGGCCTCTGGTTGGTATATTGTATAGGAGAGTCGGGATACTTTATGTGTAACCTGGACAGGCTTCTGGTTGGTGTATTGTATAGGAGAGTCGGGATACTTTATGTGTAACCTGGACAGGCCTCTGGTTGGTATATTGTATAGGAGAGTCGGGATACTTTATGTGTAACCTGGACAGGCCTCTGGTTGGTATATTGTGTAGGAGAGTTGGGATACTTTATGTGTAACCTGGACAGGCTTCTGGTTGGTATATTGTATAGGAGAGTCGGGAAACTTTATGTGTAACATTGACACGTCTGTGGGTGGTATATTGTATAGGAGAGTCGGGATACTTTATGTGTAACCTGGACAGGTCTCTGGTTGGTATATTGTATAGGAGAGTCGGGATACTTAATATGTAACCTGGACAGGCCTCTGGTTGGTATATTGTACAGGAGAGTTGGGATACTTTATGTGTAACCTGGACATGCCTCTGGTTGGTATATTGTATAGGAGAGTCGGGATACTTTATGTGTAACCTGGACATGCCTCTGGTTGGTATATTATATAGGAGAGTCGGGATACTTTATGTGTAACCTGGACAGGCTTCTGGGTGGTATATTGTATAGGAGAGTCGGGATACTTTATATGTAACCTGGACAGGCCTCTGGTTGGTATATTGTACAGGAGAATTGGGATACTTTATGTGTAACCTGGACATGCCTCTGGTTGGTATATTGTATAGGAGAGTCGGGATACTTAATATGTAACCTGGACAGGCCTCTGGTTGGTATATTGTACAGGAGAATTGGGATACTTTATGTGTAACCTGGACAGGCCTCTGGTTGGTATATTGTATAGGAGAGTCGGGATACTTTATGTGTAACCTGGACAGGCCTCTGGTTGGTATATTGGATAGGAGAGTCGGGATACTTTATGTGTAACCTGGACAGGCCTCTGGTTGGTATATTGTATAGGAGAGTCGGGATACTTAATATGTAACCTGGACAGGCCTCTGATTGGTATATTGTACAGGAGAATTGGGATACTTTATGTGTAACCTGGACATGCCTCTGGTTGGTATATTGTATAGGAGAGTCGGGATACTTTATGTGTAACCTGGACAGGCTTCTGGTTGGTATATTGTATAGGAGAGTTGGGATACTTTATGTGTAACATTGACACGTCTGTGGGTGGTATATTGTATAGGAGAGTCGGGATACTTAATATGTAACCTGGACAGGCCTCTGATTGGTATATTGTACAGGAGAATTGGGATACTTTATGTGTAACCTGGACAGGCCTCTGGTTGGTATATTGTATAGGAGAGTCGGGATACTTTATGTGTAACCTGGACAGGCTTCTGGTTGGTGTATTGTATAGGAGAGTCGGGATACTTTATGTGTAACCTGGACATGCCTCTGGTTGATATATTGTATAGGAGAGTCGGGATACTTTATGTAACCTGGACAGGCCTCTGGTTGGTATATTGTATAGAGAGTCGGGATACTTTATGTGTAACCTGGACAGGCCTCTGGTTGGTATATTGTATAGGAGAGTCGGGATACTTTATGTGTAACCTGGACATGCCTCTGGTTGGTATATTGTATAGGAGAGTCGGGATACTTTATGTGTAACCTGGACATGCCTCTGGTTGATATATTGTATAGGAGAGTCGGGATACTTTATGTGTAACCTGGACCGGCCTCTGGTTGGTATATTGTATAGGAGAGTCGGGATACTTTATGTGTAACCTGGACAGGCTTCTGGTTGGTGTATTGTATAGGAGAGTCGGGATACTTTATGTGTAACCTGGACATGCCTCTGGTTGATATATTGTATAGGAGAGTCGGGATACTTTATGTGTAACCTGGACAGGCCTCTGGTTGGTATATTGTATAGGAGAGTCGGGATACTTTATGTGTAACCTGGACAGGCCTCTGGTTGGTATATTGTATAGGAGAGTCGGGATACTTTATGTGTAACCTGGACATGCCTCTGGTTGGTATATTGTATAGGAGAGTCGGGATACTTTATGTGTAACCTGGACAGGCCTCTGGTTGGTATATTGTATAGGAGAGTCGGGATACTTTATGTGTAACCTGGACAGGCCTCTGGTTGGTATATTGTATAGGAGAGTCGGGATACTTTATGTGTAACCTGGACAGGCTTCTGGTTGGTGTATTGTATAGGAGAGTCGGGATACTTTATGTGTAACCTGGACATGCCTCTGGTTGATATATTGTATAGGAGAGTCGGGATACTTTATGTGTAACCTGGACAGGCCTCTGGTTGGTATATTGTATAGGAGAGTCGGGATACTTTATGTGTAACCTGGACAGGCCTCTGGTTGGTATATTGTATAGGAGAGTCGGGATACTTTATGTGTAACCTGGACAGGCCTCTGGTTGGTATATTGTATAGGAGAGTCGGGATACTTTATGTGTAATCTGGACAGGCCTCTGGTTGGTATATTGTATAGGCGAGTCGGGATACTTTATGTGTAACCTGGACAGGCCTCTGGTTGGTATATTGTATAGGAGAGTCGGGATACTTTATGTGTAACCTGGACAGGCTTCTGGTTGGTATATTGTATAGGAGAGTCGGGATACTTTATGTGTAACCTGGACAGGCCTCTGGTTGGTATATTGTATAGGAGAGTCGGGATACTTTATGTGTAACCTGGACAGGCCTCTGGTTGGTATATTGTGTAGGAGAGTCGGGATACTTTATGTGTAACCTGGACAGGCTTCTGGTTGGTATATTGTATAGGAGAGTCGGGATACTTTATGTGTAACATTGACACGTCTGTGGGTGGTATATTGTATAGGAGAGTCGGGATACTTTATGTGTAACCTGGACAGGCCTCTGGTTGGTATATTGTATAGGAGAGTCGGGATACTTAATATGTAACCTGGACAGGCCTCTGGTTGGTATATTGTACAGGAGAGTTGGGATACTTTATGTGTAACCTGGACATGCCTCTGGTTGGTATATTGTATAGGAGAGTCGGGATACTTTATGTGTAACCTGGACAGGCCTCTGGTTGGTATATTATATAGAGAGTCGGGATACTTTATGTGTAACCTGGACAGGCTTCTGGGTGGTATATTGTATAGGAGAGTCGGGATACTTTATATGTAACCTGGACAGGCCTCTGGTTGGTATATTGTACAGGAGAATTGGGATACTTTATGTGTAACCTGGACATGCCTCTGGTTGGTATATTGTATAGGAGAGTCGGGATACTTAATATGTAACCTGGACAGGCCTCTGGTTGGTATATTGTATAGGAGAATTGGGATACTTTATGTGTAACCTGGACAGGCCTCTGGTTGGTATATTGTATAGGAGAGTCGGGATACTTTATGTGTAACCTGGACAGGCCTCTGGTTGGTATATTGTATAGGAGAGTCGGGATACTTTATGTGTAACCTGGACAGGCCTCTGGTTGGTATATTGTATAGGAGAGTCGGGATACTTAATATGTAACCTGGACAGGCCTCTGATTGGTATATTGTACAGGAGAATTGGGATACTTTATGTGTAACCTGGACATGCCTCTGGTTGGTATATTGTATAGGAGAGTCGGGATACTTTATGTGTAACCTGGACAGGCTTCTGGTTGGTATATTGTATAGGAGAGTTGGGATACTTTATGTGTAACATTGACACGTCTGTGGGTGGTATATTGTATAGGAGAGTCGGGATACTTTATGTGTAACCTGGACAGGCCTCTGGTTGGTATATTGTATAGGAGAGTCGGGATACTTTATGTGTAACCTGGACAGGCCTCTGGTTGGTATATTGTATAGGAGAGTCGGGATACTTTATGTGTAACCTGGAATATGGTGTATTGTACATTAACGATTGTGTTCTTTAAACATTATCTGTACAGGTGAGGATACTATTCGTTTTTTATGTGCTGTGACGCCGCAATATTGCAAGCTATATTGCAACGTCTTGTAAATGATCAAGTTATTTATAATATGAACGTGCAACATTTCACGCCTTCTGACTCTTCTTGTGACTAACTGTGGGTTTGGGGGAATATGTTGAAAGCTGGCCTTTGGCGAGAGCTACAAAAACGAACGTAAGTCCGCCCCTCTGACCTCTTTTTGTCTTACTTTACAGTCTAAAGTTATTGTCAAAAACGTGAAATGTCAAGATATTGGGAAATGCTTCAAACATCTATACAAATGTTATTAGATGTCTGTTTGGTAAATCACTAAACACGCTCCAATTACTATTTAATACACTCAGAAGCAGACTTAGCCTTTCAAATCGAAGCAGTTAAAATATTACTTTCATCTCAGAAAAAGCTATTTCACCGTCTATACAATAAACTTGATTACATTTACGTCGTTAGGTTTTCACTGGGGATCGACACCCTTGCACCACCAGAAACCTTAATTAATTCCGATGAACTGAAGGCAACAAAAAGTCGGGAAGATGATCAACACCCAATTATAAAATCGAAGATGTAGAAGAACGGAAGGCACGTATTATAGGAAATCAATCAGCGGTCCATCTTAGCGGCGATGAAATGGACAATAATTCCATTAAGCAGAAAAAGAACATTAGCGGAATTTGAAATCGATGGAGCCAAAATACTGTTGGGAAGGTTGCAATTTCTTGTTATTGACAAATTTGGAGAAACTGGCCCCTCGAACACCAAGTTTCCTGGAATTGACACGTTCTAAAAGTTTTATTGTACAAAACACAGACCCGCAGTCATCGAAAATCCTTGGTTAACTAAAGATTAAAATCTGAAATCCGTTTCTAATTGTTAAAGTAGATAATTGCTTAGGCAATGCTCATGAAAGTGTCGTGTGAAAAGTCTGCTTGTGTACGCATGGTATTATTGAAGAAAATCCTGAGCTTGATAAAATCTTCTGCTGTTTACAGAAATTCCAAGTAACAGTACCACTATCTGCTTTTCTTTAGTTCAATCCTATATCATCCCTGTCATTATGCCTTGACCCTGTGTTTGGAGGTTTCAACAACATGTCGAGTACATGGGAGCCATGTGTCTAAAAGAGGTGCTTCCCAAATATATTTACTGTACTGAGATACAAAGCGTAGTGTGGGGTCATTAGAGGCGACTTTATGGATTGGTTGGTCAGGTTCGGTCAACTGGATGATAGTTTGTCTACATACCCCCACGGCCTCGATAGTTGCTTATTTGAGATCAAACACATGGTTTATCTGGAGTGAAGTGAGTATGGTATTTAGCAATACTCCAGCAATATCAAGGCGTGGACACAGGAAATGGGTTTCACACATTGTACCCATTTTTGGAATCGAACCCAGGTCTTCGGCGGGACGAGCGGTCGCTTTAACCACTAGGGTACCCCGACACCCCTGGTTTCTTCAGACCTGACTTGTGGTGGGGTAGCCTTACTGTTGAATCACCCGCACGGTCGAGCCGGAGACGCCATGAGGATACAATGTGTGAAGCCCATTACTGTTGACCCCCGCCTCGATATTGCTGGAACATGTTGCTAAAAGCGGATTAAAAATAAACTCACTCACTCACCCCATACTTAATTAATGTCAGGCCGTTGTTCTACAACAAACATGCCACATGCATAAAAGTGCTTCTTTTTTAAATTTACTGATTATATTTAATTTGAATTTGAATCGATGCACGGTTACAACCAGTCAACAGAATAACAAGAATTTTTATATTCTCAAATTTGGAATTGTTCTATTTCAGTATTTTTATTTCAGAGGAAGTTCCTGTTACACAAATCGACTGTTTTCCGTGAGCAAAAATTACAGGTTTTAATCAACGCTATGAAATTGTGTTGCGTATTGTACGCTGAACACACCTTGGTTGCATCCGACTATATACCAACACTGTGGTGGAGCCTTGGACGCAACATAACACTGCTGTGTGGGATACATTAACCTGGATACAAGCATTGCGACACACCAACACTGTGGTGGAGCCTTGGACACAACATAACACTGCTGTGTGGGATACATTAACCTGGATACACGTATTGCGACACACCATCACTGTGGTGGAGCCTTGGACACAACATAACACTGCTGTGGGGGATACATTAACCTGGATACACGTATTGCGACACACCAACACTGTGGTGGAGCCTTCGACACAACATAACACTGCTGTGGGGGATACATTAACCTGGATACACGTATTGCGACACTCCACCAGACAGTGTCACAACATGACTGTTTATACCCCTGTAGTAACGACGCTGTCACCACCAACACGATTGTTGTTTGTGACGAACGCGTGCCGGTGACACGACGTCAGTGATGACATAAGACTTCTCTTCAACCACGACGCCACCGGCTACTTTACATTTGCATATAGACAGACGGAGTACGATATTCAGCTGTACTTAAAAACAATTGTACATGAACAAGTTGAAAGTTTATTATAGTGGAGAATGTATGTACAGACCTTGACAAACTAGTCAGTGTGAACTGACTTCGTTCTCGTTACTCCACCATCGATCACTACGCTTGTTTATACATGGGATAGGGGCAGGTGGGTGTGGGAGGGTATCTCTGACATATATCAGGACACCGCCAGTGCAGACAGAGGTGATGCGAGTGATGTTAGTGATGTGATAGCGTGATATGAGCCTATTATAGATACTCTGGCTGGTCTCCACTTATTGTACTGATGTAGACAATTCAGACGGACCCTCTAATGTGACGAGCAAACGCTTCCATCAGTACACTGACATTCTGCTCCTCACCAGTTGGAAGCCTAGGCTATCTAAATTATCTTTGGACGATAATTAAGGCTATTGAACGTCTTCACCACAAGTAAAAATGCCATTTTCAAATCAACTCCAATTTAAATCCCTTCATCCACCTTGTTATTTATTTTCTTCTCGTCATTGATTATTTTCAAAACACGATGTACCAGGTTCCTCGACGTGATCGTCCTTGGCGCTGTGTGGAGCTCTCATTATATCTGTCTCCTAGACAGTTCACTGCACTTGTCAAAAAAATCAACTCTTTTCTGGAGATCTGGCTCAGCTGGGCTGCCCCAAGTGTGGCGACAACGTCCATAAATGTCTTTCCACCTCGCACTACTTTGTATCGCAGGGGGAGGCGAAAAGGGGTAAGCGGGCAAAAATAGTTCGTGCATGATAAACACTCGGATAATCACGCAGTGCACACGGGTAATGGACATAGTACGACAAAGGTACGACAATATGTGACACTGCATGTCATGGAAGTTTGGTCGGCATGTGACGTTGTTCATGCTGTCAACCACTGGTTTGTCTCGCTTTGATTTTGATTATTTACAAACTAAGATGACGTAATTGTAATATCCGACTGTGGTGTAAATAATTACAAAATACAAAAGCGTATTTGCAAGATATTACATTGTATTTTCACAGTACAAGTATTATGTAGATATAACCTTAACAACGTGGAGCAGGATCCGCTTATCCACAGACCAAATACAAACACATGGTCCCTGGCTTGTGTTAAGAATGTATTGTATACATATAGTAACATGATTAACTAAACAAAAAGTTTTAAAATACAAATCAAATTCTACGTATTTTACAATAATCTAAGAAAGTATGTTGGACTGACGTAGTTTTCATTCCGTGTGTATACCATCTTGCTTTTAACACTAAAGTCAGCTTTACAAATTGTTCGGCATAAGCCCTGCCAGAGTGTATGTCATAATTACATAACAGAAAGAAGTAATGTCTTTAGACAATATTACAAATATCGTTTCGATGTTTTCTGTTTCTGATGTCTGTTCGTCAGTCCCGTAGCAGATATTCGCGATCACACTTCACTGACCTAATTTGGGGATGACAATAGTGGCTGGTATCAACAATGGTCATCTCTTGTAGGACAGGGAATCACGGCAGTAAGAGGATATTGAGGAGACAGGCGGGGACGGAATCTATTGACCTCTAGACGAGGAGGCTTGGACGGTTTGTGATGTAACGTCGACGATTCGTGATATATGGCTACACCATGGGGTACATCAACACCATACAGGTACAGTGTGACACAACGAAGTGATCACAATTAATGATAAGAGGCTACACAACGATGAGATCAACATTAATGATACACGACAGTACTGCACGAGGTGATCACAACCACTGATAAAGAACGAGGTGATCACAACTACTAATACAATACTCGATAACAGGGTGATCACAATCACTGAAGCATTACTCAGCAACGATTTGATCACAATCAAAGATACAGTACTACACAAGTAGGTGATCACATCCAAAGATACAATACTCGACAAAGGGGTGATCACAACCACTGATACCGTATTCGAAAACGAGTGAGTGAGATAGTTCAGTTTCACGCCGCACTAAGCATTATTCCAGCTATGTGGCGACAATCCAGTGATCAACCGCTGGAGCATTGGTTAAAGAAGATCAATTCAAAATCAGATCTTCACGGGTTACTCGACAACGAGGTGATCACAACCAACAATAAGCTACGCAATGAATGACCAGAGCATGAGTACATAAGAGCCAACACAGACCGGAAAGCGCTGCTCAGTAAGCTGTTTTACAAGACGATTCTATCAGATGCCTGAGACGCAATCGCTTATCCTGATGAAGACACAGACAGACACACAATAAACAGGAACATTCGTTCCACGTTAACCAAATATCATCATGGACACACTAAAGCCTGGATTATGGCCCTAATCCGTACCCTTTCCGCACCGTGAAGGTTAGAGTCAAATTAAGTAGAAAGTGTTTGCGAGTCTGTAGTTCGGCAGCGCCATACACGTTTATGACGGTTGCTGTTTCTCTAAGCGGATTTGCTGCTGTTCAGTGCGCCAGAACTGACTAGCACTGAGCCAACCCGTGCCCCGTACAAGGACAAATGCCAGCGTTACGTGTTTGCGTTGTACGTCGCTGGAATTGATTGGCTGCAGCATCCAAGACCCCAATCAGCAGAATCGTAATTGGAACCTTCGCGATGACAGAGAGTTTCAGAAAGGTTATTGTAATTATCACTGGTGAACAGAGGAGGTTTTAGACATATTCGTTATATTCAATATTTCAACTAATTAAACCTAGATTTGGGGTTATTGATTTGGAGATGTCGCACCCTAAGTGACATATGTGTTCAAGATATTTATACCGTTTTCCGTCTAAAACTGATTTAATCAAAACGTAATTTTTAATTAGACTCTTTTAGAATCGAACATACAGGTTACAATTAGTTTTATTGGAGACTGTTTAGCGACCTATGAGGAGAAAGGAACAATCGTGTTATTACACACATCAATGTTGAGGACTCTGGGCAAAAATAATTGTCTTCAACAACAGGAGTAAGTGTATGGGTGGGTTTAGATTTACGCCGCACTTAGCAATATTTCAGCTATATGGCAGTGGTCTGTACATAATCGAGTCTGGACCAGACAATCCAGTGATCAACAGCATGAGCATCGATCTACGCAAATTGGATACGATGACAAGTGTCAACCAAGTCAGCGAGCCTGACCACCCGGTCCTGTTAGCCGACTCTTACGACAAGCATGGGTTACTGAAGATGAAATGTCAAAACAGTAACGCCCGTCGTAACGGCTCTCATAACATGTACAACAACCTTATGTCATGCCAACATCGCCGACATTTCAAATCATGTGTAGTTATTTAAACCATGGTTGAATATTAAAGAAATAATGCCACAGGGTGAACAAATACATTGCCATGGTATCGCAGACAATATGGTTCTACCTCCATTAGCATTTGTTGAAATGGTTCTTCTTAACACGAATACTGTCTTGTACCTGTCTGTGTAACGATCACTTCCAAGACTAGATGAATCAGAATCAATTCTAAAGATAAATTTGTACTGTAAGGGGTTGACATTAAAACTGATTAATTGAGCTCTATCGGACTGTCTAGAAAAACGCACGTTCACCAAACATAGACAATAAAATAAACACTTCATAGCCCGTCTAGTCGGTTAGTAATTCTGAAGTAGAAAAATCGTTTCTAAAACAGTAATGCAATCACATAAAATAAATTGGCGCAAATATTGATGCAAGGCGTTTGTTTGTTGAAGGTTTACTAGTATTTAGAGAATTAAAGCTTAAACGTGCGTGTACTTAGGTCGTGGAACAAACCGATGCATCAGTAAAATATTGTAACAATATTTTGGTAATCCTTCAAATGTTACTGCGCATGTGACTATATAATAAATTCAAACATGTAACGAAACCATATATTCCATGAAACACCTCAAAGAAACATTCAATATTATACAATTATTAACTTCACTTAAGGTTGATCAAATAACTATCGAACTTGGACAATTGACATTCACCGAGGCAAATCAGTATCGTCACCATTACTCACCACTCGCCCCTTTCCGTAACCTGCAAGGGTTGTCCCGGAATAACACGATGTTGTCCCGAATGTATTGTCAAGGAACAGATACGCAAGATAAGCAGTTTATGTTATGTATTTACCATTCTAATTTTAGCCTAGTGGTGTCTGTGGATTGTAATACTGATTTAACCTCACGTGAGGTCAGCATGACGTTGTGTTCACGTGACAATTAACAAAATCAAAACAGTTTAAGACAAGTTTTGCGGGTGTGACTGACTGCTATCAATTGAGGGATAATTATTTTTAAGAACCAGAGACAATTTTTTTTATTAAAATAGAAGCATTTGTAAAGACGTGTTATTATATCTTTAAGAGACACTTACTTCAGCTGGGGTACATACCTTGATGACAACCACAAAGAGACATAGACTTCCACAGTCAAGAAGCAACATTTACATCCCTGCCAGGGTTCGTTATACGGGTACCGCTCAAAACATTTGAGTTTTATTAATGAATCCTGAATAGGCCGTTGTCTAAAATAATTATAACAAGCACTAGCTGCTAACTGTTGTTGTCTCCAAGGAAGTCGGTCCATCTCAGCACTTTCTTGTTGTATCATGTCTATGCGGTTTGTCGGCATCAAAGCCATACTGATGGGATGGACCAACATGGTAAAGATGTGAGACCTGGATCACATCAGGCTTCCTCCTGGATCAGGCTCAGTCGGCAGATTATAGCAGCATTATGATCACACTGGAACAGTTATAACTGTTACGTAGGTGATGTAGCAAACGTGGTGGGAGACTTCAAACCCAATTTGGGATTACAAATGTCTTAGTCTAATCAAGAGCCAAACTACCTACATCATTTTCTTCAACATCTTCCAGCTGAATGTCGAAGCAGCGACAAACCATCACATGGTGCACATCTTTGACTTTTATATTTTATACTCAAAACGTACATGTATGTCGGATAATAACGTCTCGGTCAGCCATGATAAACAATAATGCATATGTCACAGAGCTCCAGATAAGATTTAGCTCATGTGGGTACTGTACCCACTGTATGTTTTTGGAGTGGGTTTATGAATATTGACTGGGTATTTCATTTTCCGTTACCCACTGCTTTCAAATATGTGCGTATTTCAGTCATTTTACTCACCTAAGTATTATGTCAGTGAGTAAGTTTACTAAGCAGGTATGTTCTGCCTTATGTCATACCTTATCAAAACCAACTTAAATATAATGGAAATGATTTCATAAAAAAATCACTCATCCTTTACTGACAGTGCAACACTTGTCCTATACTAACAGTACAACTTGATAGCAATCGATGTCTTTTTCATTACGCAAGCGATTTTTATACATATATTCCGTACGCATTTGTTTTAAACTTTTTGCGTATCTAACATTTTAAATGCGTAATTGGTACGCAACAATTATTTTTCAATGCGTAATTGGAAATTTTCTATGCGTATTTTACCCGGATACGCAGCTTATCTGGGCCTCTGAATTTAATATGTATTATTCTGTCATAATTCAGCGAACGGGGAATACTACTCCCGTGTTTAACATCCAGGGCACAGTGTGAGAGAAGACAGCAATCTAGTTTAACTATCTTCCAAATGAGCCATACGCCCAAAGACAATACAGTTCTCATATCATCTCTGCGTCTTAACCTAGATGTTGCAGGGGAAATCACCATCAATCAACATCAAACAGATTTAAGTCAAATAAGAAATGGAGTTATGGCCCTGTTGTGCCTGATAGATTAAGTGATATCTCAGTGAAGGATGGCGAGGCTGCAATATTCATCTACTGATGGGAGTGATAATTAAGATGGGGTCTGGCAATTAACCAACTTCATTGTGGCTCTGCTGACATTGGCTTCGCACTTTTCAACAGGGTTGCTTTAGTAAGTTTTTAATATTAGCAGTTGAAATGATAGTTAACTGGTTTTAACGGTCATGATATGCATGTGTGAACTCGTGCATGTGTCAACAAGACTGACATTTAGTCCCAGAAATAATGTTATCCTTTTAAAGAAATCTACAAAGTCTATCCAAACGATGAGCAAAGCGATCCTTAAATTCGGGATCTGATTTAATCTAGGCTCGTCAAATCATTCTAAAGTTGAGTTGAGTCGGACAGCTATTTAATGTATTTTCTAAGGCCCTTGAAGACAGACTAACGCTAGACAAGCATT
Source organism: Haliotis rubra (assembly GCF_003918875.1). Classification (NCBI taxonomy): domain Eukaryota; kingdom Metazoa; phylum Mollusca; class Gastropoda; order Lepetellida; family Haliotidae; genus Haliotis; species Haliotis rubra. Next base: position 692,124 of record NW_025767173.1, on the reverse strand, counting down.
CATATACATCCCACGATACCATGCTTGTTACTGCTGCACTCGCCGTTCTGTCTATATTGAGGAAGTGAGGTGATAATCGTCAAGGAACAACTCATCCTTTCGTGATGCGTGCAATCAGCCAAATCCAATAATTCTCATCTTAAGGTAAAAGGTAAATAAACCATGTAGAGGATTTTGAACAAGTCACTGATGAACAAATAGAACATCCCTCATGTAGGACAGCCATTACATACAAACAATTAGTATGGATATATGTAGAAACCGATATCATTTTAAGTGGTGATATTTATCAAAGATGCTTGATATTGAAGGTTTTCTTCATACTTGCATCTTTTGTCCAGACTATTTACAGGAGCTATTGAGTGAGTGAGTGAGTGAGTGAGTTTAATTTTACGTCTCACTCTGCAATATTCCAGCTGTATGACGGCAGTCTGTAAATAATCATCTGGACCAGACAATCCAGTGATTAAGAGTGTGAGCATCGCTCTACGCAAACTGGGATACAATGACATGTGTGAGTGAGTGAGTTTAGTTTTACCCTCTTCCAGCAACATTCCAGCAATATCACGTCAGGGGACACAAGAAATGAGGTTCACAAAGGAAGCTTTTGAAATATCTGGCAACCTCTGAAGCAGCTCCTTTAGAAACCCATCCTTTGAACTGCCCTTATTACACTGTCCTCAGTGACAGTAGAAGCAGATCCACGCACCAGGAAACCATAGATCTGATCAGTTATTGCCCACATGATCTGTGAATGACAATGTTGTATGAAAAGAAACAAAACCGTCTCCATTGGCAGGAGGCCGTCGGCAAATTCGTTCATAATTTAATTTACCCATTGCATAACTATTGATTTGGAGATGTGTCAGTCCATCTGCCTTTCTCATATTACAACTGGAATGTGTCTGAACGAACTCGGAAACTATCATTCTAATTAGATATTACATTTATCAAATTAGAATCCAAATGGCAAAACGTGATCTTTATAAAAATCCTGTTATTTCTGCATTTCTTATAAAATGTTAACCTTTGTAAGTCACTAATTGAAAACGTAGTCCTATTCAATTTGACACGTATAGGGTTCGTATTTTACATGGAGGTAATGAGTGTAAAGTGTTTGCTCAAGAGAAATCCTCGTTATTTCTTCTCCTGAAGTTTTTGTCGTGAGCTTGGTTCTCTTTTGCCAAACTATTCATTGAGAGCCCATACGCAGTCGTCATATTGACCATGAAACCCACACTTGGTCCCTACATTCATAGCTGACGGTAAAGTAAAGCTGCATTCCCCACCAGACAGTAAAGTGAGGCGACATCCCTACCAGACAGTAAAGTGTGGCAACATCCCTACCAGACAGTAAAGTGGGGCAACATCCCTTGCCAGACAGTAAAGTGTTGCAACATCCCTACCAGACAGTAAAGTGAGGCGACATCCCTACCAGACAGTCGTTCCTTGCTAAGATAATAATGTGTAAAGATACACCCTCACTCCAACTCCACAAAATGTGAGGTTGCTGCACAGCATTCCACACTAATAAACCGAACCATTGAACATGATAGCTGTGCTAACCCAGGTTTAGGAAACTGGATGGTTCCGGTGCATAGATCACTTGATTGTCTGGTTTGGAATACAGTTATGTGGCATCGGGTTATGAAAACATTGTTTGCAAATTGCGTAAATGGCAGATGCTACCGGTAGGGTAGGACAACCTGTGAAGATCCGGGTTAGAATTGGTCTTCAGAAACCCATGCTTGTCGCAAGAGCGAATAACGGGATCGGGTGGTCAGGCTTGGTTGACACATGTCATCGTATCCCATTTGTGTAGATCGATGCTCATGCTGCTGATCACGATATTGTCTGGTCCAGACTCGCTTATTTACAGACCGCCGCCATACAGCTGGAATATAGTGAGGCGATAAACAGGAAACAAACTAACCCTTTTCGCAACACCTTGTGACATTTTCATTTTCAGTGATAAATTTATATAATTTTTACAGACAGACATATCATGAATTGTATCAAACTGTTCTTCTTTTTCTTAAGATAAAATAGCAGGTTTTGGCAGCTAAAGTACATATTGCATTGTTGGATAAAATAGACGAAGTTGTTTGAGCATCACATAGAGTGTGAAAATCAGGGCATATAACATGGCACATTTGTAAAAGTTTAAAACGCTCAGCATTGTATACAGGTCAGTTAATCAATAAATGTATTTCGTCCTCAATTAAGCGGTACATTTCATTAAGCAAGGCACTTCTATACATGCGTGGCATATGGCGAGTTACATAATTCTCAACATGGTGAACATTTTTAAAAGTGCAATAAATTCTAAACTTGTTACCCCCTTGCTTAGAAACACCACCTGGGTTACATATAGATTATTTCGGTTAACTTCCTGTACAATAAAGGTAGCATTAAAACCATGTGGTTAAAATCGGTCGTTCGTCCCGCCGAAGACCCGGGTTCCATTCCCCACATTGGTACAATGTGTGAAGCCCATTTCTGGTGTCCCCTGCCGTGATATTGCTGGAATATTGCTAAAAGTGGCGTAAACCCAACTCACTCACTCACTCTTATATTTCAAATGTCCCGCTGTGTTATCCGTTCCTAACCTGGTTTATTGGAGATTTTATGCAACCTCAACTGTTTTGCGATTTATTAATTAGACTGGGTAAAAAGTAGCTGCGCTGGTCCTGTACTCAACGTTGAAACAATATACAGAACAGAAACAAATACCAAACAATATACAGAACAGAAACAAATACCAAACAATATACAGAAGAGAAACAAATACCAAACAATATACAGAACAGAAACAAATACCAAACAATATACAGAACAGAAACAAATACCAAACAATCTACAGATCAGAAACAAATACCAAACAATCTACAGATCAGAAACAAATACCAAACAATACACAGAACAGAAACAAATACCAAACAATACACAGAACAGAAACAAATACCAAACAATCTACAGAAAAGAAACAAATACCAAACAATATACAAAACAGAAACAAATACCAAACAATATATAGATCAGAAACAAATACCAAACAATATACAGATCAGAAACAAATACCAAACAATATACAGAACAGAAACAAATACCAAACAATCTACAGAACAGAAACAAATACCAAACAATATACAGAAGAGAAACAAATACCAAACAATATACAGAACAGAAACAAATACCAAACAATATACAGAACAGAAACAAATACCAAACAATATACAGAACAGAAACAAATACCAAACAATATACAGAACAGAAACAAATACCAAACAATATACAGAACAGAAACAAATACCAAACAATCTACAGAACAGAAACAAATACCAAACAATATACAGAACAGAAACAAATACCAAACAATATACAGAACAGAAACAAATACCAAACAATATACAAAACAGAAACAAATACCAAACGAACCTATTTAGGGAAACATACACACACCGCCCACGTGAATATCGAACGCACTTCAATCAACTCACAGAACCTTTAATTACTTGTGGAAGTATGTTTTTTGTAGCCAATAGATCCGGATTAAGAGAAAGGTGTGTCATTGACGTAACTGAGTGTGATGTCTCACCCTGGTACGTGAAGCTGACATATTCATAGCACGCTCAGTCCATATAGCCATAAAATGTACTTATAGGATTAAATATTTCCTCAAAGGATTGTCACCAGAGTACTTTCACGTGTTTCCAACATCCTGTTTATTGGCTGCCTCGGTAGGTGGGTCCTGTAACGGCAGTTCGTGTGGTAGTTAGGTTTGCTTGGATAGGAAAACACATGCTGGGACAGTTGCATGTGTGATATAACCTCTGTTGACGTTCGTGACGATTCAACGATTTTCTAGGAGGATTTCAACAGCAACCTTTAGGAGTTAGAATACGTGGGTAAATATCAACTCCCACTGTCTATTTTGGGTTAATGATTTGGATTCCTTTCTTTGTAAACCGGTAGGGGTACTCAATAGACGGCACTGCAGAGGACGTGGTTCTTTGTTGTTGGCAAAAACCCTCTGAAACATTGTCGGAAGGAGAAATTTGTTATTACCAAACATCGGCAGCGATGGCAATTTGTTCCATGGTTAGGTTGTATCCATCTTTCAATCGTTGTCAAAGACGCAGAGGAGCTTGCAAGAACCGGATTCCAATAAGGCAGATGCAAAACGAAATAATTGCACCCCTGACATTTCAATAAACAAGCATTATATATGTCCTCGGTAAACAAGAGGGCAAGATAACGATTCCCTTGAAAACGATGGGTGTGGAAGCCTTTGGTTAAATGAAAGTGAAACATTAAAATGTGTTTTCGTGTGAAATTTAAAAAAGAAATGAATGAGTTTGTTGTTTAACACCACACAGTAGGATCACGTCGACCTTTAAATCATGAAATCTACTTAAACTAGTGAACTATATAAAATGCCTTGACACGAAATCGTCCGAGTTAACAATCCTGACAACCTGCATCAAGCTGTCTCAGGCGAACAGGATATTCTTGGATATATATATATATATTTGGAGTTGCACAATTTGGTTCTTAGTTCACGATTTACTCTTCGTGTAACCGGTTATGTAATACAATGTCGTTACCGGTCACAACAACGTGTCAACGGATACACCATACTCTTAAGATGTAATTGTAAACGTCTGAACCCAACTATGGTGGATGTAAAGCACAGTTTGCTTGTATATAGCACATTACTATCCATGCTAAGATGCATTTGAAGCGGAATCCCTTCCAGGCAGTATATTTCCGGAGGCATCAAAGCGACAGAGAGGTATTCTCTGTAGATGTAAATGGAAACGACTGGCTATCTCCTTGTCATTAACTCAAAGAGCCGTATGTAGGCACATGTTGTTAACTGTGAGGATGACTCTCCTTCCTTTGTCGCCGTCAGGAGGCGGGCCGCAGAGTCCAGGAAGGGGGCCTTGAAAGTGATCCAATACCAGGAAGTCGTTCAGCCTTTAACCAAATTAGAAGAAAGAGGTTGCCAACTTTATGCAACTAATGTTGACGTCATCTATACCGGGGGCACCGAGAGGTTGGTGCATGTAGAACAGACTGATACAGGCAGGGGGCGGTGTGTGTGTGTGTGTGTGTGTGTGTGTGTGTGTGTGTGTGTGTGTGTGTGTGTGTGTGTGTGTGTGTGTGTGTGTGTGTGTGTGTGTGTGTGTGTGTGTGTGTGTGTGTGTGTGTGTGTGTGTGTGTGTTTAGGTTCGGACGTCTTCAGTCAACCTTAAATGAGGATTATAGTCATTTGTCAGTGGGTTCCAGGAACTACTTCTAAGAACAATGATGATTTGACATGTGTAATAATGTGTGCCAAATAAAAGTTGAAAAAGACAGTGTGATCGTCGACCCATGACGTGAAGGTATCGCCATGTCAGTCAGACATCGTACTCACTCAGCTGCCCAGTAAACAGTGTAAGTGATCTAGACTTCCAGTTGTGAAACCCTTTGGCTGAGGGGGTGGATCTCTGGCTTTGGGTGCGATTAGATGCCTCATTCTGAGAAATTGGGTTCTCACCCCACACACCACTCGCATCCCCGTGATGTATACAATTTCTAAGATATTTACTCAGCCACCCAGTAAACAGTGTAAGTGATCTAGACTACCAGTTGTGAAACCCTTTGGCTGAGGGGGTGGATCTCTGGCTTTGGGTGCGATTAGATGCCTCATTCTGAGAAATTGGGTTCTCACCCCACACACCACTCGCAGCCCCGTGATATATACATTTTGTAAGATATTGTTTTTCCATATATAACATTTGCTACAGTCTAGAAGTAAGGCAATAGCGGATATCTGTGGACGAGCATGTAGTTGAGATTTCTAGAGGCCGTTTGAGTACATAAGTTTAAAAACAATGATTGAAATGTCGTGTCCACTCGCCATGTAGTTTGTTGTTTGGTAGTATGATCCTCGTGTAAGTATTTTGTTTATAGAACATTATAAAAAGTATGCCTTTGATCATAATGGCTGCACACAAGGGGGGCCTGAATCTGCTTCGGAAATATCTCGGAACTCACTGCTTTTGTTGTGTCGGCACAGCTGGATAAATCACATTTCAATAACTTTCATAACGGGGTCCACTGGCAGAAGAGAATAGAATTGAGACATATGTTGTGTCATTATACAACACCATTATATCATCAATACCTTCTTTGTCCCTCGATCAAATGCCATTGACAAACTCTTACGTGTAAATATATGAACATACCAGGTGGTGAAGAGAGCGACTGTCTATTGATCTAACAGTTGTACTGTCTGCTGGAACACACCATGTGCAGTGAAACCAAAACAACCTACGTCTATTCATCGCTTCCCAAAGGCTTTTAAACAATTATCATTGCTCGCTGGTGGCACACTCTTCATAAACAAAATGTCACTTTGCAAATGACTATGCTATTGGATGAAAGAAAATTTAATATTTTAAAGTATTTAATGTTTAAGTAATTATTATGGTTTATTACAATTTGAAATGTTTGATTCAGTCATGTATTATCATGGCGTGAACAAGAAACTTAAATAAACCGTAGTTTCAGTTTTGTTTCTTTATCTTTCAAAATTGACCACGTTTGAATTTGACCACAAATATCCTGATGTTAGAATAAACACCTGAATATTCTACTCCTCACGCATATTGTCAAGGCGGACTCACTTAAGACAGATGCTATGCCACACCATTCAACCTTCACGAAAGGGCAACCAAAATCTGTGTAATGCAGCACGGTGAGGAAGATGAATCGTTCGAGTTCATGCTGCTAATCAAAACTGACCAAACCAATTCTAGACGAGATAGATAGTGATGATGTTGATACTTGGATCCCAACATAATATGTTTTCGAGTCTTATCTCTTTACGAGCCCCTTAACAATGTTCCATGCGTTTAATGAGTGCATGAGCGACTGATTTGTCGCTTTTAGCAACATTCAGACAATATCACGGCGTGGGACATCGGAAATGGGATTCCCACATTGTACCCGTGTGGGGAATCGAACTCGGGCCTTCGGCGTGACAAGCTAACGTTTTAACTACTGGCTACCCCACCGCCCCCATGCGTTTAATGATGTCAACAAGGGTTCTGTTGTATAAAGGAACCTCAGCGCTGTCGCAAGTCTATGTTAAGGTATTGGAGTTACTGTAACCTTAGAGAGTCTTCATAGCCCCCAAGACATCAAAGTCATCTTGTAATGCTGCACTAGGTAACATACTCAATTTGTAATAAAAACATACCTCAAAACAGGTCTTTTACACCACTCACACTTCAATCACACTTGATCTGATAATAAATTGAGATCAGGACAATCGTATGCACTGATGGCGTATTGCGGACTTCCGGTCTGTAATGTCACGTGACTGACTCATCACGCCGTGCATCTGTATTAAACTTGATTGTAATGGAGGGGCTCGACATCATGTGACGCTAACAAGCTGGAGCCCATTTTTTCACGGCGAGACTTTATAACTACAACATGGGCAAGATAATGTGAACTGAAACGTTCTCGGAGGTAAAACTATAAACGGAGTGTTACATATTTGTTCATGTAATCAGAAATCGTCCTTGACGGCACAAAACACAGTACACAAGGGATATCGACAAGAATGTAACGTGCATTGTTTATGAACAATCTCTTTGTCATCACTAATGGTTAATATATTGCATTCAGCAAGGTACATGGTGAAAGTTGCAATAAGGCATCCAAACAATCTGAGACATGAGGAACACGGTGCCCTAATACATGAAACTAAAATACTCGGTTCTAGCACTGGAACAAAGTCGGCCCAGTCCTTTATATTATTCGTTGTCCACACATGTCCCAGGAAGGTGTAGTGATTAGAACTGGTCTTCAGCAAACTATGCGTGTCCTAAGAGGCCACTAACGGGATCGGGTGGTCAGGCTCGCTGACTTGGTTGAAACATGTCATCGGTTCCCAATTGCTTAGATCGATGCTCATGCTGTTGATCACTGGATTGTCTGGTCCAGACTCGATCATTGAGGATGTGATGAACAAGTAACCTTTCAACCGGAAAATAACCCCTATGAATAACCTCTCCAACGTTTGGTTTGATGGTGTTTCCTGTTTGCGTATCTGTGGCACGGCTAGAGAGTCATGAGGATAATAGCATCTGTTATTTTGCCACTTGACAAGGCTTGACCATCCGTCAGTATGATCTCCTGATACCTACTGTGACACATGTGGCACGTGTTAGCCTTCTCGTAGGTCACCGGGTCAGTCTCATTAATCCTTGGAGACAACGCTGAATAGTACTCCTTCAGGCAATGTTTGGCATTCTTGTCCATCTGTTGAGCGATCTGTCAAATCCCACAACGTCACAATTTATCTATTTGGACAGTCACAACATTAAGCAGGCAAATTATCGGTCACTCAAATGTATTTACCACAACAAGGCACACACCCCTGCCAATATCGATCTGATTAATAGAAACTCGGTGGCTGCAAACAGGTTAATTGTCCGAAGAAATAATTCCCGAAAGTCTTACCCATTAGTGTTCCTTCTTCGATATTTAATTTTGGATGAGTCAGTCTCTGATTCAGATTCTGAATCGAACCATCTAAACACAAAACTTCATGATCAAGAATATTCAGTCTTGAAAACTAGTGTAACTACCCAGACTAAAAAGTGATGACAGTTATAAGAATATATCACAGAATATGATGAGACAGTTTACTCTCAGAAAGAATGTCTTGCGTGTTTAGCTCTACAGATAGCAACCACCACCACGGAATGTCCACTTCATGTACATGTTTTCACCAGGCGCCGCATCCAGCAATACTATGTGCAGGTGATGTGCAGGTGATGATAGCAGTTAATGATAGCATCGCATATGTTGACAATCGACGTGGGAATCCAGTATGTCACTATGAACACAGATAATGATATCATCGCACATCATGTTGATAATCGACGTGAGAATCCAGTAAGTCACTATGAACACAGATAATGATAGCATCGCACATCATGTTGACAATCGACGTGAGAATCCAGTAAGTCACTATGAACACAGATAATGATAGCATCGCACATCATGTTGACAATCGACGTGAGAATCCAGTAAGTCACTATGAACACAGATAATGATAGCATCGCACATCATGTTGACAATCGACGTGAGAATCCAGTAAGTCACTATGAACACAGATAATGATAGCATCGCACATCATGTTGACAATCGACGTGAGAATCCAGTAAGTCACTATGAACACAGATAATGATAGCATCGCATCATGTTGACAATCGACGTGAGAATCCAGTAAGTCACTATGAACACAGATAATGATAGCATCGCACATCATGTTGACAATCGACGTGAGAATCCAGTAAGTCACTATGAACACAGATAATGATAGCATCGCACATCATGTTGACAATCGACGTGAGAATCCAGTAAGTCACTATGAACACAGATAATGATAGCATCGCACATCATGTTGACAATCGACGTGAGAATCCAGTAAGTCACTATGAACACAGATAATGATAGCATCGCACATCATGTTGACAATCGACATGAGAATCCAGTCAGTCACTATGAACACAGATAATGATAGCATCGCACATCATGTTGACAATCGACGTGAGAATCCAGTAAAGTCACTATGAACACAGATAATGATAGCATCGCATCATGTTGACAATCGACGTGAGAATCCAGTAAGTCACTATGAACACAGATAATGAAAGCATCGCGCATCATGTTGACAATCGACGTGAGAATCCAGTAAGTCACTATGAACACAGATAATGATAGCATCGCACATCGTATTTGACAATCGACGTGAGAATCCAGTAAGTCACTATGAACACAGATAATGATAGCATCGCATATCATGTTGACAATCGACATGAGAATCCAGTAAGTCACTATGAACACAGATAATGATAGCATCGCATATGTTGACAGTCGACGTGAGAATCCAGTTAGTCACTATGAACACAGATAATGATAGCATCGCACATCATGTTGACAATCGACGTGAGAATCCAGTAAGTCACTATGAACACAGATAATGATAGCATCGCACATCATGTTGACAATCGACGTGAGAATCCAGTAAGTCACTATGAACACAGATAATGATAGCATCGCACATCATGTTGACAATCGACATGAGAATCCAGTAAGTCACTATGAACACAGATAATGATAGCATCGCATATGTTGACAGTCGACGTGAGAATCCAGTAAGTCACTATGAACACAGATAATGATAGCATCGCACATCATGTTGACAATCGACGTGAGAATCCAGTAAGTCACTATGAACACAGATAATGATAGCATCGCATATGTTGATAGTCGACGTGAGAATCCAGTAAGTCACTATGAACACAGATAATGATAGCATCGCATATGTTGACAATCGACGTGAGAATCCAGTAAGTCACTATGAACACAGATAATGATAGCATCGCACATCATGTTGATAATCGACACGAGAATCCAGTAAGTCACTATGAACATCGATAATGATAGCATCGCATATCATGTTGACAATCGACGGGGGAATCCAGTATGTCACTATGAACACAGATAATGATAGCATCGCATATCATGTTGACAATCGACGTGGGAATCCAGTAAGTCACTATGAACACAGATAATGATAGCATCGCATAAGTTGACAATCGACATGAGAATCCAGTAAGTCACTATGAACACAGATAATGATAGCATCGCACATCATGTTGACAATCGACGTGAGAATCCAGTAAGTCACTATGAACACAGATAATGATAGCATCGCACATCATGTTGACAATCGACGTGAGAATCCAGTAAGTCACTATGAACACAGATAATGATAGCATCGCATATCATGTTGACAATCGACGTGAGAATCCAGTAAGTCACTATGAACACAGATAATGATAGCATCGCACATCATGTTGACAATCGACGTGAGAATCCAGTAAGTCACTATGAACACAGATAATGATAGCATCGCACATCATGTTGACAATCGACGTGAGAATCCAGTAAGTCACTATGAACACAGATAATGATAGCATCGCATATCATGTTGACAATCGACGTGAGAATCCAGTAAGTCACTATGAACACAGATAATGATAGCATCGCATATGTTGACAATCGACGTGAGAATCCAGTAAGTCACTATGAACACAGATAATGATAGCATCGCACATCATGTTGACAATCGACGTGAGAATCCAGTAAGTCACTATGAACACAGATAATGATAGCATCGCATATGTTGATAGTCGACGTGAGAATCCAGTAAGTCACTATGAACACAGATAATGATAGCATCGCATATGTTGACAATCGACGTGAGAATCCAGTAAGTCACTATGAACACAGATAATGATAGCATCGCACATCATGTTGATAATCGACACGAGAATCCAGTAAGTCACTATGAACATCGATAATGATAGCATCGCATATCATGTTGACAATCGACGTGAGAATCCAGTAAGTCACTATGAACACAGATAATGATAGCATCGCCGCATAAGTTGATAATCGACATGAGAATCCAGTAAGTCACTATGAACACAGATAATGATAGCATCGCACATCGTTGACAATCGACGTGAGAATCCAGTAGAAGTCACTATGAACACAGATAATGATAGCATCGCATATGTTGATAGTCGACGTGAGAATCCAGTAAGTCACTATGAACACAGATAATGATAGCATCGCATATGTTGACAATCGACGTGAGAATCCAGTAAGTCACTATGAACACAGATAATGATAGCATCGCATATCATGTTGACAATCGACGGGGGAATCCAGTATGTCACTATGAACACAGATAATGATAGCATCGCATATCATGTTGATAATCGACGGGGGAATCCAGTAAGTCACTATGAACACAGATAATGATAGATTCGCATATCATGTTGACAATCGACGTGAGAATCCAGTAAGTCACTATGAACACAGATAATGATAGCATCGCATAAGTTGACAATCGACATGAGAATCCAGTAAGTCACTATGAACACAGATAATGATAGATTCGCACATCATGTTGACAATCGACGTGAGAATCCAGTTAGTCACTATGAACACAGATAATGATATCATCGCACATCATGTTGATAATCGACGCGAGAATCCAGTAAGTCACTATGAACGTCTGTTATACTGTGGTGTTCCTGGAATGTCTCAAGCATCACTAGCATGGTGAAACGTGATTGAAGCGTATCTATAATCAAAGTGTCCTTTTCCATGAACATCAAATTGATATGTGAATGCATTGGGACATGTGGACGCTAAGAGATTGGAGTTGAGGGGGAAATTCCCGAAGGGGAGATCGAAGTGATCCCTCTTCAGTTTGGTACAGAGGTTGTATTTTTCCATGTCCAGATCCACATACATAGTTGGATATGGTTTCATGCATTTCTGTATTGATATGTTACTCTTGGCATTGCTGAAGAAATTTATATTTCAAACCGAGCTTGAACGTTTTTCCAAAGTGACAGTTTTTCATTTAACTAAGCAGCCAAAAGTGTATATTGGTATGCTGTGAGAAAATGAGAAACAATTTAGCTGGACGAGGCCTTCTGTCAAAATAATTGCAAATATATGCTACGTGTACCTCTATTATTGCTCTCATATTTGACAAACATACCGCCTGGCAGGCTATGCAGGAAGTCACAGACTACAAGTATTCAATGTCCATTGTCTCTCGCCAGGCAACCTTAAGCATTCACTTAAGCAGCAGTAGTGATTAATGTGAAACTATATTTCAAAGTGAATTTACAGTGTTCGTGCTATTTTCTGCCTCTTTGAAATAACTATCGAATGACGACATTTTTGGAATGTTGGAGATGATTTCGATTTCAATTTGCTGGAGACATTGCAGTAAATCGTTCAATTATTGGATGCGGTGATGCAAGGAATGTCGTTCAATTATACGTTGTGGTGGTATTGGTGCATCTTCATCTTGAAAATATGGAGAGATGGTACTTTTGTTGTCGAACCTGATCAATCGACCTCAGAAATTACACTAGAAACTAGCTAGAGGTTCGTGGTGTGTGAGCGCAGTTAAGTGTACGGCATGAATATAAGGATGAAAGTTGGCGGTGTGTTTAGTTCTTACGCAATTACTTTTTTATAACATAATGTCATACACACTATCGTCAGTATTAAAATATAACATATGTACATCCCCCCACCACACAGACAGAAAGACAGACAGCCACACAGACAGACAGCCACACACACACACACACACAAAAAAAAAAGCATAGTACAACTATAGCTGTACCCACGGCGTATTTACATTGTGTAGAGCTATATTTTGTAGCATACAGGGCCTTTTCTCATTTTCAGTTCACATTAAAAAAATATATTCCTAGTTATGTAAATGTCAACAAAACAATAAACAAAGATAATGTCAAGAGATACCAGAGAGTATCGACTGATGATCAGCAACAGTTGCGGTGCCTCCACTGTTACTGTCTCCCATCACAGCTGTGTCAGTCTATGTCATACTGTCTCAGTTTGTGATGCTAACAGTCTCTTTTCATAAAGTTCATTGTTTAAAAGGCGCCAAGTGATAGCGCGGTTCACCCTTGGCCTTTGTATCAGAGGTATTTGTGCAATGAATAGCGTTTTTCAGGTTAACGTTGGCGTTAATTATGATGGGTTTTATAGGTTGTTTGTCACAAACAATTTCTTTGAAACGTTATTTCCTAGTGTTAATTTCTTACTGTGAACGCATTTCATGTTTAAAATAGAAGGGGAGACGAGATATGAGAAAAGGTTGCTGGGATTTCTTGTTACTGCTGACATTTCAAGTAATATGTTATTGAGTGTAAACGAAACGGTTCAAATTAGTATGAGAACCTATTCACTCTCTTTCTCTCTCGTGATTCTGTGTGGGGCATATATAGGCAGCGCATGAAACATGCTCTCCAAGCAGGGATCCTTTGACACGGTAACAAGGTATACAATAGTGAGTGAGTGAGTTCAAATTTAAAGTCACGCCGGCAATATTTCAGCCATATTGTGACTGTAATATTAGTTCACATTAAGAACACAGTGTATATAAAACCTGTCATCAAAGGACAGCAAAATATTCAAAGTATCACAGATACATAATTTAAAATTAGTATCTAATGTTAAAATGTACCACTCATAACTGTACATAATACAAATGGGCTATAGATCGCCAGCAAGGTATTCCTCCTATACTCTCTCCACTTGCTTCCAGTCGAGTTCCGGATCAAGTTTAAACTCTTATGCCTTGTTTTCCGCTGTCTCACTGGAACTGCGCCTTCTTATCTATCCAATCTTCTGACCGTGTACACGCCTTCCCGATCTCTCCGTTCACAGGATAAGAACTTGCTTGTTGTTCACAAAGTAAAGACAGTGCAGTATGGAAAGAGGTCCTTTGTCCATGCAGGATCTATAGCCTGGAACAGTCTCCCACAGAGCCTCAGAGACTGTTGTGACTTTCATACCTTTAAATCCAAATCTAAAAACACACATGTTCAAGATAGCCTTTCAGCTGTAGCTCTTTGCCTTAATTGCATTAATATTTGTGCTCTTTGAGCATGTTTATGCATGGATATATGCGCGTTACAAATATGCTGTTATAAAATACGTAAGCATTGTCCAAAGCTGGGCGATAAACCGGGGCTGAGTAACCATCTAAAGGTGGTGTCCCGTGCTTTCCTCTGTGTGGACATTCTAGGCCACAAGTGCATCATCGTTGTCCCTGTGATTTGACACCAGGCTGCTGACATAATGGTCACTGTGGGCTATAAAGGTATCAAAACAAAGGTTGGTCGATTTATGAATGTAGTTCCGGTAGAGTGTTCATAGTGTACGGATATTGCTGTGATAAAACTTGCCATGCTGCTGTTGGAATGTCCTTTTCTCATTTAAATGTAGAACAACATTTATGAGCCAGAGACCGTTTCCATGTCAGCGATGTTCAGTATTCAATAGCCAAGCAGTACTGAGGAAGCTTGATTTATTCTGTAGCGGAGGGGCGGTGAGGTAGCCTAGTGGTTAAAGCGTTCGCTTGTCACGCTGGAGGCCCGGGTTCGATTCCCTAAATGGGTACAATGTGTGAAAGCCCATTTCTGTAGTGGTGATAATGCTGTACTATTGCTAAAAGCAGCTTAAAACCATATTCACTCACTCACTCTGTCGAGATGTTAAAACGTTTCACCTCTTCGTAGGGTGGAAGAATATCAAACAAATATAAGGATACAGTGGCAAGATTGAAGTGATGATGTCGGTGAAGGTGAAGGAAGAATGGATTCATCATGGAAGAATCATCTCCACTAGATTTCTCTAAAACTTGTTCCGGGTCCGGCTGTCCAAATCATGTGATCCCTTAACCATCCAGTAGTGTATCTAGGACGTGAATCTATAACCTGTGCCGTGGTATATTGAACGTAAATTTACAACGAATATGGCACAAGGGTTATGTGCAATAGTTCAGTGCTAAGGTGTCTGCCTATCACGCTGAAGGCCCGGTGGCACCTAGGTTCGGGTCCAGAGCACCACATCTCGCCTTTGGGATCGTTTTCTGCAGACCACTTCCGCCCAAGATCGCCCGAGGAGCTATATCAGTACTGACTACAGTATTTGGTACTTCTATTTGTACATCTATGAATGTAAGTCTTTAGTGGTGCCAATCTTACGTATTGGTTTAGGAGTTATTTTGCTATTCTTGTTATGTTTGGAAACACACTTTGGTTTGTTTAGTTTGTTTACCTTGGCATTGTTTTGAACAGCCTGCCGAGCAGGTTGTCCTCAACTACGTCCGCGCATTTGGTTTAAAACACTTGTCAAATTCATGTGTGTACGCCTTCAGACGTCACTGGACCGTAGTACCGGCATCCTCGATAATCTCCAGGGTATACGTTCCGATAAATCTCCACTATACCCTGGATGCATCTACGGCTCAAGCCGATGATTTTATTACCTCCCTTTGCTGCCTCCGCATTCTCACAGTAGCCAATCAGATAAGCCGCCGTAACAACCGAGCATGCCAGTGTCAACAAAAATAGCGGTCGCAGCCGCGAAAGTTTGTTCGCAGTGCGACTCACATTTTGGGGAAAAACATACAGACAAATTGACAGGTCTGAAATCTTAAAAATATATATGCAAGAACTCCTTCAACATCTTACAGAGTACTTCTGCTACAATATATTATTGTGTTGCCAAGTTTAATCGGTTAGATAATTTAAAAAGTGAAATTGAGTTGTGATTGGTACGCTCAACTTCCCAGCGTAGACACCTGATTGGATAAAAAGCCAACCAAGGCCAGTTATACAATCATCCAGGGTACATCCAGGGTATAGTGGAGATTTATCAGAACCTACACCCTGGAGATTATCGAGGATGTAGTACCGGTCGCCAGTCGAAACTCGTTACGAAGGTCTCGTTAGGAAGTGGTATGGGACAGGTCTTTTTCTATGGTACTGTATTACTCTGGTGGTATTTAGCTAAATATTTTGGCTAGGGTTTTTCAGTAAACCGGGGATAACCAATTATCCCGTGATTGTGTAGTTTAGGTCAAGTACCTTTTTACAATGGGGAGTCAAGCTACTCTTTCGATCAAGCACGTTTCTTAATGCATGTGCATGAAGATAATCCGTAGGCCAAAAAAACTCGTTTTGTTGAGCAGTTTGGAATTTCCCTCCCCAGTCAGTTTTACTATTCACGCAGTTTTCTTCATTGGTATTTTCCACAAGGTGTATCCTAGGGATAGGCCCTCAGTGTCTATTTCCCCATATTGAACCCAGCACAGGTTATTCGAATAGATTTGAATTGATTGTTGTTTAACGCCGAACTCAGCAATATTCCGCTATATAACGGCAGTCTGTAAATAATCGAGTCTGGACCAGACAATCCAGTGATTGAGCATCAGTCTACGTACCTTTTGTATTTACTCTTATTTACAGTACAACCAGATTTTATTGAGAATTTAAAGATTGTATTTTTTTATATTTTTATATAAATGTGAATATTAGCAGAACATAACTCCAGATTCAAAGACAGGTGAACAGTTAAGATTTTGTCAAGTCACCATGGGCAGCAATGCACAGGTTTCAATGCGGCGGGGCATACTACTGATCAAAGAAGTTAGAAAGTCGTGGTCCATGCTGTCCCAATATCGGACCACCTCTTCTTTCATTTCAGCAATATTTGTCAGATTTTTCTTATTGACACTTTCCTTCATAAGTCCCCAAACATTTTCTATTGGATTTAGGTCAGGGCTATAGCTTGGCCAATCTAATAATGTCATATTTTGGGTCTGAAACCAGGCCTGTGAATGCTTTGAACGATGTTTTGGGTCGTTGTCTTGCTGGAAAATCCATCAATTTCCATAGAACACGTGAACAGATGGAAGTAAATGTCCCTCGAGAATATCTGTGTACCGCTCACTGTTCATATTCGCTTCAAATACACAGAGGGGCGTTGCCCCTAACACAGATATGACACCCCACACGTTAAATTTCGGACTGTATTTTGGGCGCTGACACAAAGGTTTTTCAGTTTGTTTGGTCCAGAATTTCAGTGTATTAGGAAACAGCCACACAGAACTTTCATCTGAGAAAATCACATTGTCCCAGTTAAAATTTCTATGCTGTAAGCACCAGTTCAACCTTCGCTCCTTTTGTTTTGGTTTCATGATCAGTGATGGAATTCCTCAACTTTTCTGCCAACCCATTGCATGCAGCTCAGTTCTAATTGTCTCCTTACAGACAACCACAGTTCCTCTATCAATCATATCCAGCCTTAAGTTTTCTAAATTTCCTTCGTTTGTTGTTAGAAACAAGAACACCAAGCCGCCTCCTGTCACCGACAGTCACTTTTCTGGGCCTACCTGCGCCTCCCTGGTGCTCAATGCCATATCCATTTGCAATATTTTTCAAAACACGATAAACAGTGGACAAAGGGATGCCTGTTCTACTTGAAATCAATTTAGCTGATCTCATGTCCTTGTTATTATACTCTAAAATCAACTTCCTCTCCTCTAAATCATCCATACTGAGGATCGCTGAAAATGTCGTCTGCTCGCAAGTAAACAAAGGAGGATAACTCTTCACAAACTAATGAAAAAAGATAAACGGAGTTGTCTCTCTTGAATGAAACCAAGCACTTGATAGCTGGTCAAGGTTGTTTATACTAGAAATCCAATTCAACATATTCCTAAAATTCTTAAAAATTCCTGGTCCTAGTGTATATGATCAGTGATCATTGTCGTAAATTGGTAAATTGGGTTTGGTGGTTTTACATTGACGGTTATATATTGACTCAAACGGCCAAAAAACCTGTGATTTTTTGCACAGTAGTGAACGCTTTGGTCCCGCGGCGGATCTGCTCTGTGTGTGTCTCTGTTGCAGAGTGTGAAAAGAAAATGTCTTCAGAAACCCTTATTTGACAAAACGTTATGTGTTTTCTAGCTGTTGATTACTGGCTTCCGGTCTACCTATCGCGTTGTCGGCAGAAAAATGATATATACACAAGCCTTACGTACAGTTGGATTGTAATGATTGTGTAGATTTCATATGAAAATGTTCACACGCAAGTGCGTGTGTGGGAACAATGTTACTAGAATGTTCACACGGTTGTATGTTTCAGTTCGACAGGGCAGATTTCGCCTCGGTTTTTTTCTGACGTTCAATGGTCACATCTATATTGAAGTTCTGGTGGGAACGGTATCTGCTGAATCTTCACACACAAGCAATTGCCGTTATAAATGTATTTCTATTTAAAGGTGATGACGTCATCATGAGCATCAAGTCGTCGGTGGATAATCTATTGAACTTGTCCTCGTCGTTAGCAGGTGCGTGAAGAGTTCTTTGTCCTGTAAGCAGGTGCGTGAATAGTTCTTGTCCTGTAAGCAGGTGCGTGAATAGTTCTTTGTCCTGTAAGCAGGTGCGTCAATGGAGTTTGTACTGTAATCAGGTGCGTGAATAGTTCTTTGTCCTGTGGAAGTCTTTGTCCTGTAAACAGGTGCGTCAACGGAGCTTTGTTCTGTAAGCAGGTGCGTCAATTGAGCTTTGTCCTGTAAGCAGGTGCATGAATGGAGCTTTGTCCTGTAATTAGGTCCGTGAATAGTTGTTTGTCCTATAGGCAAGTGCGTGAATAGTTATTTGTCCTGTTAGCAGGTGCGTGAATAGTTCTTTGTCCTGTAAGCAGGTGCGTCAATGGAGTTTGTACTGTAATCAGGTGCGTGAATAGTTCTTTGTCCTGTAAGCAGGTGCGTCAATGGAGCTTTGTTCTGTAAGCAGGTGCGTCAATTGAGCTTTTTCCTGTAAGCAGGTGCATGAATGGAGCTTTGTCCTGTAATTAGGTCCGTGAATAGTTGTTTGTCCTATAGGCAAGTGCGTGAATAGTTATCTGTCCTGTAAGCAGGTGCGTCAATGGAGCTTTGTCCTGAAAGCAGGTGCGTGAATAGTTCTTATCCTATAGGCAGGTGCGTGAATAGATTTTTGTCCTGTAAGCAGGTGCGTGAATGGAGCTTTGTCCTGTAAGCAGGTGCGTGAATGGAGCTTTTTTCTGTAATCAGGTGCGTAAATAGTTGTTTGTCCTGTAATCAGGTGCGTGAATAGTTCTTTGTCCTGTGAACAGGTGCGTTAATAGTTCTTTGTCTTGTAAGCAGGTGCGTGAATTGAGCTTTGTTCTGTAAGCAGGTGCGTAAATAGTTCTTTGTCCTGTAATCAGGTGCGTGAATAGTTCTTTGTCCTGTGAACAGGTGCGTTAATAGTTCTTTGTCCTGTAAGCAGGTGCGTCAATGGAGCTGCTTTGTCCTGTAAGTAGGTCCATGAATAGTTGTTTGTCCTGTAAGCAGGTGCGTGAATAGTTCTTTGAGCTGTGAGCAGGTGCGTCAATGGAGCTGCTTTGTCCTGTAAGTAGGTCCGTGAATAGTTGTTTGTGTTGTAGGCAAGTGCGTGAATAGTTATTTGTCCTGAAAGCAGGTACGTCAATAGAGCTTTGTCCTGAAAACGGGTGCATGAATAGTTCTTTGTCCTGTAGGCAGATGCGTGAATGGAGCTTTGTCCTGTAAGCAGGTTCGTGAACGGAGCTTTGTCCTGTTAGTAGGTTCGTGAATGGCTCTGTCTCCTGTAAGCAGGTGCGTGAAAAGTTCTTTGTCCTGTAAGCAGGTGCATGAATGGAGCTTTGTCCTGTAAGCAGGTGCGTGAATGGAGCTTTGTCCTGTAAGCAGGTGCGTCAATAGAGCTTTGTCCTGTAAGTAGGTGCGTCAATAGTTCTTTGTCCTGTAAGCAGGTGCGTCAATGGAGCTTTGTCCTGTAAGCAGGTGCGTGAATAGGCCTTTGTCCTAGAAGCAGGTGCGTCAATGGAGCTTTTGTCCTGGAGACAGGTGCGTCAATGGAGCTTTGCCCTGTAAGCAGGTGCGTGAATAGTTCTTTGTCTATTGGCAGGTGCGTGAATAGATTTTTGTCCTGTAAGCAGGTGCGTCAATGGAGCTTTGTCCTGTAAGCAGGTGCGTCAATGGTGCTTTGTCCTGTTAGCAGGTGCGTCAATGGAGCTTTGTCCTGTAAGCAGGTGAGTTGCTTCCCCATGTATGTTACCCTAGGAACAAGATTGGTCTTTTATGATATTACACGCCCATGTCACTCTGAAGCATTTAAGCCAATTCATCCTAGTCTGAGTTATAGATGTGACATATTCTCGATCGGCAGTTCAAGTTAAAATCGTTTGTATAATTATCATGTAAACTGAGATCCTTCCTTTAACGTTTAACACATCCGACGGTAGATTGTACCATAGAGTTATGAAAGTTGGAATAAATGTTCAGTTCTGAAATGTCTTGTATGTTGTTTTGAAATCACCCAGTGAAAAAAATGATACATACTGAAAACAAAAGTAGTTCTAAAGCTGACCCCTGATGTACGCCTGCATTGGAAATGTCTTGAATTAGTGCCCTTGAATCATATTTGTGGTCATATTTTGCTGTGTGAGTTCTGAAGTTAATTGTTTTCCCATATGATTGCATGATATGACAGCATAAATTATATTGTAATTGTATGTGCCATACATAATTTCCATGTTATTTGTATGTTATTGTACATTATGTGTCATACATAAAGTCCATGTTATTCGTTCGATATTTGTCAGGAGTTATCACGTATAACATCAGTGTTTATAATTTCTTTTACAGATGATGTGTCACACATAAAAACAATGGTGAAAGAGAATCAGAAATGTATTCCTGAGATGAAAGGTAACACACTGGATGTAGAGTTCTGCGGATGTCTCTCAATAAATTTGGAAACCTTCCCAAGCAAAAAGGCTAAGGTATCCTTTAAATGTGTGAGGGTCAGTTGGGTAGCCTAGTGCTTCCACCTTTAGATCGTCACGCTGAAGACTGGGTTCGATTCCCCACATGAGTACATTGTGTGAAGCCCGTTTCTAGTGTCCGTGTTATTGTTGGAATATTGCTGAAAGCGGCGCATACAATGTATGTGATTATATGCAGCTCTGGAGTTGTTGGTATGGATGTAGGAGCATAGTTCGTAAATGGCAAGACCTATCATAAATAATAAAGTGACAAATTGTTTACTTTCTTGGCTTACATGAAGGGCTTAACGGGGCTAACATCTGCTTTGTACTTTCATATCGTATTAAGCTGTGAAGCCCAACTGCACTGTAATATTGCATCATTCGGGTAAACAACTCTGTTAAAAGTCCACCTCATTGTATGTTAGCACGACAGCACCAAGCAATCATTAACTTTTGAGCAAACATGTTTCTCCAGTTTTGCAAAGGGCGATGAATGGCATTGTTTATATTCTCTCCCAAAAAAGAAACGCATCATGAAATTAGCAATTTCATGTAGCAATGAATTAAAACGTGATTCATTTTACAAAAGGTTTTGCTCTGTTTAATGAGTCCTATGGTGTTTATGTTTTGAAACATCACAACAAAACGCACCATCCTTAAAATACCCGCATTTAACAGCATGATTTTCAATTTCGGCGTGTAGTGTCACAGAATACACAATTCACATGCAATGCATGTGAACGTTGGGGATCCGATAGTCTCAATGATGGGAATAAAAGGTTGATCGCTGTCTGTCGATTATTCACTGTATTTGGAATATTGTTGACGAACGCAAAATGCCACGTCTAAGTGAAGCCAACCGTCATATCGCCATTGGTTTGCTTGAAGCTGGCCAGTCTCAACGTGCAGTTGCCCGACGCATGAATGTTCACCAAAGCACCATTTCACGGCTCTGGGAGAGATATCGCCGGAAGAATGCGGTAGCAGATGCCCCTCGTAGTGGGCGACCTCGAGCGACCACTGCGGCGCAGGATCGCTACATCCGGGTACATCACCTGCGTCATCGAACAGCTACGGCGACCAGTACCGCTCGACAAATACCCGGATTAAGGAGGCTTTCTGCACAGACCGTCAGGAACAGGTTGAGAGAGGCTGGTTTACGTGCCAGAAGACCTTATTTTGGCCATGTGCTTCGGCAACAACATCGTCGACATCGAGTTCAATGGTGCACCAACGTTCAGGCCTGGAACCTACCGAATTGGCGTAGAATCTGGTTCAGTGATGAATAGCGATTTCTATTGGAACGACGCGATGGCAGAATGCGGGTGTGCAGACGTCGACGTGAACGTTTCGCCGACGCTTGCGTTCCCAAGGTGGACAGATTCGGCCGGGGCAGTGTTATGATGTGGGGAAAAATAACCTGCCGTAGGAGAAGTGATTTGGTGTTGATCCAGGGCAACCTGACAGCTCAACGGTACTGTGACAAAATCCTACGCTCACACCTCCTTCCAATCATTGATCGCCAGAGGGAGTTGTTTCAACAGGACAATGCCAGGCCCCAAACAGCATGTCGCACTAGAGACTTCCCCCCAGAACCACAACATCAATGTGCTCCCCTGGCCCTCAAGATCACCGGACCGATCGAACATCTGTGGGATGCCCTGGACAGACGGGTGCGACGCCGTAACCCTCAGCCCCAGACACTTCAGTAACTCGCACAGGCACTACAGGCAGAGTGGGCTGCGTTTGGGCAACACGAGATTCTGAGATTTATTCGTTCGATGCCGAGGCGATGCCGTGCAGTTCTGGATGCCCACGGTGGTCACACGAGGTATTGACTTCAGCGCCACCACACGTCTCCATGTGACACTCAAACTGACTATCATTCAGTTGGTGCCACAGACGGATAACTCTGCATTCCCAGTGTGCAATTTCGCTATATTTCATTGACTCATAAAGCCTACAAGATGTTACAAAATAAACATAAAAATACAGTTGAAATTCCTATATGCGTTTCTTTTTTGGGAGAGTATATTTGTGCATTTCTGATTTCGCTATGGCAGTGGGTAGTGTTACCGTGTATAGGTAGAAACGTTTTTGAGAGGTATCCAGAAGAGGACAAGTTATACATTGTTGAAAATATTCGGGCATATTTAGGCAGGACTTGGCTCATTAGGGGCATGGAAAACTGTGTCATGAGCTTCAACGGCCACAAAAAGCTGTGTTCAAAGCGCCATCAGTGTGTGACCGAGGTATCGAGATGTATGGTGCCGTTCCACACCACGGTGAGAGATCAGGTTGGGACTCAAACGTCGACGTTAATAAGACTGTAAGCGTCAAAACGAACGTAAAGTCAAACCTGAGATCTCATGGCAGATGTTTTGCTTGTTGTGTAACGCCGCACTCATCAATACTCCTGTCTATATTGGGACAGTCTGTAAATAGGTCTGGATAAGATAATCCAGAGATCAACAGCATGAACATCGACCTTCGCATTTGGGATACGATGACATGTGTCAAGCAAGTCAGCGAGACAGACCACGCGATGCCATTAGTCTACGACAAGCATGGGTTGCTGAAGATCAATTCCAACCCGTATCTTCACGGGTTCATGACAGAATCCCCAGGGCCGGTGGGGTAGCATAGTGGTTAAAGCGTTGGCTCGGGTTCGATTCCCCATATGGGTGGAGAGTGCGAAGCCAATTTCTGGTGTCCCCTGCCGTTATTTGCTGGAATAGTGCTTAAAGCGGCGTAAATCCCAACTCACTCACACTCACTCTTAGAATCCAGGATCGAACTCAACCTAACAAAAATACTAGAACGTGTACTTTACAGGGAAAGAGTAATCCCATGTATACCATATATTACATCTGATCACTTTCAATATGTGTCCGAGAATAGCCACTCCCAAATATCTGCATAAACATATAACGTAAGCCGTAAAAGGTAAAACAGTGATTGACATGCTGTCAATGAACATCAGTGATGACACCCGGTGTTCGTCAAAATGGGAAGCAAAATTTTAACATGTGTTTGTCTTATCCAGTATGCGTCTACAAAACTATGGTGTATACTGGGGATGTCGATGGAGCCGGGACGGATGGGAATGTCATGGTACAACTGATTGGGGAGAAGGGTGCGTCCAAGGAACAGTACCCCGACAGTGCACGGAACGATTTCGAGAGAGGAGCGTAAGTTCAGTATGCAAGTTACTGGATACGATTATTGCCAACACAATGTCGACATACAATATACTCCATTGTGCAGTGTGTGTTTCTGACAGTTTCTTCATGCACATCGGGGTATGTCAGTAACCGTATGTGTGAAACAAATCTGTATATTTAGGTTCTTGTATGACTGTGCGTGTACCACTTTGACTTTCTGGTCCTGCACAAGTAGGTATATGTAGAATCGTATTGTCTTCCAGTGTGGAAGTGTTTGACCTTGACCTTCTGTTTATGTACATCCGGGTATATGTAACACAGTGTGTGACCTACATTACAGATAGAATTGGAGACCAAATTGTTTACAGTATGTCAATTTACCATCGCCATCAACGGTGAAAGCAAGACACTTGCCTTTTTAGTAGCCGATGACTGTGTGTCAATAGGTGTTCACACACTGAGATGTGTACGTAGACTTGATTTCCTTCGTTCCACACACAGTGCAGCCATAAATGTTTATGTGTTGCTAAAATGTTCTCGAAAAATATCATTGTTGTGTTTTAAGGCGGTGTGTTGATAGTGTTTGAACACTAGCGTGTCTACCGGGCAGGAGATATTGTTAACGTGAAGATCAGAACATGTCCCAGGAAAGGTATGGTGGTTAGAACTGATCTCTAGCAACCCATGCTTGTCGTAAGAGGCGACTAAAGGGATCAGGTTTTCAGGTTCACTGACTTGGTTAACACTTGTCATCGTAACCTAAATGCATAGGTCAAAGCTTATGTTGTTGATCACAGGATTGTCTAGTATACTCGAATATCTACAGACGAACACCATATAGCTGGAATATTGTAGAGGCTGGCGTTAAGCGACACACACATATAAACAAGCAGGACACTACTGCGATTTCTGAACAGATTTTATCATATAATATTGACTATTACACAAGCTGTCAGCAACGTTTATCATTCTAAACGATGATTGGGGTCACATATGGAATTTGCGCGATATTTGCCAGGCTGCTCAAAACAAAAGGTTATGTTTTCACTCATTAACTAATCCAACTGTGTGGACACAGATGACACGAGCACACATCCACTTGGTATCTTCGTGATATGCGGATGCAGTGTTAAAAGGCAAAGTAAGGCTGCTGGAATAATCCATTAGTCTGAGTAATAAGTACGAGTTAACTGTATTGTGTAGATTAGCAATAATTTGTGTGCAGAGCTGACCCATTCTTTCTGGAACTGACGCCACTCGGCACTTTGACAGAAGCCAAAGTCAATCGTACTTCGCAAAAACCGTGGTTCCTGGAAAAGGTAAGGACGTGTTGACGTCTCCTCATTCCTTCTCATCAAAGCCTTGCCCCACAGCATTATACTACTAGACGTTTGATAGGGATATGCCTCTGGTCAGTCATGTGACACGTGTTAGAGACAACCATTCACTCGGTGACATCATCTGGGTTTTGGCAGGGGTACTACCCCTTATGCCTTGCCAGTCCCTCTCGGGTATACGTGAATGAGGGAAGGTTATGACCGTTTGGAAACGAATTTCATTTACATGACGACATTTCAGCTTTATGTGGTGGAAAATCCGAAACTATTCTGTTCTGAGATGTTGAAAGATTGGTAGAAACCACGAGAACGGGTATAGTACTGACCAACGATTACGTCATGAAATCATAGAGTAGGTCACTGAAGTTTGGATTCACCATGCTTTGTTTCAGATAGTGGTGAAAAAAGTCAATTTTCCGGAGACCTATACTTTCCATTATAACAACTGGGTTAATGGCATGGTTCGAATCCTTGCAAGTTCTGAGGTGAGCCTATTTCAATGACAAGCTGGTATATCTATGATTTAAACCTAACCTATATAGAAACAAGTGAGAAACAAACGAACCAATACAATAGCTTCGTTTTGGAAGTTACGCAGCGTTTTGACAGACATTTGCCTTTAGAGTTTGCTTGGAACTTCTGTATTGCATATATTTGTAGATACATTTGACCATATTTTCACTGCCTCTTAGAAATAACAACATTTATTGTTTCTTTTCAGTAACAGTACATACAAGTGACAGGACACCCTGTCACCTGTTCAGCAGCACAGATCGTCTGGAAATCTAATGTTTGTCAAATATTGATAAAATACAATGTACTGCTCCAGAAGAACTGTTTTCTGTTTTGATTTCGTTTACACAAAGAAACATCACTGAGACATTTGTGTATTTCGTATTTGTTTCTGTCTCAGACACTTGTATAACCTGGCTGCCGTACTTGGAAAATCTGAACATTACATAAAATCATCACAAGGAATCAAATGTTTCTTTAAAGAATATAATGTTCTCATGGAAACGAATAAGGGAACACATGAAAGTATAAATGTTCCTTTATTTATTTCCAGAATTTCACTCACAGTACCTTGTGAAGACACCTGGTAATTCAAATAGCAATTTCATGTAGCAATGAATTTAAACGTGATTCATTTTACAAAAGGTTTTACTCTGTTTATGAGTCCTATGGTGTTTATGTTTTGAAACATCACAACAAAACGCACCATCCGTAAAATACCCGTATTTAACAGCATGATTTTCAATTTCGGCGTGTAGTGTCACAGAATACACAATTCACATGCAATGCACGTGAACGTTAGGGATCAGATAGTCTCAATGATAGGTAAATAAGGTTGATCGCTGTCTGTCGAATATTCACTGTATTTGGAATATTGTTGACGAATGCAAAATGCCACGCCTAAGTGAAGCCAACCGTCATATCGCCATTGGTTTTGCTTGAAGCTGGCCAGTCTCAACGTGCAGTTGCCCGACGCATGAATGTTCACCAAAGCACCATTTCACGGCTCTGGGAGAGATATCGCCGGAAGAATGCGGTAGCAGATGCCCCTCGTAGTGGGCGACCTCGAGCAACCACAGCGGCGCAGGATCGCTACATCGGGGTACATCACCTGAGTCATCGAACAGCTACGGCGACCAGTACCGCTCGACAAATACCCGGATTGAGGGGCTTTCTGCACAGACCGTCAGGAACAGGTTGAGAATTCTGGTTTACGTGCCAGAAGACCTCATTTTGGCCCTGTGCTTCGACAGCAACATCGTCGACATCGAGTTCAATGGTGCACCAACGTTCAGGCCTGGAACCTACCGAATTGGCGTAGAATCTTGTTCAGTGATGAATCACGATTTCTATTGAAACCATGCTATGGATGAATGCGGGTGTACAGACGTCGACGTGAACGTTTCGCCGACGCTTGCGTTCCCAAGGTGGACAGATTCGACCGGAGCAGTGTTATGATGTGGGGAAAATCACCTGCTGTAGGAGAAGTGATTTTGGTGATGATCCAGGGCAACTTGACAGCTCAACGGTACTTTGACGAAATCCTACGCTCACACCTCCTTCCAAACATTGATCGCCAGAGGGAGTTGTTTCAACAGGACAATGCCAGGCCCCAAACAGCATGTCACACAAGAGACTTCCTCCAGAACCACAACATCAATGTGCTCCCCTGGCCCTCAAGATCACCGGACTTAAACCCAATCGAACATCTGTGGGATGCCCTGGACAGACGGGTGCGACGCCGTAACCCTCAGTCCCAGACACTTCAACAACTCGCACAGGCACTACAGGCAGAGTGGGTTGCGATTGGGCAACACGAGATTCTGAGATTTATTCGTTCGATGCCGAGGCGATGCCGTGCAGTTATGAATGCCCACGGTGGTCACACGAGGTATTGACTTCAGCGCCACCACACGTCTCCATGTGACACCTCAACCTGACTTTCTTCGAGTCGGTGCCAAAGACGGATAAGTCTGCATTCCCAGTGTGCAATTTCGCTATATTTCATTGACTCATAAAGCCTACAAGATGTTTCAAAATAAACATAAAATACAGTTGAAATTCCTATATGCGTTTCTTTATTGGGAGAGTATATTTTCATATAATGTTGGGAAATTGCCAGTCTATGTGCATAACGAGCAATTCTGAGAGTTCGACAGTCCAAATTATTATTTTAGTCTTTATACAGGCGGTATGCTCTTGACAAAGCATCTGCAATACACATCCCGTTTACTGGAAAGTGTTTCAACTTATATTTCTGCAATCCTATTCACTGAAATATTTGAGGAGCTGAAACTAATATTGTTTTCAGTATATATTCCAGTTGTGTATGATCTGCTTCTATTTCTATTTCTTGCCCACAAGTGTATCGATGAAATCTTTCCAAACCGAAAAATACTGCCCTAATATAAGGACCTACTCGTTGATTCTGAGTCACTAGCAATTGGTTTACCCCTCTTGCATCACTACTGCTCCTGTTTCTGACTTTGATGCAACATAGCTGATGTTTATTCGTTCATTGGCGTTGCGGACATTCAGCACTAACCCCTCCCTCTCTTGTCAATAGCCTGTTGATCTGTTCAAATGACTTTTATTGCGGATATGCCATGTTTGCATTCTCAGTTATTCATGGTTCTGCTCTGACAAATATACAACGAACTTGGCATGATAACACACTCACCATAACGTCTCAGAACACCATTCTAGTCAGTAGGCGTTGTCCTAGTTACTTCCACCACGTCTGGGTCGGGTTTACCTCAATCGGATGAAAGAATATGACCAATAATCTAGTAAATTCACCCACATAGTTTTTCTTCATTCAATATCAGGTGAATATCATTATATCGGATCATGCAAGTTCTAAGATTATCTGTATGTTATACCCCTAATCAAGATATAACCTATACATGTCACCACCCCTGCTAGACCACGAAAGGGTTCATCCGCTTGTGGGACACTGAGTGTGCCGATCTGATTCCAAATGGATGACTGTGTGGCGTGTCCGTCTTGCCCGACCCTAGCATGACGGTGTGGTGCGACATGGTTCGACGTTTTGGGTATCATGGTAAATCATCTGGTAAAGACAAGGACCAGTCTCGTGAAACTGAAGCAAGCACATTATTGGTTGTAGTGAGTGACTGTAGTTTTACGCCGCTTTTAGCAACGCCACGGCGGGGGGCACCAGAAATGGTCTTCATGCATTTATTGGTTTTAAAACATATAGATAGCCACCTGTTAACTTTGATGGACGAGTTATCACAAGGAGTCCAACAAAATATGATTAGTAATAATTATAATACAATGAAAGGTTATCATACGAGTGCGAAGAGTTGGGATAGCCTAATGGTTTAAGCGTTCGCTAGTAACGGGTTCGATTCACCACAAGGACATAAAGCCCATTCTGGTGTTTCCTGACGTGCTGTTGCTGGTGTATTGCTAAAAGCGTGTAATACCCAACTCACTCATACGACCACAGGTGACGTCAGAAATATATGTGGATTGTCACGTTTGAAATGTTATGTGCTGTTAATTGTCACCAGTTTTGAAGTATTCTGTTCTATCCTCTTCCAAACTAAAAATGACTGACTGATTGGAGTTTGGTTTTACGCCGCTTGTAGCAATATTCAGCAATAACGGCGGGGAACCAAATCTTAACCATAATGCCACATGTGGGGAATGGCCTTCGGCGTGACGAGGGATTTACCCACCGCCCCAAACACAACCAGGGTGGAAATTTAGTGGGGAGGTACCGGGACCGGTGTGGTGAGGATGCTACGTGTTGATATCCAAGTCGAAACAATAAGTTAACCCAGAAATCTGCAAGAGAATTCAGTGTGATATCAACGCAAAAAAAAAGAAAAATGATTTTCAATTAAATTTTACAATAAACTGTGTTAGGGTAAGGTCTAGCTTCTGGGTTTATTATCAATGCGAATACGAGCTTCTACTTCAGATCATGAGTATATCATTGACGTAACGATGCATAACTGTATTACTTTGGTATAGCTGGAATATTGCGGTATTGCTGGAATATTGCATTAATATTGCTGGAATAGTGCGTGCGGCGTTAAACAACAAACCAAACTAACTGAAATGAAGATGCCCCTAGTTCTCGGGTGTGTTGATGGAAGCAAACACGGCCAACGCTTTTACCACTAGGCTACCCCACCGCCCCCTTAACTCAAGGATCAGAAATAAAAATTCATTAGATCATCACAAATAATGTAACATAAGAAATACTAGGCCTTTAAAATCGTTTAATGTAGGCACAGTCGTGACCAACTCGTGTTATTTCGGGACAGGCCGAATGGAGGTTACGGAAAGTGGCGAGTGGTGACGAATGATGTAGGCAGTGAAAAGCAATTTCTTCTCGAGATCACATCTCTCTGAATTTCCCCTATTGTTTCAATAGATTTCAAGTACCTCTTTTGGGGTGAGGTTAGGTGGAATGAGGTCTGACCTCTCATTCGAGATTTTTTCAATGATACAGAGACATGCAGGTGTGCGTAGTAGCAGCAGCAGTAGTAGTAGTCGGTTTAAAAGTTTAGAAAATCTAGCCAATCACTGGCGTATGTTTATAAATTGAACCAAACAAATCCCATTATGCTTTCAATCTCGCCCAATCACTGCCATATTAACTGCCCAAAGCTACGAATATAGTTTTTTAACACAAACCATTTTGACAGGTAATTGAAAGTTTTTTCAGCAGAATTCGATTTCGACTTACCCAAACCTCAGTTCATATTTACTGCGAATATCAGGCAATCGATCCCGGCCATCTGTCCCAGATTGGAAGATAATCAGCTGTGTAACAATGTCACGAACTAACTTGGTCGCCCACAGAGTCTGCTTATGGCTTGGTCGGAAACGTACAGTGGGAATTGGTTTGTGTTTCCTTGCTTTAATTTATGATTATATAATTACTGTTAATTAGCATGTGTTAAGTAAATCTGGCACCGTGACACACATTGACCCATGGCCCTGAAGGTGGCGAGCGCACACCTTAACCACTGTGCTACCTTTCCAAGACCTCATGGAGTAGCTTGTACAACACGAATGATGACACCCTCCCCCCACAAACAAAAATAACAAAAATAAAAATAAATAAATAAATAAAAATAATTTTAATAAATAAATAAATAAATAAATAAATAAATAAATAAATAAATAAAAACAAATAATACCCCTCCACACACACACCCACACACACACACACACACGCACACACACGAATCGAATCCCAGATTCACCATGAACCTATTCAGGGTTTCAACAGAGTGATATATGTCGGAGCGCTAATGTCTTACAGTGGTGCCATGCTTGTGTTCCTGCTGCGGGGCGATGGGGTAGCCTAGTTCGACAACCCACATGGGTACAATGTGTATATCCCCTTCTGGTGTCCCCCACCATGATATAGCTGGAATATTGCTAAAGGTGGCGTACAACTAAACTCACTCACTTACTCACTGTACCTGCTGCACGACCTTGTATTTTCGTTTGTCTATCTCACAGTCCCTGAACCATATCATTTTGCCTTCTGCCTAACCCTTTCTGCAATGCTAAGGCCTTAAATGAAGCAAGTATATAATTCCTCAGGTTTTGAATCCACCTGGGGTTCCTTTTCAGTTTGAAAGGATTTTTCTGTTTTTTATATATCAAAATTATATATATTCAGAGACTGAGCGTTAGTCTGTAGATTGATATGCGTACGAGAATTATAGTCAGAGCTTCCCATGCTACTGAGAACAATCTCCATGAATGCCCCTTTTCTGAAAAACGAACACATACAAGACAATCCCATTCTCTGATGACCCAAGCGGACAAGGTGAGGACATGGTGACGCAGCTAGGTGTTAATGGCCTACAAAAAATTGTCATTTTTTCCCCTAAATTCCTTGTCACAAGTGCATTCAAAGTGGATTTGTCAAGCGGCGGTGATCAAAGAAACTGTGTAAACCATCAGACTGCACTTAGGAAGTACTTTTTATGACAGCGACAAAACCCTTCCACATCCACTGGTATTTGTCGATTGTACAATACCCACTATATCGTGAACATCTGTTTATGAATCACTATCAGAGAGGGATGACACAAGGTGCTCGTGCTGTGATTAATTTAGAAACAGGGAATTGTATACAAAAATCCAAATGTCTACCAAAAAGGTGTTTTTAAAGCTTAACTAATGCCTTGGATGTGGTCACCTTGATCGAACAACTCCTGAACAAGAGTAGTATGTCGCCTTAAAACCTTGATTCACTCCTCATGTCATACGTCCCAGTGGTTAAAGCGTCCATTCGTCACGCTGAAGACCCTGGTTCGACTCCCCATATGGGTACAATGGGTACAGTGTCCGGTGTCCCACGCCGTGATATTGCTGGAATATTGCTAAAGGCGGCGTAAAACCATACACACTCACTGATATAGCGTTGTGAAGAGTCTGCTGTGTCACTCCCAATATATCCAAACCCGCTCAGGGCCTAAATATGAAACACGCGAGTCTGTCTCACCTGTCTCCTTTGTTTCAAGTATTAGGGGGTAAATCAGAGGAAAGATATAATTGATGATTATTGATTTATCAGATCCTCGATATTCAAGTTAGCATCTTCGCCTTAGGGCCAAGGATTGCCTTATTTGGATTTTGCCCACCCAGACAGAAATTCTGATTCACGACCATAACGAAACAGATCCATTGGTGTCCATGGAGACGCCAACTTCTTGTCTAAATGTTCTATCCCCATACTTTTCAAGTCTAGTCAAGAGTTTGACACCCTGAAGTCCCGGTAAACTTCAGTCACATCTCCGCAAGGTCTGAAGAAAGATACCTAAGGATATCTATGATCATCACGTTTATTAAAATACCCCTGAAGTTTTGCCTTACATTTGCTATGTGGGGTAGTGGTGTATAAAGTACATAGATAATACAAGGATAACAACTGAGTATTTATTATCAGTGGTTAACGCCGTTGGGTACAGTTGTATCAAAATGTTATCATTTATACGACGACGTGACGCCCATTAGATAGCAGCATACTCTTGCATTTCAAATTAACAGAATCACACGATTCAAAAAACAAGGACATTTGGTCAAGAAGTTGAACTTAAGCCTCATTCAATAACCATCAAATAGCCAATTCCCTCGAATCTTTGAAGCGCACAGGTATCATAGTTATATTTGTATATCCGAAGCCAGCTTTTTCTGTGAACTTAATTAAAACAGAACGCAGCTCTTCTGGACCAGTGCATTGTATTTGTAACAGTATTTGACAAATATCAGTTTCCCAAACTGAGCATGACCGATCTGCATGCTGGTCTCGTCATCATGGCAATCATGCACTGTTACTGAAAAGGAATAATAGAATGCAAATACTGCGCTGCTTAATTACAAAATGTCTTTGTGCTTTTGTTCATCAAAGATTCTTGTCTATATTAGCATTAACGGTAGTTATAACAGGGTTTCTTTTGTAGAAAGTGAATGCCATTGTGAAATATTTGCGTCAGGAGATGCTTTCGGTCTTACAGCCCTTTTTGGTATGATCCTATCTTTAATGTCGGTTTTATGTAACAAATATATACCGAGCAGAGCATGGAATGGTTAATACATTGAATAAAGGCTCACCTCAGAACTTGGAAAGATTCGAACGGTGCCATTTAGCCAGTTGTTATGATGGAAAGTATAGGTCTCCAGCAAATTCGCCTTATTTACCACAATCTGAAACACAGCATGGTGAATCCAAACGTCAGTGACCTCCTATTCAGAGGAGAGGTATGATTTCATGACGTAATCGTTGGTCAGTACTAGACCTGTTCTAGTGGTTTCTACCAATCTTGTAACATCTGAGAAATGTGTAGTTCTGGATTTCCCACCACATAAAAGCTGACACGTCGTCATGTAAGTGAAATACGTTTCCAAACGGTCATAACCTTCCCTCATTCACATACAACCGAGAGGAGCTGGCAAGGCATGAATGATAGTTACCTTGCCCAAACCCAGATGATGTCACCGAGTGAATGCTGTCCCCAACACGTGTCACATATCCCTATCAAACGTCTAGTAGTGTAATGCTGCGGGGCAAGGCTTTGATGAGAGGAGTCGTCAATAGGTCCTTACCATTCATGTTTGACAACCGTACAAGAATCTGTATCGAAACGTCGCACTCACGAATAAAAGACGTTGTTATCCATAAAGTCTGTTCTCTGTAAGGTCCTTACCTTGTCCAGGAACCAGGCGTTTTGCTCACTGCAGTTGACTTTAATCTCTGTCAAAGTGCCCAGTGGCGTCAGTGCTAGAAGAAAGGAGTCAACTCTGAAAACACAATCGTCACAAATCAACATATATACTGAAAGCCATTTAACGCGGACTTATTACTGAAGCGTTAATTTGCGTTCAACACAGAACACGCATACCACATAGATTACAAGTAGGTGTGTGCTGGTGTCCTGAAGGTGGACATACTGTTGGATTCGTAGATAAGTGAAAATATAACCTATTGTTGTGAACAGCCTGACAGTTATCGTACAAATACCATATGTACACCGCTCATCGTCTTGGAAGATTAGCATTATTAAAGCTGCCAAAAGTTTGCTAATAGGTAAGATTAGATTATCAGATTTCTTAAAAATATTTAAAAAATCGCAGTCGTTTATTTCTTCCACCTACTTTTACTTCGGTTATGTTCACAATTTCCAAGCCACAATTGCTTTCCACAATTTGATCCAGCTTCTTGAGAAACATCTTACTTGGTGATTCAGGATGATATTTTACCACATGAGTGATTGTACTCTCTGTAGCTCTATCCCGTGATCAACCACATTAGCATCGATCTACGTAACTGGGATACGATGACATGTGTCAACCAAGTCAACGAACCTGACCAACCGATCCCGCTAGTCGCCACTTACGACAAGCATGGGTTACTGAATACCAAGGAAGAGGTAGGTATAAAGACGTACTCGTGTTTAAACATTAACAAAATACTTTCTGAAAACTCAGCAGTTACAGGTTTCGAGTAGGTTTAGTGACACATATACATTTATTGCCATGTCCATGTCATGTGTTGAACATGATAAAATCTGCTTCAACATCTCAGTGTGGGAAGTCAGCGGGCAGCGTAAACAACCAGGAACATCAAGTCATTGACAACTCTAAAGAGGTTGAGGGGATAAAATGTCTAACCTAGAGGTCACCCTGAACGTCGATTGCGTTGGTAAACTGGCATACTATAAATAATTTGAGCAGCAACATACTCCGTCTCTATCTAAAGTTGTAAGCTGCACGCTGTGTTAAACACACCTGAATCTTCATGAACTGAACGTCAAACATATTCAAACATGGAAATATGGAAAATATACATTGACACATTGGAATATGGAACGTATAGTTGTGCATATGCCTACTCGTGTAGGACCATAAAGTAATACACACACAGTCGTACAAGAAACTAACTATACTGTCCCCGATTTCTTGAAACAAACAGTCTGAGGTTTTGACTTAAGTCAGAGTTTTTACTCAAATTTGAGAAAACACAGGAAAATGTGTTTCCCAGAAAAAAACTGAAATCAATATTAAACTCAAACATAGTAGACAATTTGAGTTTGGTGGATAGATTACTTAAGTTGTTTCGCATTTTTCTATTTAAAAAATGCAGTTGAGTTAAAAATTCAGCTGTTTCAAATTGTCAAACTCAGTTTGAAATTTGAGTAAAAACTTAAGTTTGTTTCGAGAAATCGGGGCCTGTTCTCCACATACCGCGATGTGCATGAACGGATTGTCAGGGACACACACTACACAGTAGAGCATGTTGTATGTCGACATTGTGTTGGCAATAATCGTATCCAGTAACTTGCATACTGAACTTACGATCCTCTCTCGAAATCGTCCCGTGCACTGTCGGGGTACTGTTCCTTGGACGCACCCTGCTCCCCAATCAGTTGTACCATGACATATTCATCCGTCCCGGCTCCATGGACATCCCCAGTATACACCGTCATATTGTAGACTCCCCCTGGGCAACACTAACACATGTTAAAATCTGGCTTTTCTTTTTCGCGAACACCGGGTGTCATCACTGATGTTCATTGATCATTGTATATCATTTCCATTATTATTTTACCGTTTACGGTATATGCAATATGTTTGTGTAGATATAAGGGACTGGCTATTCAAGAACAGCCATTTAGAAATTGGTCAGATATAACATTTATTTGGGATTACACTTTCTCAGTAAAGTACAGATTTAACTACTAATATTGAGTCCCATCCGGGAATCGACGAGAGTGGGTACCACTTTACTGAAACAGTGTAATCCCAAATATAACATATACAAGCGAGTCCGGTAATTCCTGCAATTGCGTACTTCCGTATCAAAGGATAAACATCGCCTGTTACCACATTTACGCTTGAAATCCGGACATTTCTACAAAGGACTGGCTTTAATCACTAAAGGCTAGTAAATAACAGTAATTGACAGATAAATTGACAGTTTTATGAAAATTAGTTTCCTTCAGAATTTTAAACCTTAAATTGATTAAGTGATTTTTGAAAATAATCTGGCCCTAATACGCTTCCATACTTCGGATGTTATGGCCATCAGCTGCTGCGCAGAATTAACGGACAGCAAGCAATGTCG
Organism: Haliotis rubra; assembly: GCF_003918875.1. Classification (NCBI taxonomy): domain Eukaryota; kingdom Metazoa; phylum Mollusca; class Gastropoda; order Lepetellida; family Haliotidae; genus Haliotis; species Haliotis rubra. Next base: position 655,183 of record NW_025767173.1, on the reverse strand, counting down.
TCAGAACGACGGTAGGGTCAACCGTATCGCATAATGCAACGTTAGAATCTTATAGTCGTCAATAAAACTCAATTTCTAGGTAAATATGATGCATACCATCATGTTTAGTCACGTAAACCACAAAAAAATAAGAGACGTTAGTTGCCGTGTTGCGATCGATGTGCTTGGGTGCGCGGTATTACCGGACGGTATTGTATTACTACTCCCGGACGTTGATGCTTTAAAGCTGAGATCAATATCCCTTTCCAAAAGCTAAGAACAACCCTTTATTTAGTTCTAATACATTCTGCTCTTCCATGTATCCTATGTAAATGCCTCGTCTCTAAGATACATTGATCTCATCTTTATTATACTCTTCAAACAGTTTTATGATAGAATGGTCAAAATTGTAAGGAAGTGATAGTTTTCTAGTAACAGTTGTAGGTTAAAATGTATGCATTGGGGACACATTAAAACACTTGTGAAATATGACAGTAGATGTTATTACCCTCAAACAATTTCAAAGTTGACGTGTTTCGGTTGGTAGTGTGACATATGGCAGTAGAAAATTGTCACTCCATTATTTACAACATGTCTTACACACCGTTACCATTTGCTGACCATGTTTCCATATCTAGCCCAACAATTCCAGAACTAAATGACATCCTACAAATTATCATCCTGGAAGCCTTGCCATTTTGGCTCCGGAGGTCTAACACATTTTAGGAAGAAATTCGGAAAATAGGAACCTGAGTTTTCATCCATTGTGTTACCTGCCACATCAGGAATACGTTTCTTATTCTCTTCCACCATTGATTTTATGCGTGACACATCATCTGTAAAGACGTATATGTTAACATTGACATTATGCAGGATAAATTACAAGTAATTGCTTACGACTAACATTGCCTTCTTGGGAAACCTTCGAGGAAAACGTGTTTGACTGGCCTTGCTTTTATGCGTGACACTACGTCTGTAAAAAACACGTCTGTAAAAAACGTCATTTAGAAACTGGTGAAATGTAATATACATGCATGTCATTTTTGTGGATTACATTTTCTCAGTAAAGTACAGATTCTGTTACTTTTGTTAGGCTGAGTCCCTTCCGGAATTCGAATCCACACCCCTCAGAGTCAGGCACCTAATGGCCAGTAATCGATCAAACCCACTTAGATTCCGTGTGCTAGCGATGAGATGCGTTTCACGTTTATCAGGAAAAGAAGAGATTCCTACTAACTCGAACGACGCAATATTACAATATCGCTGGGCTTTGACACTGAATATGAAAGTGCAAAACAGATATGAGACACGTTAAGCACCTTGTGTGACCCACGAAAGTAGAAAATTGTCACTCTATTATTCACAACATGTCTTACACACCGTTACTATTTGCTGACAATGTTGCCATATCCAGCCCAACAATTCCAAAACACTAGCCTGTCAACCTATGTGTTGGGACTGCATTTTTTTTTGCTATTCGTTTCAGCGTAAAGGTGTTTACATGGACCTTCACGTTTCTCCGTGACTTAACAGGTACCTATTTTTAATGTCACGAAACTATATAACTATATAACTATATAACTATATAACTATCATTACTTTGTGTATGATTGTTTGATCAACTCATTCGAAGCGTGGTTTCCTAGAAGCGGAAGACCGGGTTTCCTGATGCGGGTCTCTGACACTGTGGTAAGGAACATTGTCCATCACAACCAGACACTTCTCTGGCAGGGCAGGTACAGCTGTTATGTTGCATACTCCGTGAAGACAGAAGCGTTCATCTCTGTGTGGTAGTCTGTTGACTTTGACCTGAACACAAGATCACATCCAGGTAAAAAACCTAAATGTGATCCCACATAGACAATAATAAGTCTTTCCCCTTTCCCTGGTGGTATCTTTCTGTTTTGACCAGAGTCAGAGAGCTGTCACTGGTATGATGATGTGTGATCAGCATGAATCCATGTTTCATCGAGGTATATAACTTCACAACCTTCTGCTCGTTTTTCTGCAATTGTACGTAAATAGTTTGTTCTCATTGTACAAGGTCACATCTTTCACAAAGTGACAGTTTTGTACTAGATAAACGCTTGTATCTGAACCCAAACGTCACTAATAGGTTACATATTGTGTATCTAGAGAGGGGGATATGTTCGCCCTGAAGAATCTTCTTACGTTTTCGTGAAGACACATGTTCATTTCTCTCAGATAGATTAAAATTATCCAACACATGTGAACTTTTGGGTTTTGAGACGGACCCCAGGTTCTTCGGATCCATTGATGAACTCTATGCTATACAATGTTGTACGTGGTATGTCCAAAGACTTCAACGCTCTGTCTGTAGGTTGTTTTCTTGATAATAAGGGAACATCCCTTTCAGCCTTTTTAGTCAAGGTCTTTGCGTCGTGGGACAACAAGCTTACGTCACCTGTCAGACATTACATCAATTGAACCCACACCCGGAATGAGTTGATCAAAACAATCACGAAAACATAATGATAGGTACGTTATATAGGTAACCGTTTTTATAGGCGGTCACCTTGACATTAAAAATAGGTTAATGTTAAATCACGAAGAAACATGAAGGTACATGTAAACACTTTTACATTGAAACGAATAACAATAATGATATTTGCAAAAAATGCAGACCAAAAAGTTAGGTTCACAGACTATGAATGGCATCATACAATTATTATCCTGGAGACCTTGACATTTTTGCCTCCGAAGGTTTTACTCATTTTAGGAAGAAATTCGGACTTTTGATCCGGTGTGTTACCTGCAATCTCAGGAATACGTTTCTGATTCTCTTCCACCATTGATTGTATCCGTGACACATCCTCTGTAAAGACGTATATATTAGCACTGACATTATGCAGGATAAGCCATTATGCAGGATAAGTAACGCGCGCGCGCGCGAGTGTGTGTGTGTGTGTTGCTTTTACGCGTGACAGTAACTTGCAAAAAGACTCGTTATTAACACTGACTTTATGTGTGACACGTAATGTATAATTACATAAAGTAATATGGAAAATTAATGTGTAATTAATATTGCCATATTTTGTGTAATAACACAGCAAATTTTATTGACCAAGCCGGAAACTGACAATAATCCCAGATTTAGACCTTTCCAATGCAGGCGTGTCTCAGGGATCAGTTTCAGGAGGACTACTTTAGTTTTCAGTATGTGTTAATTTTTCGCTGAGTGGTGAAAGCAAGTTTCCTCTTTTTCAGAACTGAACATTTATTACCACCACCACTAACTTCTGGAACAATTTACCGTCAAATCTGATCAACGCAGTTTGACATAAAGGATCTTTTAGATAAATTCTCAATATAGATGTTAATTATAACTTGAACTACCGATCGAGAATGTGTCAAATCTATCACTAAAACTAGGATGAATTGGCATAAATGCTTGTGAGTGACATGGACATGTAACAGACATATCTTTAAAGACCAATCTTGTTCCTGTGGGGAAACTACTCACTATTTCGTCACACCTCCAAAATATAGGACCATAAGATACAGCCTCAGTTCTATACTCTATCCTGACAAATCGCAAAGCTAAACCAAACAATTTCAGCATCCATTCATGATTATATGAAACAGACAACTACTTCTAACTGATGACTACACTGTTTATACACATCAGCCTATTACCTGACAAACTACCATCATACCATTGGTAATGCCAACACCCTATTGCCATCTTGATTGTATTTTCATTTTTGATTGATCTATTGCTGGAGCAATCTTTACATTCATCATCCAATACTGTGTTCCACCGGAGATATTGCTTGTGTGAGATCAAACGATATCTCCTAGGAGATAGCGTCTTGACAGGAGATTTTTTACAATGCCCTGACAATGCTATGACGTCATGAACTTGATGACGTCACAATGCTATGTCATCGCTGCACTGCAAGTCTAGCAGCAGTACCGTGTTCAGAGACATACATTTTTCATTGAAATTTAAATTAAGGGTGTGTTTCTATAATAAATAGAATCTCACCCTCGTGTCTTCTGATATCAAATATAAACTCTGTCAAAAAAGAAACGCAACCCCTGTCCTCAGATATGAAAAATTCGTTTGAATGAAGTTATTGCTTCCAAACTAAATGTTATTCGAATGTATTGAAATTATACACGTAATTAATGAAGATTACCATCCAAACAACTGCATTTGTACGCATAAGTGTATTTTATTGCTTATTCCGTCACAACGCATGAAATGACCCTCATGGTGACTTCGCACAAAAAAAAAACACATGCAAATCATGAAAATGGCAGTTAATGTAGGGGTGTATAAAAGCCCATGTGCTTTCGTATTATATTCATTCATTTGTCGCATGAAAAGCTGTGTGAAAAATGCCACGATTGAGTGCTGCCGACCGAAATATCGCCATTGGTCGTGTTCAAGCCGGAGAAAGTTTTGGAACTGTTGCACAGCACCTAAATGTTCACAAAACAACGATATCCCGACTTTGGAGCCGCTACAACAACTTCAATTTGACCAACGATCGCCCGAGAAGTGGAAGGCCAAGAATCACGACCCCCCTTCAAGATCGGTACATCCGGGTCCATCACCTGCGTAATCGGCATGCCCTACCAACCGTGACTGCCACACAAATACCAGGTTTGAGGAGAGTGTCAGCTCAAACGATTAGGAACCGTCTGAAAGAAGCGGGTTTACGTGCCTGTAGACCAGTTGTTGGACCTGTACTACGCCCCCTACATCTCCGCCGACGACTCAGGTGGTGCAACAACGTAAGGATATGGACTTTACAAAACTGGAGGCGCATCTGGTTTTCTGATGAATCCCGTTTTCTTTTGCAACATCACGACGGAAGAAAACGTGTGTATAGGAGACGTCATGAACGTTTTGCGCCCATCTGCGTCCGACAGGGGGACAGATTTGGCGGAGAAAGCGTTATGGTTTGGGGATCCATCTCATACAACCAGAAATCAGACTTGGTGATCGTTGAAGGGAACCTGACAGCCCAACGTTACATCAACCACGTATTACAGCCTCACCTTCTCCCGATTATTGACCAACAGACACAGATTTTTCAACCAGACAACGCCCGGCCTCATACTGCACGTGCAACAATGAACTTTCTGCAGAATTCCAACGTCAATGTCTTGCCATAGCCCTCTAAATCACCAGACCTCAACCCTATTGAACACCTGTGGGATACTCTGGGTCGACGCGTACGTCAACGTCAGCCGCCGCCACAGACGCTGCAACAGCTCGGCGTTGCACTGCAGGAGGAGTGGAGAGCCCTTCCCCAGGAAAGAATCCGGCGTGTTATCCGTTCTTGTCCAAGGAGATGCCGTGCAGTGATTGCAGCTCGTGGTGCTCATACGAGATACTGAGAAAGACGCCCCCCTGGTGACAAACTGGTGTCTGTGAGATGACTTTTGAAATGACAATTTTAAACATGCCCATCTTGGTTATTATTCTGCCAAATTTCAGACTTCTGTCTTAAATAAAAAAAATGCTGTGTCGTCTTAAAACTTCAGATCAAAATCTCTAAAATACAGGGGTTGCGTTTCTTTTTTGACAGAGTTTATCAACACACGTTGATTAAATTAAACATTTGTAACTTCATCAACTGGTGTTGATATAACTGATATCAGTAGATACTTGGGTGAGATTCTCTATAAGTCGCACTGCTATTGTAACACTCCAGCCTATATTTTAGACCATTTTTGTTGCTCAAAACTCTGGTTTGATTCTAGCATCACATCCCCCTGCTGAGAGGACAAAGACCTCGTGACGCACCTGCTGACAGAACAAAGACCTAGTGGCGCACCTGCTGAGAGGACAAATACCTAGTGACGCACCTGCTGAGGGAACAAAGACCTAGTGACGCACCTGCTGAGAGGAAAAAGACCTAGTGACCCACTGACTCACCTGCTACCGACGAGGACGCATTCACTAGATTGTCCACTGACGACTTGATGCTCTTAATGATGTCTTTACCTTTAAATAGAAGTAAATTTGTGACAGCAATTGCGTGTGTGAAAATTCAACAACGTACATTTGCATTCTTGTTAGGCACAATCCATGACTGATATTCTTTTCAAGGGGTCTAAGGTTGTATATTCAAAACAATAACACGTCCAAGTCAAAATTAAAACGTATCATTGTGCTCACGGACATTTCAACTGAAAATATGAAAGAAGAGAACTTTATGCTTTTAGAGTAAATTAGCTTTTTGAAGTAGTCACTTGAGAAAAGATTATATTTCAATAGCTGAAATCAATCACCCTGCCAAACGTACACAGGTACCAGGACATTCAATATTGAGTCCCTTATTTCTTCAGACCATGATGAGAAACATGATGGATACTTTATGAACACAGCTCTTTTTATGTAATGTTCTATAACTACGCGTTTTCTTTTGTATTGTACAGATAGGACCATACAGTAGTATCAATCAAAATAATTAGAAAAAGCAAATTTATCATAACACAAATAATGCACGATAAAGACAAAAATGATCAAAATTCTGATGGAAACCTCAAAAATAAATACCTTCTGCAAATGATGGTTTGAGAACGGCATTGGGTACTAGTCCTTCAAATCTCGCAGCCGATGGAACCTCGAACGCTGCACCAACTGTCACCATCACGACTACACCGACTACAGGAAAGAGTAACATGCTGTCGAGAGGCATGTTAAGATTCGCATCACAGTTTCCACATTATACTGACCTTTATATGTATAGTCAAGACTAAACACCGTACATGCTGCAATAGGGAACCATGCAGACTTTCTGTAGCAACGTGGTCATCCTCGTGGTTTGGGAAGCGCTTGTCGCGGGGCATTTACAGTAAAAACCAAGACGTGTGTGTCAGTCGTAAATGTGATACTCATAACATTTGACCTTGGTCCTCAGAACCTCTATGGAGATGATAACCATCAAACGTACGTGGTACATGAAAACGAACGAGGAGAAATCTGCTCTGTGAAACATATAAAAGTGAAATATAAAGGTGTATGAACATTCTTCAAATTTTTGAAGTTACACTTTCTTGCGTGCACAACTTAAATGAACCTCCTCAACATCACTACAAATGCATTGTACTAAAACGCCTCTACATTTAAACATTAACCGGACAACACCATGGATATACATGAAGCTAGTAATTGTAAACTAGAAATTGAGATTGCCCTTTTCAAAACATGCATCCATGCATCCATACATCCATACATCCATACATCCATACACATATATACACACACACACACACACACACACACACACACACACACACACACACACACACACACACACACACGCAAACAAACAAACACATACACACATACACACATACATACATACATACATACATACATACATACATACATACATACATACATACATCGACACAGATTCCTGGCACCCTTCATATGCTCTCAAATATCAGGTACAAGCCGGACGAGCCTATCTAAAAAAACACACTGAAATAAGGAACTTAAGTCAGGACAGGAGTTAATAACTCATATGTCATTGAACTCACGTTGATATATAGATTCAAATGGCACAGACCATCATCCGGAATGAATATATTCATTACAAGGACAGGTTACCTGTCCTTGAATCAACCTAGAATCAGCCGGAGTAATCAGCATTGGTAGACAAGCCTCTTTGTGTCGTCTATGTGAAAATCGAAAACGTTAAAACAAATGTCTCCTCTCGATAGAATAGATTCCTTCTAACTCCACAGAGTGAGCGTCACCACGAGGGAATGGAACGTTCAATTTAGTCCATAATATCATATTTCATCGCAGCTGGTATGCTGAAATGCTGGTAAACATTTCAGAATTTCTATCTGGATAAAATCCCCGTAACAATTCGCTTCATATTTCCTGTTTCATGTTTAAAAGAAAAGAAGGTGACGCTTCCCATTTGGCAAAACATATATGGCTGGACAAACCAGCCCTGGGAAGAATGTGCTCGCTGAACTTTATTTTCTTTTTTTCAATGTCTGTATTGATCGATCGACAGATGAAGTCTCGCTTACTATTTTTTTCGCAAATATATATTAAAGATGTCATGTCTAGAATGTAATGGCCAGATTTTAAGAGCTTTTTATATTGATTATATTGCCTCTAGCACGGTACGGGGTCGAATATCGGTATACAGAAATGGATCTTTGTAACGTCAAGTTATTAACACCAGCATAATGAAAGAGAATTTAAGTTACACGCAACCAGCTCTCCTATAAACTTCTAAAGTATATGTACCTTTACAAATGGAATGTACCTTTATATATGGAATATTTCAAATTGATATTCATAAACACGTGTTACACAGGCATACTGCATGCCATACTCTCGTCTCTGTGAAACAGTTATGCCGTTGCGCACGAAATATTCATTATTGATGAAGACGACTGTAACTATTTCTTTTCAAGCTGATGGGGGTAGAGTTCATAATTTCAACAAAAGTATGAGCGTGTTTTCAAACCTGGGCTATTGGGTTGCACCAATGTCTTGTAACATGATTAACATAGAGATATTTTGTAGATCTAATATTAATGTCAACGCTGGTCGAAAGCACTCACAGGTCCGTGAAATACATCAACGTCCCAGAAATGAAAGGCAGGGTTGAAGCCGTAAAGGTGCATAACATGATCCGATGTGAAAACGTGAATTCATTATTAAGATTGGTAAATTTATATTACAGTATGCATACACATATTTGAGTGTGTGTTTTTGTGCCTGTATTTATGTGTATGTTTGTAGCTTCTACAACATAACTAGAGCTCATTCTAAATCCACAAAACGATACAAATTGCCCACATTAATTAGTACCTTAATGTATACATGTGTACTACTCTCACTTTGATAAGGATCACAACAATTCACAACTTTACTTAAACGTAGATTTATAATTTCAAATTATATCCATTTAAAACTGGATAAATAATGATATGGTAACACATCTTTAGCCAAACAGCCACTTTAGTTTTACTTTAAGCACTTGATACATCAGTAACCATAATACTGGTTTTCATGGCACCAATCAACCATTTTGCAAATCATGGAACGAGTCATTGACAAATAAACAACCTGTCAATAGCAGGTATGGGATCCACAACATGCAATGACCTTGGATCCATGCTAACAATAAACTTTGATATTTAAACCAAATTTGACCCCACATCAAAGTTTTCTGTTGAATCCATGATTTGATCCTTAGCAAAGTGTGAATAGTATACTTAAATGAGCGATTGCAATATTTGGGTGTTCCCGGTCGTGTGTAGCCTTTCCTTGAGTGAGTGACTTGGGTTTTACGCAGCTTTTAGCAATATTCCAGCAATTTCAGGGTGCAGAACACCAGAAATGGGCTTCATACATTGTTCCCATGTGGTGAATCGAATCCAGGTCTCCGGCTTGACGGGTGAAAGCTTTATCCACTAGGCTACCCCACCACCCCCTTTCCCTAACAACTTCTTACCACGTATTTTGGGGTTTAACCATAAACAAGTTTTTTGATGACGACACAAATAGGTAAATTGCTAACATGACTGAATAGTGTATTGCCCATGTGATTGTAATCTGTTCGTGATTTGGAACTCTGGTACCAAATGAATTGGGAGATTCTAGCATATGGCTGAATAGTAATTCGAGATATGGCCACAGTATATCAGTAGAATATTTTAAACAATTAAGGTAACTTGTCTTAGATTCACACTTGAGATGTTGAATGCGATCATCTTCTAACTATTCGTATATCGCAAAAGGTGTTTCAAGAATACTTTCTTATATGTTAGAACTATGTTATAGTTAGTGTCTAGGAAAGTAGGTGAAGCATCATTGCAAATGTTCGGAAACAGTTGTTATTAGAAGAGAAAATAACTATAAAACGTTCAAGTACTTGATAGTTTTGACATTGATTTGAGCAACGTTCTTGACAAATCTTAAAGGGTTGACTGAAGCTTTTGTGAGGAAAGGTGGGATGACATTGTTGTTTATCTCAACAAGAACTGAGTCAGGGAGGGAAACCGAGGAATCTTCAAACCGGCATCGATTTGAACTCACAGCTGTCTTCAACACACACAAGGCAATGTTTGTACAGGTTTCGCCCCAAAGACGGCTTTCAGTGGGAAATCTCTCCGATTAGCAACTATCAATGCGGTCTTATGAATTAAACATTAATGTCAGAAGGAAATACGCTCAGGCGAAAAGAGAATACGAAAAAAGTCAAAGAAGAGATGAAAGTCATGTCATGCGTTCATTCAAAACTGAAGACACGAAGTATCGCGGTAGCACAAACACAAATTGTGAGGCACGAATACTCCATGCTGATATCATAGCAAGCATGGGATAGAATCAAGGAATGTGTCACATTTAGTAAATAAGTATAACGTACTTCATGTCTATTAGAAGGTTGTCTTTCAGTGGCATTTAGAAGTTGTACATTGATGTCCAAGATATTTTTATGGATTAAACTTCTTTTTTAATTTCTCTCACAACGTTTCGAGACCATTCCAGGTCCCTTCATCAGGTGAACTGGCAGTTAGGACTATGACGTCGTCACTATGACGTCATAACTTACTGTATAAGTGAGTTTGAAGAGTTTACATAATGATGAAATTCATGCTAATACACAACAACTGCTAATTACACAAAGGTTACTTGATAGCAGGCTTTCCAAAAAGAATAGTAGACTCGTTTTTTCTTGTATCTAAAGTTCATCAAAAGTTAATCAAGAGGTCCCATGCACTTGGCAGGTATACACCTTGATCACGATTAATTGCTGGTTTATGTCTCCTTATCTCGACAGCTTCCTGTAGTTTTCTCCGACGTCAGTCATTGTTATTTCTCGAAATCACCCTAATATCGTTCCACATGATTACATGACTTGGGTTATTTGCCTTGTGCTCCGATATAGCTGACTTATCATTCTGTTTGCATACTGATGACTTGTGTTCAGCAACCCGGGTGTTAATGGGCCTAATGTAAAGATTCAGCCTGGCCTTCAATGAAGATGAAACAAGAGTGACAGCTTTACCAACCTAGCATTACCACTCTGTTACTTTCATTAATTACTGTGTATGACACTTGTAACCTTTAAATGTCATCCCCTTTGCCGTCTAGGGTGTTGGGATAGCCTTTGTCAAGCCGAAGACCCGGGTTCGATTCCCCACATGGGTACAATGTTTGAAGCCCATTTCTGGTGTCCCCGGCTAGTTTTCTGTTGAATTCATGATTTGATCCTTAGCAAAGTGTGAATAGTATACTTAAATGAGCGATTGCAATATTTGGGTGTTCCCGGTCGTGACGTTGTGTAGCCTTTCCTTGAGTGAGTGACTTTAGTTTTACGCCGCTTTTAGCAATATTTCAGCAATATATTGCTGAAAAGCGGCGTAAAACTAAACTCGCGCACGTTCGCCTTGGCCGTGTCTGCCACGACATCAATTAGTCCAAGGCAATGCTGTTGTTTCTTTATCTGTCCATTGTTGTCTATAACTATACATATGTTCACATCTAAACTGTCAAATACTAAATGGCCGTGTGCGAAATGTGCATTATGTCGGGAAGCGCACGTAAAATCTCCAAATCATCATTTCACTGCCAGTCAGTCTGGTATTCCGACTGCACCTGTATGTACGGCCGCCATTAAGATAACCCTGCTTACTGGACTTGACCCATACATATAGTCCGTTTGGCTCAAAAGCGGACCGATGAACTCGAGAACGGATGGAGACGGCACAGCACAGGTTAATGAATAAATAACTTTGTCTGTCAACGTGCTTCTCGAACACCTGGCTGTCCCTTTCTCTGCACTCCTACCTCGTAACAAACAGTGAACGGTGTCAAGATTTTAATGATGGATTGTTAAACAACTTTATTATTTTTAGGACAAAAATTCTGCAACACCTCACAGAGTTGGTATGATGTTTTGATTATGATCAGCGTTTCATTGAGTATGTTATGTTTATTAGTTTTCGAGTTAGATTGCAATTCATCGGTCCGCTTTTGAGCCAAACGGAGTGTAGTGAAGTCCAATCACTGCTCGATGCATTTCAACAACAAACGATATAGAGCGTGTACATGATATAGAGAACATTACCCAGCGGGCACACAACGTTGAATCAACGTTGAATCAACGTTGAATTTTGGTTGTTTGGTTGATCAACCTTTCATAAACGTTGATTCAACGTTTATCATGCGACCAAAGAAAGTTAGTCGAGATTCGTTTAGTTGTCAACGTTGTTTCAACGTAAGGAACCAACAAAATGTCAACCAATTGTTTCCTTGGCAAATTTGATACATAATTCATATTGGTAATAGGTATCCAACTTAGCAACTATCATTTCGGAACATTATTTTCATAAAAGATCAAGATCGAGCTAGTGACAGATATAATCTTATATATTATTTTATTGTGCATCGATCAGCGGACGGAAATATTACGTAAATCGCAGTTTTAGGTATAAAGTCATCAGTTATCCAAATTGCATTACATTTGATATTTTCCCACAAAACTGTGAAAATTGTATAATTCCCGACAATTTGCTTTCAAACACAAGCCAGATGTTGACCTTTCGATCGCCTCGTTTGGCCATATCCGGACATGCGCACAATTATCGCGCGCGCAAAGGCAGCTGATCGTTGTCAGTTCACTTTGGCGAAGTTCAACGCAATATCGTTCTATTTTCACCATCTTCACGGCATGCTGGTGTTTATTTGGTAAGTATGTCCTTCATGTATAAAGAAAACGTAGGAATGCCGTTTAAATCTAGCAGTAGCAAGAAACTCTGAATTAGGGCTCATGTTTTATCTCACAAGGTTACCGGTATGTCACAGTACATGTTTCTCAAAATTTTGTTTTGTTATTTTTCAATATATTTGCATGCATATACTGTAAACGTACTTATTTTCGCGTGGTGCAATTTTCGCGGAATTGACAGTTTAGACTACTTCGCGCGGTCAATTATTCGCGCAATCAGTAATTGCCGGAACTGCCAGCTGTCTCTTTGGCCGCCACTAATAGCAGTGAAAACAAACAGTATTTGGCATTTTATTATATAATCGAATAAGATTTCCTTTCGTACCCATCACCTGATTTGAATTTTAATGTAAGGAACATTTAATTATGAAATAAGATTATTTTAATGGAATTTGCAGAAATCTCATCTTCGAAGACTGGGTGGCAGCAATTTTGTGGATCACATAAAAGGAGCAAGGCTAAGGTAAAACGTTTTTTTAACATTTCACTTGTTTCCAGTATATCCACCACAAAGTTTAAGAGAAAGATGATAATGCTCTTTCATTACCACCTGTTTTGAATATTTGTGATAATGTTTGGTCTTTTTTGGTGATAATAGTTGGTCTTTATTTTCATTTATATATTAAGGTTGATCATTTAAGAGAAAAAATTGACAATGATTTCTCCCGGAGATGTTTAGTTTAATGAGCACTCCCTTGCTTGGCGCTATATTGTTTTTCGCCGTAAACAGCTGGATGCAAGATAGCACGCGAGAGGACAGAAGTCATACATGTATAGATATATAGAGATGTTTATTGCTGGGAGACACACTCTTCAGGTATTTGGTCAGCTGTAGAATTTGAATATGATGTTTTTAATTTTTGTCAAAGGGTAGGTTTTTCATTATTTGCAATATAATATGTGTGCAGTGAAACATACTGAGATTTGGAAGAGTCCATTATTTAAAGTACAGGTGTTGTTAGATATCAGCATTTTATGTACATGTTCCCTTGTTAAGATCATCTATCGAGTATATTAGTGAGAAGGTGTATATTTGTAGTGTTTTAAATCAGAGTTATTTTCAGTGTATGGCCTACATTTCAATATGTTTTGGCCACCTGTCACCCCTTTGGTCAAATAGAGTAGGACTTCCATTTCTTGGAATTGAGAGTCAGAGATGCACTGTTTCCAAGAATTTGCGTTAGCCAGCGATGTTTGTTTACGAGTACATTTAAGTCTTTTTGAGTGTAGATTGGAGTTGTAAGAGATGTTATTCAGTGTCTTATTATTCATGGTATGATAGATTATTTCTGGCAATGTAGAGTTTAATCTCATTATTTTATTGTTCATGATTCAGAGAAGCATAGTTATGACGTCGCAGATAATACGCACACATAATTCATTATATGAGAGATTTCCTAAGCGTTCCTATAAGAGATTAAGTGTAAACATTTATGAATTATAAAAAAGTTATTTATCTGAGTTTTATGAGTGTACAAATGACAAAGAGAGAGAGTAGATAATAGAGAATATATTTTATACTTATGAGAGCTCATTATTGTTTTCAGAACTCCATGATCCATACTTCCTTGTGTTTGGGAACAAATGATGTTGGGAGACCTCCCACAATAGACTATTGTTCCTTGACCTGTGAACCACCACCCATTTTGTTTTCTTATCATTTAATGTAAAATGGCTTTTGTTACAATTTATGACTCCTGGTAGCAAAATTGCTACATCAGTTCAACTCCTATTAATTTGAAATAATCATTTCCGAGAATCTCTAAAGAAAACTAAATCTGACAGAATAACAACAATCTTCCATTGTTTTGCAGGACAATGTCAAACAATTTGATGTCAAGAATGAATGTTGATGGGCAAAACGGCAAGTTTTCTTTTAAGAATACAAGGTTGTATTCAATCATCTCTGGTAAGTTAATTACCAAGTGCAGCATTTTCATCATGACCATAGCAAATAATATATGACAGTAAAGCATCGTCTAATTCATCCTACCGGTAATTCATAGTCTAATTAAATAATCAACTTGCAATTGAGGATTTTCTTTGAAATGTTTAAGAAAACTTCCATTCCTTCGGTTGAAAATATAAATTGTTTACACTTTTCGTCATATTTTGTATTGATGCTGTTCATATGTTCACATGCCAAGTTACAGCAGTGAAATGAACCTTTCAAGTGATTGATTAAACAAATACTTGAATCATTTAAGATAATATATCTTCCATATAACTTATTCATGTATTTAAATATAAAATTTCAGAATGTGTCCTATCTCAAGGGTATGAGATGGGAATGCATCCGAAGCAAATTTCAAGAAAGAGTTAGGAACATTTCTGAAGTATCCACCTGACCGCCAGGCAGGGAGTGGCAGAAAGAAGAGGAGCTGATAATTGTGTTTTTGGAGTTGTAATTGTGTTGAAAAATCTGAACTGTGGTATTGAAATTGGTGGCGTAAATGTCACTTTGATGCTATATGCAGATGATATTGTGTTATTAGCACAACAGAGATCACCTACAGACTAAGTCATGTGTGATGTTTTACATTATGCATTAAACCACGTTTTCTGTGTGCGTGTGTGTTCATAAAGATTTCATGAAAAGTGACTTGTTTTATGTGCTGTCTTCAGGTATAGTTCCTGGTCATCTTGGATCCCTTTCATGGTGAAAGTAATTACATTGTGTTTATTCAGGGGTCTGTCAAAGAGCTGAAATTCAGACAAAATGTCTTCTCGGGACAATTTTCACCTTTTCAAGGTAACAATACAACAGGAAATAGTTTTTCTTAATTTGGAATACTCTTTTCTTCTTACTGGAATTATACGTCCAACTGACATAAAACTTAAATGAACATTATATTGAATGTGGAATTTTAACCAAGTATTTTATCAGGTAAATATTTTTACTGCAATTTTCTGTTTGAACACTGTTTATTGCAGGTAGCTTTTTGGGTATTTTAGCTGGATGCAGGAGTTTGGTGCTACTTTATTGTAGTTTAAAGATGAAATGCGAGTCTATTTACAGGAAAGTGTAATACCTCCCAGACACAACCACGGAACAACCCATTTTCAACGTTAATAATATGTCAGACTTCAACATTGATTCCACGTCGGATATCTACGTCAAAAAAACTTTCATATACAACCTATTTTCTATCTATTTTCAACGTTGAGGATCAACCTATTCTCAACGTTGATAATCGGTCAAACTTCAACGTTGATTCCACGTCGGATATCTACGTCAAAAAAACTTTCATATACAACCTATTTTCAATCTATTTTCAACGTTGAGGATCAACCTTTTTTCAACGTTGATAATCGGTCAAACTTCAACGTTGATTCCACGTCAGATATCTACGTCAAAAAAACTTTCATATACAACCTATTTTCAATCTATTTTCAACGTTGAGGATCAACCTATTCTCAACGTTGAAACAACGTTGATGTGCCTGCTGGGTACGTACTGATAATTAACATCTATCACAGATTTCGGACATGTAGCCGGGTAACTTAACCACAAAAGGTGGACATCGATCAATCACCTCGTTTTCACATAATAGCTCTTGTCATCACTTGTTTTTGAATATTTTACTTATGTGGTCTTTATGTCCTGCAGGTACGCGTCTTATCAATGAAGGATTGTGTGTATATTTGTGATTCTTTGGAAAACATGTGCAAATATATATGAGTATAAATCTGAGAATTGCTGAGTGCAGCGTAATACAACAAACCAACCAACCACCGCATGTCTTACAGTTCAATGCAACACGAACTTCACGCAACGAGCTGCATAAATTATATTTCTTTGTGTGGCATTTTAGATGTTGGCAAGTACAAAATTAACAGATTTTAACAACTTCTTTTATACACGTGAGTGACGAAATATAACAAGTTGTTATCCATAAAGTTTGTAAATATTAAGCTGCATAAAGCTTGCGAATTTACTGATTACCAGCCAAGAGCCAAGTCTTTTAAGTTTCATTTTCCAATAAGTCAAATCATCAACTTTTTAACCCGTTTCTGTCGTTATAACTTCTCAACCAGAGCTGTTCCATGGGATAATAGGGGAATATATTGCTTATATTCACATAACCCTCTATAAGGGAGTCTTGAATTCCAATCATACTGCAGGCTGGCAAACTTTGCTTGGAGTCGACTAGACGTGATGTGTATCAGCACCACATGATCACTATGATTCTATATACACACAAAGAATGACTGTTTCAAACACGCCATTGTTTACAACGTCGAGACCATATATTGATATTGATATGTAACTTGGCAATGAACCATAATAATACCCCCCCCCCCCCCATACACACACACACCACACATCGCTATACACGCACTCAAATGCATACATTAAAATACACACACACACATCCACGTATACACGAATACGCATGTCTATGAACGTAAATACACACATCCATCCATCCATCCACACATACACAGACGTCTGACTGACTGACTGAATTTAGTTTTACGCCGCTTTTAGCAATATTCACGTACGTACGTACATACATACATAATACATACATGCGCACAATACCTCCTCTGTTTGTTCGCTAAATTACTTGTCTGTCGAACATGTGAGAGCTGTAACAACGCAGTGTCTCATATTTCAGTTACGTTTCTCCCACAAGCGTGACACTCATTTGATATCTTATCGTCCATCAGGATCATTCTCTACACATCGCGTGCCTCCGCCAACTTAGCACCACCCATACAAACCCTCTGTAAACTCACTACACTGCACGACAGGCCTCGCTAGGATCTCTTTCGCTGCCAATAGCCTGTGTAAAAGCTTGAATGAAAACATGGATCCGCTATGAGATTTGAACCTAATGTCTTCAACCAAAACCTTCGTTGTC
Source organism: Haliotis rubra (assembly GCF_003918875.1). Lineage (NCBI taxonomy): Eukaryota > Metazoa > Mollusca > Gastropoda > Lepetellida > Haliotidae > Haliotis > Haliotis rubra. Next base: position 637,587 of record NW_025767173.1, on the reverse strand, counting down.
TTTTCAATAGAACTTAACCGATTCGTGCAACAGAAATTAGCGATAGACCATTACCCAGTTTTCTGTGGGAGAATTACAAGCTGATTACGTGCAGGACTGACAGTATTGTGTGTAGGGTGCACAGCGGTTAAAGAGGGTCAGGTAACCTTGTTGGAAGGGTGCACGTTGTTTTGCTGTAATGGCTTGGTGTCATGTGAGCGTTTAAATACTATCTGAGTGGAGTACCTTCCAATCTGGGGAGAAACCGTTTTTTCTGTAAGTATCAATGTGCATCATATCAGGGGCGGATACAGCTTTTTGAGAAAGGGGGGTGCACACTATTGAGAAAAGGAGGGGTGCACACTGCATTTTCAGCCGAGTTTCAATGGTCATTTATCAAATTTAACAAACTTTCAGGACAAAAGGGAGGGTGCGCACACCCCTGTAATCCCCCCCCCCTCTCTATCTCTCTCTGGATCCGCCTATGCATATGTAGGCCAGTTCTAAAAGACGAGGTTCATTCACTATAGCATGTGTATGTGCCAACTGTAAGGGCTGATGAGGTTTCTAAGAGAGAGAGAGAGAGAGAGAGAGAGAGAGAGAGAGAGAGATCATCAATTTTGTGCACATGTACTAGGGGAAGTCATCAATTTTGTACATAAGTATAGTTTAAAATTACGCTTAGAAATTATGGGAGGGGGGTACTTGATTTTGTACATGACATGCAGGAGGTGGGTGGGTGTGTGTGTGGGGTGGGTGGGTGGGGGTCACTTATTATGTATATAAATCTTAGGGAGGGTCATTCTCATTCACATTGTACATGCTTCTCCGTAAAAATCAGCATCAACACCCCCTAGCCATAAATTATGACCGGTCCCTAAACGTGAAAGCCGGGTGTCCCAGATGTCCGGGGCGACTGTCAATGAGACCCGTGAACCAAACGCTCGTATCTGCTCGGATTATTCCGTTATATACGATGCTGTTCCCTATTATCAAACGTTAGCCTGTATCCGCCTGCTTTTACTAAGGGGCGGTGGGGTAGCCTTGTGGTTGAAGCGCTCGCTCGTCAAGCAGAACACCCGGGTTCAGTGTGAAGCCCATATTTGCTGGAATTTGCTAAAAGGGACGTAAAAATATACTCACTCGCTTTCATGCAAATCTATTCTTTCATTGAGACACTTCATCCAAATCATGGGTTATTAGTTGTCGGTGCATTAGGTTAACATGGAGTTGTTAATTTGACAAACACTGTAATTGTTGTACTATTCTACTGTTAACTGGAGATTCGCGAGATATACTTGTAGATAATGAGTGAGTTTAGTTGTACGCCGCACTCAGCAATATTCCAGCTATATGGCGGTGGTCTGTACATAATCGGGTCTGGACCAGACAGTCCAGTGATCAACAGCATGAGCATCGATCTGCGCAATTGGGAACCGATGACATGTGTCGACCAAGTCAGCGAGCCTGACCACACGATCCCGTTAGTCGCCTCTTACGACAAGCATGGGCTACTGAAGATCAATATTCTAACCCGGACCTTCACGGGTCTGTAAATAATAAGGTGATCGAAATATGCTCCACTTCAACACAATACAATCCTGTTTTGCCTGTCAGTGCATCTTTATGCAAGTTATGGCAATATCCGTGGAAACTGGTTCTTTTTGAACGTATGTTGACCTTGATGACAAAAAAACGAACCCGAATCGATGCTGGCTAATATGTATCATGCATTATTTTAAGCCCGGACTGACTGAAACATCCGTAAAATATTTCTAGAGGTGTGATAACGGAATGGAACTGTTTATGGTGATGAGTGAGTGAGTTTTACGCCGCTTTTAGCAATATTACAGCAATATCACAGCGAGGGACACCAGAAATGAGCTTCACACATTGTACCCATGTGGAGAATCGAACCCGGGTCTTCGGCGTGACGAGCGAACGCTTCTAAATAACAATAAGGCTACCCCACCGCCCTTTATTGTGATGATAAAGAGAATATTAAATATTAGCTGGATGCATATTGATCGGATCGTCACACGTAACGTCGTTTATAGACACAGTGACACCATACATTACATGATGGGGTATACAACATCCAGATGCAGCGGGACCGGGTACTCCAGCCGCTAGGTCGCTCTGCAGAGAAGCATCCGTCGAGCACGCGAGAAGCATACGGTTCGAGTCCTGATCCGCGACCAGTTTGACTTCGGGCTTCCCTCCCCCGCTAAGCAGACACGCTCTGATATAACTGGAATACTGCTCAAATCGGCGTTTACCCCATCCCCTCTATTTTCAACAAAATGTGACGATTACTAAACATGAGTTGTCAAATCACAACACCCAGCTCTCCTGACACAAATAGCTTACATCTAGTCCTTAAAATAGTGGATCCATGGGTTGACAACGCAAAATCTGTGACCCGGAAGTGAAACGTGATATGTGGTAAACTTTTCCTTGACGGCATTTCCGGTGCTGTACCATAACAAAGTCTGGGACATAAATAGAAGACCCTCGTGCATCGCAATAACTGAACTGCGCACCTCGTAAAAGATGTCTGTAGATCAGGAACCGTACTAGTGTCGACAGTCGAACGGTCAACAATACACATGTTTCTGGCATCTCAATGTTCCTTCAGATAGGTCAAATTTTGTTTCCAGAGCTCGTCGGCATCGATGGCGCTCACCTGAAACTCGACATAACTGAGGGCTGAGTTGAAGCGCAAGTATTTTGAGACGATTACTCAACACAACAGTCCCCAGGCACAGGTATGTTTTTGGTAATTATGTAGACGTGACGGATTATGGCGGAATCTGAGGCGGTAGCAATATGACCAATCAGGCCCCGATTTCTCGAAACAAACTTAAGTTTTTACTCAAATTTCAAACTGAGTTTGACAATTTGAAACAGTTGAATTCTTAACTCAACTGCATTTTTTAAAATAAAAAAGCCCAAACAACTTAAGTAATATATCTACCAAACTCAAATTGTCTACTATGTTTGAGTTTAATATCGATTTCAGTTCAATCTGGGAAATGCATTTTCTCAAATTTGAGTAAAAACTCTAACTTAAGTCAAAACTCAGACTTAAGTTTGTTTCGAGAAATCGGGGCCAGGTCAATCAGTCCTCATTTCCAGATTAGGCCACCTAAAAAAATATTTTTGTTTTTCATCACTTTTTTCAAAATAATATGGGTCGGGCGGTCGGATTTTATTTTTCCATTTTATATATTTTATGTCCCAAACCCCTTGATTTCTGTGGAAAATGTACGCCCTTTCTCAGATAGAAAATCAAAACTTTCATGTACATTTTGAGAGTCAAAGTGTAGATATATTACTATAAGGATAAAAAAGTGTAAAGAATATTAGGGTTGGGTGGAATTTTTGTGTTGTGCAGTAATGAGAAACAATAATATTATATACCGGGGTATATGGCCTTACTGAAACAGGTTATAAGTTGTGGTGCTACCATGTCATATCTAATGTATAGAAATGAGTGTAGGTTTGTCTCCATTGCTAGTTATTTTCTATATGGGATTTCCTTTCAGTTATTCCATGTAAACACATTAAAGCAGATCGACTTATAAGGTTTATTATAGGAACAGTCCTGGCAGGTTTGAATTTGGATGTCCAGATACCTCTTTGTCTAATGTCTAGAATTAAAGGTGAATCTATCCTTGTCCCAGTTACACAGAAAAAAGTCTTTATTTCACACATGTCATGGGTTATTTATATTTATATGTATGTGGGTGAACATAAAACAATAAAACATAAGTAATTGCACATTAATCTTTCTTATTGAAGAGCAGGATATAACAGTAACATTTAGTATGCGATGTGTTAAAAATAATGTCATGTTTGTGTGTGAGAATGATTTGTTGGCCTTTATCTGACTGATGGCCTGTATAGCATATAGAAGGAGGAAGGAATGCAGACAGGAATGTTTGAGGCTTATGGTGAAGCTCCCATAAAATCAGTCCAGCATGACCAGTTTTCATTTCTCAACATACATGAAATAATGACATTTTTTCTAAACACCAGTTTCTAATAATTTTAAATATTTTTCCAACAGAAAGAGATGCATGGAAGGGAACACTGAAGTGTGTGGCGGGAGGCATATAGGAGGCTCTCACATGGGTAGAAAATATGTGTTGTAGGATTTCATGAGCTTTGTACGGCATCTCATAGCAATTAACACACTCTCTGACTGTGACCCAGCTGCCATTACTAGCAACGATACATGTCTTATAATACAGCCCCTCAATACACTCTCTCACTGTGAGCTAGGTGGCAGTACTCACTACATTGCACGTTTTACTACAGCCCCTCAATACACTCTGTGACTGTGAGCTAGGTGCCAGTACTCGCTACATTGCACGTTTTACTACAGCCCTCTCAATACACACTGTGACTGTGAGCTAGGTGCCGGTACTCGCTACATTGCATGTTTTACTACATCCCCTCAATACATTCTGTGACTGTGAGCTAGGTGCCAGTACTCGCTACATTGCACATTTTACTACAGCCCCTCAATACACTCTGTGACTGTGAGCTAGGTGGCAGTACTCGCTACATTGCACGTTTTACTACAGCCCCTCAATACTCTGTCTCACTGTAAGCTAGGTGCCAGTACTCACTACATTGCATGTTTTACTACAGCCCCTCAATACACTCTCTCACTGTGAGCTAGGTGCCGGTACTCGCTACATTGCACGTTTTACTACAGCCCCTCAATACATTCTGTGACTGTGAGCTAGGTGCCAGTACTCGCTACATTGCATGTTTTACTACAGCCCCTCAATACACTCTGTGACTGTGAGCTAGGTGCCGGTACTCGCTACATTGCACGTTTTACTACAGCCCCTCAATACATTCTGTGACTGTGAGCTAGGTGCCAGTACTCGCTACATTGCATGTTTTACTACAGCCCCTCAATACACTCTGTGACTGTGAGCTAGGTGCCAGTTCTCGCTACATTGCACGTTTTACTACAGCCCCTCAATACACCCTGACTGTGAGCTAGGTGCCAGTACTCGCTACATTGCACGTTTTATTACAGCCCCTCAATACACTCTGTGACTGTGAGCTAGGTGCCAGTTCTCGCTACATTTCACGTTTTACTACAGCCCCTCAATACACTCTGTGACTCTGAGCTAGGTGCCAGTACTCGCTACATTGCACGTTTTACTACAGCCCCTCAACACTCTCTCTCACTGTAAGCTAGGTGCCAGTACTCACTACATTGCACGTTTTACTACAGCCCCTCAATACACTCTCTCACTGTGAGCTAGGTGCCAGTACTCGCTACATTGCACGTTTTACTACAGCCCCTCAATACACTCTGTGACTCTGAGCTAGGTGCCAGTACTCGCTACATTGCACGTTTTACTACAGCCCCTCAATACACTCTCTCACTGTGAGCTAGGTGCCAGTACTTGCTACTCTGCACATTTTACTACAGCCCCTCAGCACACCCTGACTGTGAGCTAGGTGCCGGTACTCACTACATTGCACGTGTTACTACAGCCCCTCAATACACTCTCTCACTGTAAGCTAGGTGCCAGTACTGGCCACGCTGCACATTTTACTACAACCCCTCAGCACACCCTGACTGTGTGAGCTAGGTGCCAGTACTCGCTACATTGCACGTTTTACTACAGCCCCTCAATACACTCTGTGACTGTGAGCTCGGTGCCAGTACTCGCTACATTGCACGTTTTACTACAGCCCCTCAATACTCTGTCTCACTGTAAGCTAGGTGCCAGTACTCACTACATTGCACGTTTTACTACAGCCCCTCAATACACTCTCTCACTGTGAGCTAGGTGCCAGTACTTGCTACGCTGCACATTTTACTACAGCCCCTCAGCACACCCTGACTGTGAGCTAGGTACAAGGTGTCACTACAGTATGTTCTACTGCAGCCCCTTACTACACCAGGGGCGTAGCTACCATTGTACAAAATAAGTCCGAGCTTACACATGATTGTTGCTGAAAAGTTTGGGCAAGCCCTTAATACTATCTAATATAAAGCTTTGCAACCTATCCTCGCTACAGTACATGTTTTACTACAGTCCCTCAGCACACTCCTCAACTGTTAGGCCAAATCTCATAGCATTGAATGATTTACAACAGACACAATACACTGTGTCAAGGCTTATCAGTAAGTAAAATTTTGTCTTTCTTGTGTTTGAGGAGCTACGTCAGGAATACTTGAAGCAAACTGGAGCATTCATGTACAAATACTCAGTAGCACTACACAGCCACATGGGGAGTTATGACCCTCTCAACACACTGGATGATAAACACACAGTAATTGTGTTCTGGGTGTATTTGGTAGATTTATGTGTGTTGTGTAACATCTCACTCAACAATACTCTAGCTATATTCAAGCAGTCTGCGGATAGTGAGTGAGTATGGTTTTACACCGCTTTTAGCAATATCACAGCAATATCACAGCGGGGAACACCAGAAATGGGATTTACACAATGTGTCCGTGTGGGAAATCGAACCTGGGTCTTCGTTGTGACAAACGGATGCTTTGACCACTAAGCTACCCCACCGCCCCAATCTGTGATTGATCAAGACTGGGCCAGTGAAACTGGTGATTGATATCATGAGCAAAGAGCCACACACAGTGGCAGAAATTGGTTGTAGTCCTAAAGCCCTAGTCAAAATGACCGATATCTACGGTGCCATCAAGAAATAGAAAGACATTTGCCATTTTTATGGGGTTTTGTTACATGTTTCCATTCTGAGAACTATTGGATTGAAAATGTAAGATTTTGTTAATAAAAGGAGGGCGGGGTAACCTAGCGGTTACAGCGTTCGCTCGTCACGCCAAAGACCCGGGTTCGATTCCCAACATGGGTGCAATGTCTGAAACCCATTTCTGATGCCCCTTGCCTTGATATTGCTGAAATATTGCTAAAAGTGGTGTAAAACCCAACTCACTCACTCACTCACTCTCTGTTTATGTCAGGTGATAATGATTCCAGTTGTCAAATCTGACCCCACAATCTATGTATTTACCATAGCAAAGGTGCTGTGGACATATTCAGCTTTTTGGGCAAGGATTGTTATATCATGTGTTGGGACTTGGTTGAAATCTCATAGTTGATGATTGCTTCATTACAACCCATCGGCCATCAAAAATAATCAGTTTGCATCATTTATTAAATTTTCATGTTATGTTTATTAATGCACAAAATTAAAAAACAACACACAAAATAATCCCATGTAGTTCTTTTGTTTTTTGGTTGTTTTTTGCAAATTGCACAAAATGCATTTGAAAATTTCACATCTTTAAAGTATGACTAGCATGTTAGGAACATAAATTTCCTTGAGTCTTTTACAATAAATTCAATCATGACTTGGAACAAGCTTGTAGTGCTTATGAAATGTGAATTTAATGACACAGACAAAACCAAGCTTGTGAAAAATATTGTTATGCAAACAAGTGTTCCAAAATATTTGGTGGTCAATTATGAGAAAACATGATCGATTGCTTGGTTGTTTAGTCACAGCAACCAATTTTCGATTATTTCAATTAATCGGACCACCATTAGTTATATCCAAAAATATTTCGAATTTTAGTGCACTTTCGTTTAGTTTTTAGTGAAACAAAATACTAACATGTCACAAAAAGTAAAATTGTTTTGTCTGTAAAATGTAATAAATAATATATCCTGAAAATGATTACACAGACTAAAAATTTGAACAATTGAATATATTCACCATTCAAAGTTTTGGTTTAAATAAAGGAAAAGTACCACAACTAGATCAAAGACACATCAAAGAAGAGACAAGGCTATTCCAGCAGATATATATTAACAGTTCACTTGTCAAACAGGGACAAGGTACCTATGTAGTGTCAGATTACAGGTATAGACAAACATCCATTATCAGAGCCAGGTATATGAAGTGTGAAGTCCCCCAGAACCGGTAGTTTGCCAGACATCAAACACATTTAATGAGGGGCTTCAGTCTTATTCTAACAAATATTTTACTGACCCTTGAAAGTCTTCCACAACAAACAAGCAAAAACTGTCTCTTATGCCGACATTCGGCAGTTGAGTACATCACGTTTCCAAGACCGAGTCACTATGTGGCTGTTAGGCTATTGTGTAGAGCTGGCATTAATCATTTGTGTTGGGCTTTCAAAGAAGGTTGTTATTTCCCTGCTAGAATGTTGATTTGTATGTGCAGTGTTCTGTTTATGACACTGGAGCAATAAGAACGCCAATTCAGGTTAGTGTGGTGTATCTGCTCAGACAGGTAGACAGTTGGTTGATGTACCTCACCTGCGTGTATCTTGTCACTCCTAGGTAAGGAAACTTGGATTTATGTTTGCTAACAGTGGTTTCATGATTTTCATGGATAGACAGAAGTTTTTTGTCAGATGTCTTACTTAAAATAATGCTTATAGGTGAAATTTAGGTCTACTGACTAGAAAGATATGTTTCAATGAAAAACAATTTTTTTGTTGGAAGTTATTTTCATTGTGTAAATTTGTGTACATTTTTGTCAAGTTTATTTTGCGGAAAGTGTATTTTTCCCTGCATTGTGTATAAGTGAGTGAGTGAGTATCATGTTACGCCGCTTTTAGCAATATTCCAGCAATATCACGATGGGGGACACTAGAAATGGGCTTCACACATTGTACCCATGTGGGGAATCGAACCCGGGCCTTCGGCGTGACGAGCAAACGCTTTAACCACTAGGCTACCCCACCGCCCCCATTGTGTATGAAACATCATCACAAGTTATTTAAGACAAATGCTATGTAGATCTGTTAGGGAACCACAACCCTCTAACTTGATTTATTTTATATTCTAACCTGATATTTGTGTAACATTCTTGTACTTAAGTAAAACACCAATGTCACTTGAACGATCAAGAAGAAACAGCTTTGTCAGTAAATATCTGAAGTTTGTATGTAATGACACAGATTGTTTTTTGCTCCTACAGGGGTAATTTTGTTTTATAAAATAGTTCCAGGACACACAAAGAAGTCATTCATTTTCCGAAAAACAAGATTGTTCACTTAAGCCAGTCAAACAATACTTTCACCCGAGTAAACTGGATAAATGCGTGACAAAGGACCACATGTTCATATTTAAGATATTTAGGACTGTTTGCAAATTAAACCTGAGGATTCAGAAACTGAAAAGGATATTAACAAATTTCACAAATTGATGAGAGTATACTCCTTGTAGTTTAAACATCATAGTTTGAACAAACACCTTACTCACGGCGCTGGCAAACTTTAAGACAAATCTAATTTTCCCCTTGTTTTAAGCAGGGTAAAATTTAAGAGTGTTTTACTCCAGACAGTACAACGAGATTCTGTCAGATATGTTTCCCATGTTGAGCGTGTACAGGCGTATGTCCAGATAAGCTGCGCAGGGTATAGAAACAGTACTACAATGTGACTTTATGTCAGTGAGAAGAGAGACATGTTTGTAGATTGTGTGTCCAAGCATTGGATTATATTCTACTGTCTATTGCCTTTGCCAGGACAGAGCGAACACGCTGCTACCCTCACCTCTGATCCCATCACGTGGGATGTATTATGGCAGATTCCACGGCTGAGCTAAGATTCACAATTATGCTTTGTCTAGTTAACAGGAAAGTAGTATATCTCATATCAAGCTGTCAGCAAATTTATTTTGAATTATGGAAAGTCTTTTGAAAGTGACAGTTCTAAATGTTCAGTGGTAGCTGCCATTTTGAATATGTCTTATGAGATTAAGTTGGTGGAGGGTGTCCATACGGCAGAGGTACTGGTTGTAGTGAGATGTCATATGGAGTCCTCTCATATACTAGGACACACGATACCCTAGGACCAAATCCTAGGACATGACTCTGAATAGACATGAACGTTAAGTACAGGATATGTAGAAGTTGAGACTAATGTGATGAGCAGATGGTGCGATTATAAAATATGCTCGCCACCTTATTTTGTAACTATTTTAACATGTTTACCAATAACCCTTTCCTCTTATACTCAGGGTTAGGTTAGGGTATGTTAGGGTTAGGGTAAGCCTTTCTTTCTTTTTCTTAATGGGTGGCGAACATAATCTATAGCGGCTCCGAGAAGGTTAATAGAAGGACTCTTTCAATAATAAGTGTACAAACTTATGGTTGGTTGGTTGGTTGGTTTGTTTGTTTGTCGTTACAAACTTACAGTACTGTCAATAGAGTCAAAATGTCGGATTGAATATTGGAAATTAATAAATCATCACTGATACTGCTGCACCTGCCATTTGAAGCCTAAATATTAAAGAATTCTGTCTCTTTCAGAATGATGAGCTTGTATTGTATGTTTGGTTGTGCATGTATCAAGGTGTATCACAGAACACTGACTGGTCAAGGTACACCAGATGGATACATGCATTCTGGTTTGGTGTATTTAAGGATATTGATGTTCTTTCAGATCCTTCAATGCTGAATGATGTATAACAACAGTTCCAGGAGGGAGGATTGGTGTTGAGTAGGATACACTGCAGGTAGGACATGTCTGTCTGTGACATGAGATGGTTGAACACAAAGTATGAAGCATATACTAGTACTCAGTTTCATATGAACCACAAATCATTTAAAACATTGGTGAATAAAAAAATTGATGTTTGCTTATGAAAACAATGTGTGAATCCCATTTCTGGTGGGGTAGCCAAGTGGTTGAAGTGTTTGCTCATCACACCGAATTCCCGACATGGGTACAACAAATGAAGCCTGTTTCTGGTGTCCCCCCACCATGATACTGCTGGAATATTAAAAGCAGCGAAAAACTAAACTCACTCACTCACCTGAAAGCAGTTTGATCATGACACTTACAATAACATTTTTGTATTAGCGCACCTTTGAATTCAACAAGAATCAACATTTATGGATCATTAATCAATAGCTTTAAATTAACCTCCATCGCAGAATTTTGATAGAACCTTAAGTTTCTTCCAGAGAATGACTGTTCTGGTGAACTGTTACCCTGCAGACAACACAGACAGATGGTGTTAGTTCCATTTGCATCAAGAATTGGCAGTATAAATGTTGGAAATGAATATGAATGTGTAGATGAATGTCATAAATCAAAACCAAAATAACTAAATCCATTATTTATGATCATGGTAAAATGATTCTCGTCAGAATGAATAAATTATTGTGCATGCAGAGCTATCACACGAGGAGGTGTGGTGCACTTATTGATCAGATGTTGCTCACAGGCAGGTTGGGTTCAACACAGTTTCACATTCTTCAGTCAGTCGGTATACAATATATATTTGTACTCCTGGGCCTAGATTTTCGAAGCTCTCTTAGCGCTAAGATAGTCGTAAGTGTTATACATTAACATTAACTTACGACTATCTTAGCGCTAAGAGAGTTTCGAAAATCCAGGCCCTGGTCATGTTTGTGTCAGTGAGGAGATGTTAAAACCAATTCTGGTGAAGGTACTGTTTCAGGTAATTTCTGATTTCTCTCTGTCCATGTGGCAGAAATGTGTCACTTGTCACATAGATTTACAACAGTAATGCTTGTCTAACTGTTACCATAAGCAGGGTTTAGTACTGCTTCTGTACATTATTCACTACAGAAGAGTTCATTTATTCTTGATGCTGTCACAAAGTAAAGAAATAAACAAGAATGTATTTGATCAAGGCTGCAATGCTAGATTTGGTTACTAATTGTACACAAATATGAAGCTTATGTTTGGAGCAAAGCGTTCAAGTTTTAGGACTGCACAGTATTCCTGGTATATGGTCAGTATAGTATATACTGCCATTTTTCGAGCGATGAGTATTTAAATATTTTTTCAGGGAACCAGTATTTATAATATAAAAAATATGTTATTTTTTGTTATTATCTCTACGGTTTAAGTTAAATTTTACACACATTTTCACTCACAACTGATGTTTCCCTTCGTGATTATTTGACATGGCATACTTACATTCTATAAATTGTGAAAAAAAAGAAAATAAATCCCAAACTTTCCAGCCTATTTTGAGCTTGCAGTTATCAGAGCCAAAACATTTATTTCTAGGGCCTTAGTGTGGAGAATATAGGATTTGAATGTGTAATTAGTGTCACTCACTGTCAAACACTTTAGCTCCCAATATATCACAACATGTTGTACAGGTCCCTCAATTGCAGTATATCCCAATACACAGCCCTATAGAGTTTCCAGCAAAGTTTGAAATAGTTTTTATTTCTTGAATGCCTTATTATGAATTCTTGCATGTTGTACTTCCATTCCAGTGTATATTGATATATTTGAGGGTGATATATCACATTATTTCAAGTCATGTCAGAGCTCTGAAATGTTAAAATGTGTTTGAAGTCGTAAGGTCATGATCACCTTGCTAACCCAACAGCAAGTCAGTGATTAAACAAGTTGATGTGGTGCTTTCCTTTACCAGTAGGGTTCAAACTTGTCTACAGCACGTTTCTTAACCTGTATAGCGTGATTCACCTGTGAGATTACAAGTTGTGAAGAATGTTTTGCTGGTGAGAACAAAATTAATGGTGTATTAGGTGATAAAATTGTCAAATTATTGTGTCTACAAATCTTTTGTACATTTGATAAAAGTGTTTTATTTGCAAAGTAACAAGTTATGGTGTTACTTGACTGCTTCTGGAATGTTTAATCTATTTAATTTCATGGTATTTTATAGAATGGTTAAAAAAAATTAATCATCCAGATGGTAGAAGAATTGGGATTCAACTTTACACCATTTAATCTACTAAGCACTTCTGGCTGATAGCAATTAGTCCAAGCCATTAAATATTTACACTTTTACATATAACTTGGCAACCAATAACAATTAAGCCTGTGAACAGCAGAGTAGACTTCTTTTTACTTAAAGTATTGATTTTGTTCAGCATTACCTCTATGGTAAATGCTTACTCAGAAAGGCATCTAAATGGATCAATTGATCGTGAATGAAAGACAAATGTTTCCCAGGCACGACAGACTCTGCATGTGACATCGGATGTGCCATTGATTGGTTGGTGGTTGGTCCATACTTTTGCTGATGAAATGATTTGGTGCAGTCCTTGTCATTAATTTTTCAATTCTCACATCTGAGGTGTAAAGGTCTGAATAGTAAGAGGTGAGCTGGGTCATGTTTAAGGATTGCAGAGGACCGAAACTAGATGTCTATGTGCTTAAATATCATGATCTGTGTTTGGATGGATAATGTTTGCGAGGATATGATTTGTGAGGATGACAAGCTCTATATGGAGATATATTGAGGTCAGACTGATTCTCAGCGTGGAGTCAGCCAGGGAGGATGTGTTGCCTCCTTGTTTTTGATGACTTTTGATTGATTTTGTGGAATTGGACTGTGTGTTCAGTATGTGGACTAAATGCATCAAGATGACATTGGAATCAAATATTAACCAACATGCTATTCAAAATATAATTCCGATAGAAGAATAAATTGTTATTGCTTCAGTTTATAGCATAAAGTCGAAATTGTATTTCATTGCAAGCAATTTTATGTTGTTCATTGATTGAGTGGGGAAACAAATATTGATCAAACATAATCAAGTCGACTATTATCCTTCGTCATTAGCATGACAATATATGTAGGGTTGGTAGGTTGTATTGACTTTTGATATTGATGAACCATTTTAAGATAGCCGAAGGGAACACGTTACAGCTACAACTGTTAAGGAACTAAGTGTATGACACCAGTATAAACCGTTCATCTCATTAATGACGTGTGCTCATTAAGGTAGCTGTTGTGACTGTTTCTTTGCTCCATGGCAGCGCCGACTTACATGTATCATTTATGGAAAGTGTGGCGGCGTGAGGAATTACCCTTGCAATACTCAATGGACTTGCTGGACTCTCCCCAGAGATACAGGTGCTCTTTCCTCACTGTAAGTATCTTCATATAGCTTCTAGTACAGGCTTCACTGCAACATGTATGATACAATTTACCAAAATGCTTTAGTTAGACCATGGGAAGTAGATATTTGCAGGCAGTATATAGAACAGGTAGTTGTTTTTATTGCTTCTGCAGTAGTTCAAGTTTTACACACATTTTTTAAATTAAATTTATTTGTAACCATTTTCTTAATACTTATCTTAATGTGTCTTGTTTCTATATTTTATGGTATGAGGTAACAGCATTGGGAGAATTGGTCCGTAGAGCCCAATGTTTTCTCTATAGGCTTGTCACCCACCTGTGGGTCACTGTCATCTTGCGGGGACTCTCATGTTTAATGAGATCACAGTACCCTATGCCAGTCTCCCCATGGAGGTTCTTAGGACAGAAAAGTTCCCCAGCACTATTGGTTGTCGCCCTGTGGGGATTCCCATGTTAGAATAGATCACCAGTACTCTATGTCTGTCTCCCCATGGAGGTTCTAGGGACAGAAAAGTTCCCGACCACCTGAGGGTTGTCTCCCTGTTGGGATTCCCATGTTAGAATAAATCACCAGTACCCTATGCCTGTCTCCCCATGGAGGTTCTTGTCACAGAGAAGTTCCCCAGCACCTGAGGGTTGTCTCCCTGTTGGGATTCCCATGTTAGAATAAATCACCAGTACCCTATACCTGTCTCCTGATGGAGGTTCTTGGGACAGAGAAGTTCCCCAGTTCTGGACACAGAAAATTTGCCCATGCTTATTCATCCATAGTCATTCCATGAGAGAATAGTTCCCAGTGTAAGCACCACATGCCTGTTTCTCCATTTGGATTCTTGGGATGGAATAGGAGATCAACCCCATCCTTGTCTTCCTAGGAAACTCTGGGGCAGAATTGGTTCTCATTACCCTTTCATCATAGACAAGAAAGCTGTTTGAGCTAGTTACATGTGACCATATGTTCCAATGTGTTTTCAGATGAACAGTTCACTTCCCTTTGCATGTGTTTGTGATGTATGCCATTTGTGGGTCAGGATGCACCACCTTTTCTCAAAGTGATTCATATCGTCATTCATATACACATGCTGAGTGCCAATGGGTGGTTACAGTATGTGACTTGGCACATGATGGGTGGAGACAAATGTTGACTTCTGGGAATTTTTCTATCATGAAATTCCCACAGGAAGAAAATGATTTGGTACTGAGGAATTATTCTGTCTTGGAATTCCCACAAGGAGATAAGCATTGGGTACAGGAAATCCATGTCTTAAAATCTGACTAGCTGTAAAAGGGTGATAGAATCTGTTTGTTCCCTGTTGAGTGCTTACAAATTGAGTGATATTGTGGGAATATTTCAGATTTGAATGTAAATCACTCTTTCACTGATGGTGGTAAAATCCAGATAGCTTGCTGTCAAGGATTCTTTGTCACCACAGTGTAATAATGTTGACAGTACACACTGGCAGGTCCACTACTGTTCAGTATAGACAACAGGGGGTCATACAGTGGACACAGCTACCATAAGTGTTCATATATATTACCTGGCTGTGCACACAGACACTAATTCGTGCCTGCTTGGTCACGGTACAACTTTTAGTTGTTTACACGTCTTTGTTTGTGTTTCTTCAGTGATTTGCCCTATCTGACTCTCGACTTACATTTGTATGGTGTCTCTTTTTGTATTGACTTTTCCCAGCCTGATTATCATACCCGGCTTGATCAAAATTTTGCAGACACGGGAAGATCCGGGTTAGATTTGGCCTTGGTTGACACATGTCATCGTGTCCCAATTACATAGATCGATGCTCATGATGTCAGTCACTGGATTGTCTGGTCTAGACTTGATTATTCCACAAACTGGCATCATAGTGGTGGAATATTGCTGAATGTAGCGTTGAACAATAAGTTCTGGGTTGGCAGGGTAGCCTAGTCGTTAAAGCGTTCACTTGTCACCCAAAGACCCGAGTTTGATTCCCAATGTGGGTACAATGCGTGAAGCCCATTTTGGTTGTCCCCCCCGCGTGATATTGCTGGAATATTGCTAAGAGCAGCGTAAAACCAAACTCACACAGTCGAAAAACTTCTTTAAAATGTTTGTTAGAAGAAAAAAACACACAAATGAACCTGATTTTTTATTTGCTATACTTCCTTCTGCATCTTGTCAAAATGTGTGAAAAACAAGGAATTCAGTTTATATGGCCTCAAATGTGATCACATACAATATGTTGGATTTGTGGAGGCAACTATCACTTCATGTTTAGCAGCTTATAAGAAGCACTAAATAATTCAGACTTAATAATAGGTTTAAAAAGTTTCAATGTGTAAACAGAGTAATCCCAATAAAAGTTCAGTCAGTTCAAAGGTAGTTTGAACCAAATAAACAATTTAGGTGACCCCAGTCTCCACGCTCCTCCCTTGCAGGCCCACGTTTCCAAGTGGCTTGTTTGTGTACCCTTCCAGTTAACAATACAGTGTTATACCACCTCCGTGAAAACCAAGAGCTTGATTACTGTGGGAGTTTTCACTGATGAGAGGCGGGTCCTGATAAGCCAGCGGAGAGGTCTGTGATTGGTGTAATGTGTGCAGGTTGAAGGTAGGCAACGGTGTAGTGTTGGACTTGATGATCAAGTGCTGTTGTGTCGCTTTGTGTCGGAACACCATGGTGGAGAAGTAAGGTCTGTATTGTGGGATATTGAACAGTGTGAGGAATTGTTAGTTTATCATCAGTGATCTGATTTCTGTGTGGATTTCTTATGGTCCTGTCACGGTAAGATTTGTCCAAGGTAGATGTGTTCTTGTATTGATGTATTAGGATGTCAGATGTATTGGATTTACCTACTGATTTTTACATTTCTTTTATGCTTTATAATACATGTACCATGTAAGCTGCGTGAGTATTTGCCCTTAACCCTGAATAGCTGCAGGCCCTAAGGACCCAGAACCATAAAAGGTTGTGGGTCCTGATCAGAATGTGTAGGCCCTATCAGGGGTGGAAATAACCCATTGCCCGACGTCCGAGTCCAGTGTTTTTTCTTTCGGGCAAGCAAATTTGTATATCACACTGTACCGGTGTCCAGTTGACTTTCCAATGTTAATTATGTTGTTTATTTTAAAAAATCAACAAGAAAACGGCCGGTATAGTGGAAAAATTATCAGGGCAAGTGATTTTACATGTGCCACTGTACCGGAGTACACTAGCAATATTAAAGTTATTTTCACCCCTGCCAATATTTTAATATAGAAATAATACTCTTAGTTATTGGGGATGTAAAATCTGTCGGCCATAAGTACCTGCAGAAAACAAAAGCTGTGGATCTC
This sequence comes from Haliotis rubra, assembly GCF_003918875.1. Lineage (NCBI taxonomy): Eukaryota > Metazoa > Mollusca > Gastropoda > Lepetellida > Haliotidae > Haliotis > Haliotis rubra. Next base: position 620,419 of record NW_025767173.1, on the reverse strand, counting down.
AGTGTTTTTCAGTCAGCTTCGGGTCTAAGGACTGACATTAATTTCGACCGCTGCATGTAAGTCTTGGTTAGACTCGGCAAGATCTAACTTACTAATACAAACATTTTCTGAAGCATTAGACGTTTACTGCTCCTGTCCCTGTGCATGGATCCTTTCCTTCATAAGTATTATCTCCATACTTAATGAGATATTGCTATTGTTATTTAATTTCAATTAACTCATCTTGATACAGTGAACCATTAAAGACCTTCGTTTGTCTCGTACTCTGTGAAACAAGGGAGCACAATTTTTCAGTAATAGTGATCCAGAAGTGGTAGTCCCAGCTGCCATTTATCGCAGTCGGAAAAATAATCACAAATGGACAACACTCACTCTACACCATTATAAGTTAATCAGGAAGTGCATTACTGTGGGGGTTTACCGAGCGTATATTTTCCATCCTGAATTAAACAGGGTTTTGCTGTTCAGTGAAAGATCAGCTATTAATCAGACAAAAGCTGTTATGGATTATCTGTCTGAGCTGCTAGATCCCGGACCAGGACTTACAGCATTCATTCACAAGGGACATATAATCCATTAGTCTCAGATTTGTGTGTTGGTTTTCTACACTGCTGTTAAGTTTTGTATAATGGAGACAGTGGCACAAAACATGATTCACTCACTCAAGTTAATTTTACATGCTGTCATCAAATTCATGTATATCGTAGAAATATCACCTTATGTCCCAGTTGTACAAAAGTGAAATGTATTTATTTTGTATTTTAGCTATTTGTATGTACCGGTAAAATAGTCAAATCTGGAGATTCTGCATCTCAGTGACCATAACTCCAGAATTTGCAAAATAATGTCTCCTTTCCAGACTTTTTGCAAAACCATCATCAATTCATTAATTATTAGGATTTTTATATATTTTTCACATTTGTATTATCAAAAGTATTTAAAAATTGCTTTTAAAATTAACGATAAATTTTCTTCGTGTTATCAGTGAAATGCAAAACACTTCCACAAAGCTGGAAAACTTTGATAACATTAATTGAGAATTATTTAATTACAATTAGGGAATGTTTACTGACACATGCTGTAGACTTGGAGCTGATTCACAGAGCCGGTCCAGGTAAATCCCTGAAGCCAGTAGTCTGACAGTATAGATTTCCCCAGTGCAGGACTAGAGGTAGATCAGCCGGGTAATGTGCATGAACCTGTACGTAACAATCAATCACTGACTCCGCTCGGTCTTTGTCAACCTGTAAAAGTATTTACCCAGCGTTTACACTGACTGAATGACTTCTTTTCACTGGTACCCGGTCCTACTTGTAAATGGGAGATAACTGGCCAGATAATCATCGGGGGGCCTCTCAAAATATATAAATACATTTTAAAGTTATATAGCATAAATTCTCACAATAAGTGGTGGTTTGTGCATCGCTATCTGTCTATACTTTTGGGTTTTAAGTTATATAGCATAAATTCTCACAATAAGTGGTGATTTATGTGTCGCTATCTGTCTATACTTTTGGGTTTTAAGTTATATAGCATAAATTCTCACAATAAGTGGTTGTTTGTACATCGCTATCTGGCTATACTTTTGGGTTGCCTATGCATCTTTTATTTCAGTTTCATCAAGATATGTTTGTCTTTTCACCAGTGTGAATTTTAGCTGTTGTTTTTGAAGTAACGAGTGTGAAACCAACAACCAATCCGAACAACTCTTTGTGAATTCTTAATGAGAGTTTGGTTTAGATCTACTCTCAGTCTTGCAGCTTCTTAGTCTCACTCGTGTCATTTAAGGATGGTGAAGGGAGGTGAAAGGAATGGATTTGGAGCGACACGTTCAGGAGTATTCCAAGTATTGTAGTAGTAACCTGTGTCGGTGGGAATATTTATGCTGGTAGTGAAAGTTTTATAGTGCCGACATGGTACACTACTGTTATAACAAACTCAGACTTTAGTTCGGTATAACCATAGTTCTTTATTCACATTTGACTAAAATATTCAGCAAGTGTTTGCAGTGAGTGAGTATGTTTTTACGCCGCTTTTAGCAATATTTCAGAAATATCATGGCGGGGACACCAGAAATGGGCTTCTCACATTGTAGCCAGTGGGGAATCAAACCCAAGTCTTCGGCATGAGGGGCGTTTGGGTATCCTCGTGGTTAAAGCGTTTGCTCGTCACGCCAAAGGCTCGAGTTCGATTCTCCACATGGGTACAGTATGTGAAGCCCATTTCTGGTGTCCCCTGCCATGATATTGCTGGAATATTGCTCAAGCAAGTGACAACAACATTAGAATCTATTTCAAAACAACGTCTATATAGAATAAAAAAGTTGTATATCCATAAATATAGTCCTCATTTTTCATCTACCAAACTTCTAGAAGTAGTTCTGATACACTCTTCAGTGCGCAGGTACTCATGGTAGGAGTCTATATTATTGATGAAGGTTACCAGTGACTTACACTGGTAAAATGACAGTTCCAAGTGTGAAGGTTCTGAGTTGGAATTCATTCTTGGCATCATCTCGTGGTTGAAAGAGCCACCTGAAAGAATTTGGTGGTCAGGCTCCGTGACTTCACAGATTGTGTGTCATTGTACCCAGTGTTGGTCAATGTTAATAACATATATCACTGGTTTGTTCGGTTCAGATTTGATTATTTGTCACGCTGCGGTCCTATATATTACTGGAATATTTATGACTGTGGTGTCAACAAAAGACCAACAAAACCTTCAGTTTAATACAATGAGTGGTAAATACTAGACATTCCACTTGGTAAATGGTGAAAAAGATCAAGCTTTTTTCTTGTGTTGTAAAACATTTTGCCTTTGTTGTGGAAATATGGTCTTTTTGCAATTATGTAGTTACCTTGCATATGTATATTTATTAGTTTTTCATAGATTAATGTGACCAACATGGTGTCATAATAAAGAATGTGCAATATTTGATGGATGTCTAACAATTTGGCAGCTTCTTTATCATGACATCATATTGTTCGAATAAATCTATGGACAACTAAACAATATACATAAAAATGTATAACAATATTTTGAGATGTCTGCTAAATCCTGCAACAGTCCGCTGAGTAAGTAACAAGCATATATTTCAACTTTGGCAGTTATGATATGTCCCCTAGATCTGATGCCTGCCTAGGGTGTTGTCTGGTAATGGTGTTACCCATGGCCAGTGTGGACTGTAATTGAGGAATTAGTTGTTAATAGGAGAGTTAAGTATGCTTGAAGCTCAGACTTTGTTATATATGGGATCTAGAACTCATTTGCTTGAGCCTTGCCCCAGGGTGGAAACAGAAGGGTCCAATACTACCAACTTCAATGCCCAGATACACTAGTCATACTGGATTATGTTGTTGTGTACAAATTGAAAATGTGTGATTTTCCATAAATTATACCTTTTGTTTGTTTTTATTTTGTAGTGGTAAATCTTCAGACTTGGGGCTGGGGGCTGGGGGCTGGGATATTTCTATAAAAATCTATTTCATTAGGCCAGACCAATTTTATTTCTTGTTTTACGGATCCGCCGGTCGTAAGAAAAAAAAAAAAAGAAAAATTTCCCTTCTCAAAAAATAAAATCCTAATGTTTTAATTGGCCAAAAATGTAAACTTACAAGAAAATGTTTTTTGATTGTTTTTTGCCCCATATGCTCTTCATAAATTGCCAAAAGTAAAATACTTTTATTATTTAGAAGGAATATTATTTTGACTGGTGATTTTATTTTTATTTTTCTGAGGACCAAAGTCCGTAAAACAAGAAATAAAATTGGTCTGGCCTTAAAGCTGTAAAAACTCTGATGTCCACAGGTTGTAGAAATATATTCTACCTGCTGCCAAGTTTTTATTTGGGTTTCCCTGGAAACTTGTGTGTCCCCCCTCATTAATGAGATATGACATGCTATCCAGTTTAGGCATTTGCATATTGAGATATAGATGTGAAAATTCGACACTTGTAAATAACCAATCTTGTTTTCTAATGCAACACTTTACATAATGTATAAAGAAATTTTGAATTATATGATTTGATCACAGAAAATCAGTAATGACACCAGGTGTTCATGTAAAGAGTAAGCATATCCAGCCCTACCGGTAGCAAAAGCCACTCAATCAGTTTGCATAAAAAGATGTGTTTGTTGCCTGGCAACACAGAGATGAGTACAAGCAGGTAATGCCGGCTTGTAAACAAACCTGAAATCATGAATGGCGGCTGTCTTGTCGTCCACGACCCCGCCACAGGACGACAATATCTGTCCTTATCTTCAGTATAGGATCATGATCTCATGATATCCTGGTTTTAGGATCATGATCCAGCTGTCATTTTCATTGACTGCTAAAATTATAACCTTAAACAGTGACCTGCTAAGTAATTCACCAGAATATACTGAAGGGAAGGTGAGGCTGAAGTGTTGGCTGGGTGTATGGGATTTCATTAAAGTTATAAATCTGCCCATAACATTTCCGAGTTCCATGCTGGGATTCGAACACAGAACTTCTGATTGGAAGTTGGACACCTTGTCCAAAGAGGTTAACCCATCAGCAAGCTCACAAGGAAAGGATGTATTCTAAGGGATGACTCCATGCCCTGCTACATGGACAAGGTGGATGTTAAAAACAATGTGGTGTTCTGTAAACATTGTGTGAATCCTGGGCCTTTGAGAAAATAGTCTTCAGACTTAAATAGAAGTGCTTCTCCAGGATATTAAATGGTCGTCCTGTTATGTGCTTGATTGACCATCTGTGGTCCAGTGGATAGAGAGTCTGCCTGAGTGAAGTAAGGTCCGTGGTTTGATTCCAAGCTGCATCATACCCAAACCTGTGAAGAGATGGCACTTCTTGTTACCCTGCCTGGATCTATGCTGTAAGGGAATAAAACATTTAGGACTGATTGGCTTGGGGAGAGAGAGTTACCAATCACGTCATTGGCCTGAAGCAATATAGCCCTGTATATCCAGCCAGTATTAACGAAATGAGCGGTGGTGTGCATTTCATTAACAGATCGCAGGTGTTGATTTAAACACTGATATGCTGTATATATCCCAACCAGTACAAACGAAATGAGCAACCGTGGTGTGAGTTTCATTGGTAGAGGCGGTGAATTAACAATGCTGTTTCTCCCTAGTGAGTAAATAAGCTTATATCCACTCCCCAGTCATTGAGGGCAAGGTGCTGGCTTACACAGCTGACTGCATTAGCAAGAACTGTATAGAAACCAGCAGACTCCATTACTCTATTGTAATGACATTCCTACGAAGCATGTACATTTCACTATGCTGCTCGGACTAATCCAATCTATTTCAATGAGTTCATATCGACGTCTTTTTTTAGTTCATGCTATAAATTTGTCGAGTGTGATACTGGATATTACCCAATGCTAATTCACTGTGATATCGGCATGGCTGGACTGTCAGTGTTGAAATGGATTACGTTTGACATGGAAGGAACAACAGTATGGGAGTGTGACATTTGAAATTGACAGGTACACAATGCTACAAATGGTGTTAAAGGTAAGATGTACACAGAAGCATGACTGTTTATGTGGCGGTATTGTACTGTCTGACACCAGCCGTTGTATAGAACACGGTCAGGGAGGGCTGTATGCAACTCAGTGTGATTGACGAAGATCACTACTTGTGGTGTTTCTATATATAATATTAGGGCTGTTTAACACCTTTAATTATATTGAGAAACTTAAATCTTTATTTTGATAGATGTTGCAATATGTTGCCATTAATATTTTTATGAGTTTAATGTGGTTGGAAAATGTAAACAAATGAAGAATTGTTGACAACAGGCATTGTTTGAGAACAGTAACTGTGTTGGTGAAAGTTATGTTGGATGGTGCTAGTGTACGTGTTGTGAGGTTGCTTGGTCCAGGGCCTAGATTTTGAAAAAATAAGGAGTTCATACTCCTGATGTTGAAAAATTATCTGGAGCCCTGGTAATATTAGTGACCTACCAAGATTTTATGACACACTGACATTGAAGAAGGATAGAACATAGCTGCAAATAGAACATATGTTGCATAATGGCACTAAATATTTATGATTGATTTGCTTTGTCTGTTGTTTGAACGCTGCAGTCAGCAATATTCCAGCTTTATGGTGGAAGTCGGTAATTACTTGAACGAGACAATCCACTTATTATCATCAATGGGCATCGATCTGCACAACTGGGATTCAATAACATGTGTTAACCAAGTTAGGGTGCTGACCTTCCCATTAGTGAAGATAAATTATATTCCTGATCTTAATGGGTCTTGTAATTGATTAACTGTTACATTTATAACACGGACACAAGGATCTTTGGACCTGTCCAGAGTAAATATAGACGTTCATTCAGACTCGGTCATTCAGTCATTCAGTGAAGGTGACCCAACACATTGTTAGTTATGCTTGTTGTTATTTTGAAGGGAAATACCTTGGTCCATAATCTGTTAGTCACTGGGACACTGTATAATGAATTTTGTGGTTTAAACATTGGAATTAGTGTCAATTATAATTTTGATTCAAGACAAACAAGATCTGACATGACTTAGCTTACAGTATATGGGGATTTCCTTGTTAGAATCCAAACTTACTAGTGAGCGAGCACTTGGCATTGACTAATACTGGGTGTCCTGGCCTATACAGAAATATCTCATTATTCATATGTATTCATTAAAGTTGGTTTCAATCATTCCAACTTGCATTCCCTTTCCTATCCAGTGGGTCATGGTAGATAATTCTGCATCCATTATTGATGTGTATGGATGTTTCATTTATAAAACCCCAAATTATAACAATGTATGTGTGGAAAGTACTGGTATATGCAACTAGATTATGAAAATTCTTCTTGTAATTCAATGACCATGGCATACTAGTCAGAAAGCTGTCTTTGTTAAGGCCACTGGCTTGTTTCAGATTAATATTATGCTGACTAAACATTTCTGTGTAACGGTAAATAGTGTGAAGTATCACATTATCACTATCAATAGGGGATGTTGTTTTTTATTTATTACTGGATTGAGCAATATTCACTCTAGGAAGGTGACCCGACAAGACAAATTCATGGCTGATCTGTATATGAGTAATGTTCCAGGCCAGGGAGGTACGATTACACACAATCAAGTCTCTTTAGTCTGACCATTTGATTGCCTTGGTCACCTTAATAAGTATGGCAAGCATTATGAGGACATAGGGACCTAAATTCAAACCCTGAATCCTGTGTACTTTTCAGACATAATAATATTTTGAGTTTACAGCTCTGGTTGTAGTGGTGTATCAAAATTTAGGTTTTATCTCACTGGACAATTATCAGTTAACCGTCTTTGAGTGGCGTTATAGAAGCTGAGAAGTAAAATACTGACAGATTTTAACAATAACAGCTTCTTTTATTTCATGAGTTTTATGTTTCAATACATGTTCTTGTATTGTTGTCAAGCAGAAATGATGTTGTACAAGAACCTATATCGAAACATCACACTCATGATAAAAGAACAAGAATTTATTTTCCATAAAATTTGTAAGTATTGAATTATTAGTTTGTTTATTCTAATGAAACTCCAGAACTGTTCTTGTCACGCCCAAGGTAGATAAATATTTTATTGTTCTGCTTCTGTGGTTGTAACCTCAGTGACTTCACTGATCACCACAATGGGAAACAGAGAAACTTGTCCAAATGTCTTTTGATAAATGTTTAAAACCGTGAGCTTTGCTTAATCAATGAGAGTTGACATATATCCTATCAAAAGACACAAGGATAAGCTTCTGTGTATCATCCAAAATAAGCGTTTCAGTTAGTAGTCAGTAATATACACTGTCTGAGTGTGTGTGTAAAAGTTACAGCTAACCTGATTAGCTTCAATGCCAGACAGATTAGTGAAGAGTGTGACATCATGGTACATGATGACATCACAATGATCTGCAATGCTTTGTGAGGTAGTTTCATTGTAGTGATATATCATAGTATCCTATAACGGTGATCTCACCAAAACAATATGAAACCAATGTTAACAATATTTATGTCTACCTGTTGCGCTATTGCTTGAACATTGCTCCTAGCCACTTAAAACTCTGCTCCAGTATAACATATTTTTAGATAGATTATATTTGGATCTTATTAGGTAGATGTTAAGAGTCTTATCAATGCAGTTAGGTAGAGGACTTACTGGAGGTGATAAGGGTTTCAACACCTGCCTTCTACAGCCATAGACTAACACTTGACAGATTACGACAATACCGCCCGGCTTAGAGTCACAACAATCTGACGGCTCCTTTGCCCGGGAAATTAATACTCCAAATGTCTATACAACACCATCACAGTGGCCGCGCCATTAAGTCATGTCATGTACGTTAATTCAATCTTATAGCACTATATAAAGGTTATGGGTTAATTAAGCTTGTCCTCCACATGGGTACAATGTGTGAAGTCCATTTCTGGTGTCCCCCGCTGTGATATTGCTGGAATGTTGCTAAAAGCGGTGTAAAATTAAACTCACTCACTCACTCACTAGATAGGTTCATCATTAGACGGCACATGGATTGACATAATTCACCTGACTGAACTCCTTTGTTGTTGTAATGATAATTATGATAATAATAACAATCTAATAGCCACTATGTACATGGTGAAAACCATGCTCAAAGCACATTATTCCTGTGTCACTGGATCGGAGTGCATTAGAATTCTATTCTCAGTAGCTTAGTGGTTAAAGTGTCCGCTCGTCATGCCGAAGACCCTTGAAAGGTTTTGATTCCCCACATGGGTACAATGTGTTAAGCCCATTTCTGGTGTGCCCGCCATGATATTACTGGAATATTGTTAAAAACAACATAAACTCTACTCACTCACTCACTCACTATTCTCACCTCCCTGGGGAGTATACATCCAAAGCTGCCTGTGAGGTGGCAGGTAGAAGGTTTACAGCGACATTGCAGTCTCTTCCTTCTGGGTACCCATTCACTGCTGGGTGAAGAGAGTGGCATATTCAATATACAAACTTACATAAGATAACTCAGTTATGTTGACAGTGAATAAAAGCAACAAAAACACTGAATCTGTATACTTTTAGTGATTTCTTATGAAAGCTTTACATGTAGAGTAGGTCTATCATTATCAGTAGTTATTAGCAACCATCTGCATTTCGGTAAATGGAAAGTCTGTCTGTGGTTGTGTGCATCTGTGTTGTGTGCCTGTGTTTTCATGTGTGTATTCCCGATAGAATGATGTAAATACATGAGTCTGGTCCAGACAATCCAGTGATTGATACAGTGAGCTATCATGTGAGATCATGTTGAAGGATTTGGTGGGACTAGGTTCCCCACAGGTGGTTTTCAGAAAGTATAGTAAGGATTTAAAATGCCCTTTTATTAATGTATTCATTTAATAAAAATACTTTGTTACATTTAATTTAATCATCTGATACCATTAATAAATATACATTGTAACAGCTAATTAAATTGGAAGTCTATGATCACATGAACACTCTTAATGCACACAGGGATTTACTAAACAAATTAAAAAGATTCGGACATAATCAACCTCAGTGAAAATGAAACGGACACACTTTCCAAGTTACGACTAACTATTCCAGCCTAAATATGGATCTCAAGTATTTTTAACTGAATTCCAAATATCATATGAAAATACCTTATTAGGTGCACCATGGTTAATTCATTTGTACTCTGAATGATAAAAATGTTGCCACTGAAACAATTTTTAATCATCTCCAATCAGAACATAATATGCATGATAACTTACTAATGTTGCTTGAATGTTGTGAATTAATGATGCATTAGGTCAATGCCTGTAAATATTGCAAAAGCAGTTATCGTTAAGGAGCTACATTAATTTCTTTACTCATCTTTCCAGCTGCCATATATCAAGGTGTAAACTAAGGAAGGAGCAGGTTTTTTACATATATGTTATATTTTTTGCAGAGGCGTCGGTCCAGTGTAGGTCGAACCATGGAGGTGGATAGTGACCTGCAGTGTCCAATTTGTCTCGAGCTGTTCAACTATCCCATAATCCTCCCCTGTTCTCACATCCTGTGCCGATCCCCGTGTGCGGAGAATCTGTTTGACTTTGACTTCATCCGCTGCCCTGTGTGCCGTGACAACTGTTACATCAGCGGAGGCATCTCGAGTCTGCCAAGAGTTATCACCCTTGAGAACATCATCGACAAGTACAAGGCAGAGCGACGCAAGGATCAGGAAGAACAAGAAGCCCTCGCCGTCAGCTCAGAAACATCATCGGATGGAATTTTGTGCCAGTTGTGTGAGAATTCCCCCAGACTTGCAAAGAAGTCGTGTCTTGATTGCAATGCATCTTATTGCTCAAACTGTCTCCGTTTGTCACATCCAAACAGAGAACCATTCACAGATCATGAACTGATTGAACCCCGGAAGGAGCTCCGGGCATCATTAGCGCTATGCTCTGAACATGGAGAAGCTCTGAGTCTGTTCTGTCATCAATGTCGGCGGCCATTTTGTCTGGCATGTGATGAAGCTGAGCTTCATGTTGACCACCCTACTGTCTCCATTGAAGAGGGATACGCAAAACTGAAAGTAAGTACATTAATGTTGATTTACCCAGTCACAAGTCTCCCACCAGACCTAGAAAACCTGGAAATTTAACACCCCATTTTCCATCCTTGGAAAAACCTTGGAATTTGACAAAAATGGATGAAATCATGGAATAATCTTGTTGTTTTTTTATCTAACGAAACTGTATATCTTGAAAGTACTGCAAGGGCTATGGCAGCCATGAACATGTGTATCTGGATTAATTTGCATGTATGTAAGTACTTGCTTACATGATGTAACACAAATTCCTGAAAAGGCATTAAAGTATTATTCTATTCTATTCTATTAAATACCGGTACATGTGGTAATAAAACTCTAAACATTATAAGATGTATTCAATGTTTGATGGTTGAAAGGGTTTTGGGTTTTGGAGGTTTTTTTTGGGTTTTACGCCGCTTTTAGCAATATTCCACCAACATCACGGCGGGGGACACCAGAAATGGGCTTCACACATTATACCCATGTGGGGATTCGAACCCGTGTCTTCGGCGTGACGAGCTAACGCTTTAACCATTAGGCTACCCCACTGCCCCCAGAGCTGGAAGAACTGCACTTTTTGCATTGCAGATTTTCTCAAATGCATATACATGCATGCAGACCTGTAATGTTTTTAGTTAATTACAGAAGTTTGTTGCAGGCTCTTATATCATGGTTGTTTGTATTATACATATAGCCAAGAAATGTAGTACTGTAACTGGACTATATCAACAGAAGGAAAGTGATTGTTATTATGCAGTGTGTCTGCAGTTTATACTTTAAGATATTAAACCATTATCAATTTTAATAACATGTTTTATATTGGTTTTATGTCAATAAAGATAGTTAAAGCGTAAAAGAAAAATTGCTACACTTGATGTTTCATTTTTATTATATCATCTTATCATACAGAGGTGTGAATGGACAGCTGTAAGTGGAGATGAGAGGCCGTATTTAAGATATTGTTTTATTTCAGACACAGCAGTATATGTTTAAAGGTATATCCTAGGGCATATATTGTTGTGTCTGGGAAAAACAAATGTTGTCTGACAAAATCATGGAATTTTTTATCACAAAAATGTGGGAACCCTGAGTCAGTTTTGAAGGTATTATTTGTTTTGAGTAGGAGTTTTACACAGCATATGTTCCTGTATTTCACCAAAAGTCCCCAATCCCCCAGAATGAAAGTGGATTTAAATGCAAACGATTTAGATGTTGACTTGGTAATAAGTGACAAATACACACTCAGTGTGGAGTAGGAGAGATTGAACCATCATTCCATGGATATGACATTAGATGTTCTTGCATCTCAGCTTAACCTGAAGGAGAGTCTGGAGCGACTGACCGACAGCCAGTGCAAGATGATGACCACTCTCAAACTGCAGCAGGATCACCTCAAGGACATGCAGGTATGTTATGTATAGGATCACCTCAAGGACATGCAGGTATGTTATGTATAGGATCACCTCAAGGACATGCAGGTATGTTATGTATAGGATCACCTCAAGGACATGCAGGTATGTTATGTATAGGATCACCTCAAGGACATGCAGGTATGTTATATATAGGATCACCTCAAGGACATGCAGGTATGTTATATATAGGATCACCTCAAGGACATGCAGGTATGTTATATATAGGATCACCTCAAGGACATGCAGGTATGTTATATATAGGATCACCTCAAGGACATGCAGGTATGTTATATATAGGATCACCTCAAGGACATGCAGGTATGTTATATATAGGATGACCTCAAGGACATGCAGGTATGTAATATATAGGATCACCTCAAGGACATGCAGGTATGTTATAGATAGGATCACCTCAAGGACATGCAGGTATGTTATGTATAGGATCACCTCAAGGACATGCAGGTATGCTATATATAGGATCACCTCAAGGACATGCAGGTTTGTTATATATAGGATCACCTTAAGGCTATGCAGGTATGTTATGTATAGGATCACCTCAAGGACATGCAGGTATGTCATGTATAGGATCACCTCAAGGACATGTAGGTATGTTATATATAGGATCACCTCAAGGACATGCAGATATGTTATATATAGGATCACCTCAAGGACATGCAGGTATGTTATGTATAGGATCACCTCAAGGACATGCAGGTTTGCTATATATAGGATCACCTCAAGGACATGCAGGTATGCTATATATAGGATCACCTCAAGGACATGCAGGTATGTTATATATAGGATCACCTTAAGGCTATGCAGGTATGTTATGTATAGGATCACCTCAAGGACATGCAGGTATGTCATGTATAGGATCACCTCAAGGACATGTAGGTATGTTATATATAGGATCACCTCAAGGACATGCAGATATGTTATATATAGGATCACCTCAAGGACATGCAGGTATGTTATGTATAGGATCACCTCAAGGACATGCAGGTTTGCTATATATAGGATCACCTCAAGGACATGCAGGTTTGTTATATATAGGATCACCTCAAGGACATGCAGGTATGTTATATATAGGATCACCTCAAGGACATGCAGGTATGTTATGTATAGGATCACCTCAAGGACATGCAGGTATGTCATGTATAGGATCACCTCAAGGACATGTAGGTATGTTATATAAAGGATCACCTCAAGGACATGCAGGTATGTCATGTATAGGATCACCTCAAGGACATGCAGGTATGTTATATATAGGATCATCTCAAGGACATGCAGGTATGTTATGTATAGGATCACCTCAAGGACATGCAGGTATGTTATGTATAGGATCACCTCAAGGACATGCAGGTATGTTATATATAGGATCACCTCAAGGACATGTAGGTATGTTATATATAGGATCACCTCAAGGACATGCAGGTATGTTTTATATAGGATCACCTCAAGGACATGCAGGTATGTTATATATAGGATCACCTCAAGGACATGCATGTATGTTATGTATAGGATCACCTCAAGGACATGCAGGTATGTTATATATAAGATCACCTGAAGGACATGCAGGTATGTTGTATATAGGATCACCTCAAGGATATGCAGGTATGTTATATATAGGATCACCTCAAGGACATGCAGGTATGTTATATATAGGATCACCTCAAGGACATGCAGGTATGTTATGTATAGGATCACCTCAAGGACATGCAGGTATGTTATGTATAGGATCACCCCGAGGACATGCAGGTATGTTATATATAGGATCACCTCAAGGACATGCAGGTATTTTATATATAGGATCACCTCAAGGACATGCAGGTATGTTATGTATAGGATCATCTCAAGGACATGCAGATATGTTATATATAGGATCACCTCAAGGACATGCAGGTATGTCATGTATAGGATTACCTCAAGGACATGCAGGTATGTTATGTATAGGATCACCTCAAGGACATGCAGGTATGTCATGTATAGGATCACCTCAAGGACATGCAGGTATGTCATGTATAGGATCACCTCAAGGACATGCAGGTATGTCATGTATAGGATTACCTCAAGGACATGCAGGTATGTTACATATAGGATCACCTCAAGGACATGCAGGTATGTTATATATAGGATCACCTCAAGGACATGCAGGTATGTTATATATAGGATCACCTCAAGGACATGCAGGTATGCTATATATTGGATCATCTCAAGGACATGCAGGCATGTTATATATAGGATCACCTCAAGGACATGCAGGTATGTTATATATAGGATCACCTCAAGGACATGCAGGTATGTTATGTATAGGATCACCTCAAGGACATGCAGGTATGTTATATATAAGATCACCTGAAGGACATGCAGGTATGTTGTATATAGGATCACCTCAAGGACATGCAGGTATGTTATATATAGGATCACCTCAAGGACATGCAGGTATGTTATATATAGGATCACCTCAAGGACATGCAGGTATGTTATGTATAGGATCACCTCAAGGACATGCAGGTATGTTATGTATAGGATCACCCCGAGGACATGCAGGTATGTTATATATAGGATCACCTCAAGGACATGCAGGTATTTTATATATAGGATCATCTCAAGGACATGCAGGTATGTTATGTATAGGATCATCTCAAGGACATGCAGATATGTTATATATAGGATCACCTCAAGGACATGCAGGTATGTCATGTATAGGATCACCTCAAGGACATGCAGGTATGTCATGTATAGGATTACCTCAAGGACATGCAGGTATGTTATATATAGGATCACCTCAAGGACATGCAGGTATGTTATATATAGGATCACCTCAAGGACATGCAGGTATGTTATATATAGGATCACCTCAAGGACATGCAGGTATGCTATATATTGGATCATCTCAAGGACATGCAGGTATGCTATATAGTGGATCACCTCAAGGACATGCAGGTATGCTATATATAGGATCACCTCAAGGACATGCAGGTATGTTATATATAGGATCACCTCAAGGACACGCAGGTATGTTATATATAGGATCACCTCAAGGACATGCAGGTATGTCATGTATAGGATCACCTCAAAGACATGCAGGTATGTCATGTATAGGATTACCTCAAGGACATGCAGGTATGTTATGTATAGGATCACCTCAAGGACATGCAGGTATGCTATATGTAGGATCACCTCAAGGACATGCAGGTATGTTATATATAGGATCACCTCAAGGACATGCAGGTATGTTATATATAGGATCACCTCAAGGACATGCAGGTATGTTATATATAGGATCACCTCAAGGACATGCAGGTATGTTATATATATGATCACCTCAAGGATGTGCAGGTATGCTATATATAGGATCACCTCAAGGACATGCAGGGATGTTATATAGGATCATCTCAAGGACATGCAGGTATGTTATATATAGGATCACCTCAAGGACATGCAGGTATGTTATATATAGGATCACCTCAAGGACATGCAGGTATGTTATATATATAGGATCACCTCAAGGACATGCAGGTATGTTATATATAGGATCACCTCAAGGACATGCAGGTATGTTATATAGGATCACCTCAAGAACTTGCACGTACATTATGTGTAATTCCAGGTGTAAGCACATAAGGACATGCAGGCATGTTATATATAGGATCACCTGATGGACAAGGTGGTATGTTATATATACAACCACTTCAAGGACATGAAGGTGTATTACATTTACTTACAAGGGTGTGAGGATGTTTTACACACGACATACCTTTCGAAAACAGGATATGTATATGTTAGCACCCTCCTCACGGGTGATATGGATTTCAACGCTCGAGCCGTCAGGCGAGAGCGTTGAATCCATATCACCCGCAGAGGGTGCACGTGCGTTTCCTGCACCGCTAAGGTTGTTATCCACATATCAACCTCTGCACGTGCAGATAGAAGGTTGATACACAGAAAATCAACCTGCCAGAACAATGGACATAACATACCCTAGTGGTATAAGGATATGATAACCATTGATATTTCAAAGTTGATTAGATATATATTTGCATTGTGACATATTTGTAGGTATTCATTTACATTTTTCTATTGACAAGTTTAAAATGATGATCACTTAGTTTAATTTGTTATAGTTGAAATGTCCTAATGAAATTAAATGTGTCCAGAAACAAATTGCCTGGAATTTTGTGAAAAGAGTCTAAACAGTGAAACCTCATCTACTTATGGATTTATTAAGAAACGTTTTGCCTCCAGCTGCTGGTGGACAGGAAGCGGGATGATATCAACATGCAGTGTGACTCTCTGCTGGCGGAGGTAGAAAACAAGCGTAGCTTCTTCCTGGCCGACCTTGAGAACGAGGAGCGGGTCAGACAGAACACTGTGGAGGAAGTCATTAAACTGTTTGAGAAGATCCTGGGATCCTCCCAAAGTCTTCAGACCTACACCGAGGACATACTGAAGCGGGACCCTGCTTCCTTCCTGGAGGTGAGACAAAGGGAGAACAGCCCTCGGTACTCTACACATGTCTACACATCCCCAACTTTATGTTCCTCCAACAGAAATGTACCATTGTGGGGGGCGTGGTGGGCGAGCTGGCTAAGGCGCCAGGCTAGTAATCTAGCGAGCATGGGGTGCCGGGATCGAGCCCACCTGTGACCAGGTGTAAAAACCTCGGAGTCAACTTTGTGTGCAGACTCTTTCAGTGTTGTCACAACCCATAGTGTACAGTACACAAGTCTGTGCACTTAAAAGAACCCACGAATCCGTTGGTATATGACCAGATGGTGGCCACATGAATACGTGCAAACACCTAGTTGCGGGTACAGCAACGAGCAGTAAAACTTGGACAAAGTACTGTGACTATGTGTCCCAGTCCATCCAGCTGTGAATGGGTACCTGTAAGGATGGGAAAGCCAGTTAAGCCACATTAAGTCAGTGCGCCTAGTGGCAGCAAGAGTTGTATGCTCCCCCAGGGAGTTGAGATTGATAATACAAAGTGCCGTTGAGACTGACATCCTACGATCGAGGGAAAAACAAAGCGCGCCTGTGAGCAGCCTAGCTTGAACTCGGCACTATATAAATCGATTATAATAATGATGATCTTTCATAATGTACCTAAAGCAGCATATTTGATTTAGTTGGTGGCTGCTGGTTTGTAGGCCCCAAATGTGGTCATTTTTATATCTTATGTTTTCCGGGGCCGTGGGGTAGCCAAGTGGTTAAAGTGTTGGCTCGAAGACCCGGGTACGAATCCCCACATGGGTACAATGTGTAAAGCCCATTTCTGGTGTCCCCCGCCGTGATGTTGCTGGAATATTGCTAAAAGCGGCGTAAAACCAAACTCAGTCAGTCAGTGTTATGTTTTCCAAGGTCAATCAGTCTGTACATGTTGATATGAAATAAGTGAATGTGACATGGGTTGAAACATCACATTTAAGATTATGGTACATATACCGTGATGTGCATGTACTTGTATGACGTGAGTGTGTGGGTTCTTGTACCAGTTTAGAGCCATGCAGGTTTTATAGTGCTCACTACTGACCTGTCCTTGTTTTCACACCTTAAAGTCAAGTGGGGCGATTGGGTAGCCTAGTGGTTAAAGCGTTTGCTCGTCATGCTGAAGACATATGGGTTCGATTCCCTTCATGGGTAAATTGTGTGAACCCTTCTGGTGTCCTACGCTGTGATATTGCTGCAATATTGCTAAAAGTGGCATGAAACTATATTCACTCACTCACTCACTTAAAGTCAAGATCCAGGCAGGGCAACAAGATGTACCATCTCTTCATGTATTTTGGTATTTGAAACCACCACTATAGTATGTCAAAGTTTATGTACTGCGCATGTGCACAAGATTCAAAATTTGAGGTGCCTCCATATCTGATATTATTTCAGACATGTTCTTTTATACGTTGACCAAATTTGGTGCTTTTATCATCAAATGCACAATTCTTATGAAAACTTGATCTTAGCCACTCCACTACACTGTCTGCTCTCTGCCAGACCTATTGTACCAGGATATTTGGTAACACAGATTAAAATCAAACCCCTCAGTGACACTGGTTTCCCTCCACACTGCTCGGGGTGGTGGGGTAGCCTAGTGGTTAAAGCATTGGCTCGTCACGCCGAAGACCCGGGTTCGAATCCCCACATGGGTACAATGTGTGAAGCCCATTTCTGGTGTTCCCCGCCGTGATGTTGCTGGAATATTGCTAAAAGCGGCGTAAAACCAAACTCAGTCAGTCAGTCCACACTGCTCAGCGTAAAGATCAAGTATCTGTATTCTTTTATTCTTAATGCATGGAATCTATGAGTATGTACATGCTGAACCAGCCTTCCAACATGACAAATGTGATAATTCCCAAGCTGATATACATGGGTATATTTTATTTTTTAATTAACAAAAAAATGTTATAAAGCTCAAAATGTGATCCTCAAATCATAGTTTCATAACAGCATCATCATACAGAAATAAGAGATTTTATGAATGCATAATACCATAACTAGGTGAGTTGAGGGTGAAGAGTTATTTCCCCTGATGTGTCAGCATGTGGTTGTGTTACAGAATGTTCCTGTAGTGTAATCGTTCCTTGTACTATATTCCTCTTGTAGAATTATTCCCGTGGAGCAGTTTTAAGCAGGAAAGTCTTTCCATGATGCAATTATGTTGACATTATTGGATATTTGTTTCAAGTAATTCCACAACAAACTGATCGTCACCTGCTCCTACTAATCAAACACCTGGCTTACGTGTAAATTTATACATTATTTTTCAGGTTGCTTCAGCACTGAATGAAAGGTATGATAACATTCTTATAAAGTTCCTATTCTGTAAAGACCTATATCAGTTATGATCCAAGGAGTATATGTGATCCTGTATGTCTGTTTTGAGGACATCAGGTAACTCTGTACACCTGAACGTGATCACTCTCACCTGGTACACTGTTGTATTATCATCCATTAAGGTTCTGGCAAAGCAGTAAATATGCCGCTAGTAATTAAACATGATTTGTTGTTGATGATATACATTGGTGGTATTTCTCTCATGTACAGTGGTCATGTTTCCAAGGGGTGAAATGGTACACTCTTACCATGGTACAGTACGTATTACGGTACAAGTCCTTTGGTTCGGTCCGTTTCAGTTTGGTATGTGAGATATGATCATAATGCAGAAAATTGACAACAAGAGCCAAACCTTACATTTTAATAACATGGAAAAACAATAACCATAATCTTTGTTATTTTGAATGAACAAAACTGTCATTTTGACCAGATAGAAATGACGGTACAAAAACCGAAAATACTGAATTTTTAGATTGCATTACAGGTATACCGAACTGAAGGCAAAATACTGCGGTTCTGTTTCACCTTTATGTCTTCGTGGACATAAGATTGTTTCCCAGCAGCACAGTGGTGTTTCATGACTTACAGTGTTGGTGTTTCTCCCTGACATAATGCTGTTTCGCTGACTAATGGGGGGCATGTTTCCTTAACTCATTGTTTCCCTGACGATCATTTGTTCTCCTGCGATAGGGTTGTTTCCTTGACTTACTCACTGTTTCCCTGACAATCATTTGTTCTCCTGCGATAGGGTTGTTTCCTTGACTTACTCACTGTTTCCCTGACAATCATTTGTTCTCCTGCGATAGGGTTGTTTCCTTGACTTACTCATTGCTTCCCTGACAATCATTTGTTTTCCTGCGATAGGGTTGTTTCCTTGACTTACTCATTGTTTCTCTGACAATCATTTGTTCTTCTGCTATAGGGTTGTTTCCTTGACTTACTCATTGTTTCCCTGACAATCATTTGTTTTCCTGCGATAGGGTTGTTTCCTTGACTTACTCATTGTTTCCCTGATAATCATTTGTTCTCCTGCGATAGGGTTGTTTCCTTGACTTACTCATTGTTTCCCTGACAATCATTTGTTCTCCTGCGATAGGGTTGTTTCCTTGACTTACTCATTGTTTCCCTGACAATCATTTGTTTTCCTGCGATAGGGTTGTTTCCTTGACTTACTCACTGTTTCCCTGACAATCATTTGTTCTCCTGCGATAGGGTTGTTTCCTTGACTTACTCATTGTTTCCCTGACAATCATTTGTTTTCCTCCTGCGATAGGGTTGTTTCCTTGACTTACTCATTGTTTCCCTGACAATCATTTGTTTTCCTGCGATAGGGTTGTTTCCTTGACTTACTCATTGTTTCCCTGACAATCATTTGTTCTCCTGCGATAGGGTTGTTTCCTTGACTTACTCATTGTTTCTCTGACAATCATTTGTTCTCCTGTGATAGGGTTGTTTCCTTGACTTACTCATTGTTTCCCTGATAATCATTTGTTCTCCTGCGATAGGGTTGTTTCCTTGACTTACTCATTGTTTCTCTGACAATCATTTGTTCTCCTGTGATAGGGTTGTTTCCTTGACTTACTCATTGTTTCCCTGATAATCATTTGTTCTCCTGCGATAGGGTTGTTTCCTTGACTTACTCATTGTTTCCCTGACAATCATTTGTTCTCCTGCGATAGGGTTGTTTCCTTGACTTACTGTTTGTTTCTCTCCAGGATATCCAAGGCTGAGACTGACTGTGAGAGCTGCCAGTACCAGCCATGTGACCTTGGTAGCCTCAAGGCCAAGATTGTGGATTTCAAGAGGGAGAAGGCAGCACTGAGAGATCTCCACTACCTGACAGGTGAGATAATTTTATGAGGTCAGGGAGGCATGAATTAGTACACAGTTGAGATCCCTTTATGTGGTCAATGAGACATGAATTAGGAGTCAGGTGAGATCCCTTTATGTGGTCAACCAGACATGAATTAGAAAACAGGTGAGATCCCTTTATGTGGTTAATCAGACATGAACTAGGAGACAGGTGAGATCCCTTTGTGTGGTCAATGAGACCTGAACTAGGAGACAGGTGAGATCCCTTTATGAGGTCACTGAGACATGAATTAGAAAACAGGTGAGATCCCTTTATGTGGTCAATGAGACATGACTTAGAAAACAGGTAAGATCCCTTTATGTGGTCAATGAGACATGAACTAGGAGACAGGTGAGATCCCTTTATGTGGTCAATGAGACATGAACTAGGAGACAGGTGAGATCCCTTTATGTGGTCAATGAGACATGAATTAGAAGACAGGTGAGATCCCATTACTGAATAAATGACACATGAATTAGTAGACAGCTGAGATATCATTACTGAATCAACGAGACATGAATTCGTAGGCAGGTGAAATGTTATTACTGATATAATGATGACTTTAGGAGGTCAGTGAGATATAAATTAGTAGACAGTTGACATCACATTGCTGAATCAACGAGACATAACAGAAAACAGGTGAGATCCCTTTATGTGGTCAATCAGACATGAACTAGGAGACAGGTGAGATCCCTTTATGAGGTGAATGAGACCTGAACTAGGAGACAGGTGAGATCCCTTTATGTGGTCAATCAGACATGAATTAGGAGTCAGGTGAGATCCCTTTATGTGGTCAATGAGACATGAATTAGGAGACAAGTGAGATCCCTTTATGTGGTCAATCAGACATGAATTAGGAGTCAGGTGAGATCCCTTTATGTGGTCAATCAGACATGAATTAGAAAACAGGTGAGATCCCTTATGTGGTCAATCAGACATGAATTAGAAAACAGGTGAGATCCCTTATGTGGTCAATCAGACATGAATTAGAAAACAGGTGAGATCCCTTTATGTGGTCAATGAGACATGAATTAGAAAACAGGTGAGATCCCTTTATGTGGTCAATGAGACCTGAACTAGGAGACAGGTGAGATCCCTTTATGTGGTCAATGAGACATGAATTAGGAGACAGGTGAGATCCCTTTATGTGGTCAATGAGACATGAATTAGAAGACAGGTGAGATCCCTTTATGAGGTCAATGAGACATGAATTAAAAAACAGGTTAGATCCCTTTATGAGGTCAATCAGACATGAACTAGAAAACAGGTGAGATCCCTTTATGTGGTCAATGAGACCTGAACTAGGAGACAGGTGAGATCCCTTTATGAGGTCAATGAGACCTGAGCTAGGAGACAGGTGAGATCCCTTTATGAGGTCAATGAGACCTGAACTAGGAGACAGGTGAGATCCCTTTATGAGGTCAATGAGACCTGAACTAGGAGACAGGTGAGATCCCTTTATGAGGTCAATGAGACATGAATTAGAAAACAGGTGAGATCCCTTTATGTGGTCAATGAGACATGACTTAGAAAACAGGTAAGATCCCTTTATGAGGTCAATGAGACACGAACTAGGAGACAGGTGAGATCCCTTTATGTGGTCAATGAGACATGAATTAGAAAACAGGTGAGATCCCTTTATGTGGTCAATGAGACATGAATTAGAAGACAGGTGAGATCCCATTACTGAATTAATGACACATGAATTAGTAGACAGCTGAGATATCATTACTGAATCAACGAGACATGAATTCGTAGGCAGGTGAAATGTTATTACTGATATAATGATGACTTTAGGAGGTCAGTGAGATATAAGTTAGTAGACAGTTGACATCACATTGCTGAATCAATGAGGCATGAATTAGTAGACAGGTGACATCACATTGCTGAATCAACGAGACATAAATTAGTAGACAGGTGACATCACATTGCTGAATCAACGAGACATAAATTAGTAGACAGGTGAGATCACATTGCTGAATCAATGAGGCATGAATTAGTAGACAGGTGAGATCACATTGCTGAATCAATGAGGCATGAATTAGTAGACAGGTGACATCACATTGCTGAATCAATGAGGCATGCATTAGTAGACAGGTGAGATCACATTTAGTAGTTCTTTGAGTAATGACTTACTCAGACAGCTGAGATCACATCACTGATACATTCTTGAATGTAACATATGTAATATTTGGGATTACACTTTCTCAGTAAAGTACAGAATCTTGTAATTTTACAATCTAACCCACTCAACCACTACTGCAGCATTCGCAAAACTGCCGCCAGCACACAACCATTTATCCCACTCAGCCACCATGTCTTACATAAAACGTCTGAGAAAGGGTAATCCCAAATATGGCATATGTTACATTTGATCACTTTCTAAATGGCATTGTGATTTCATATCTTTTGGCCGTGCCAGTTTTCAATTGTCACAAAGTATGTGATCTTGACTACCAGTTGTCTGACTTCCATTTTTGTGGAAGCTGAGGTGGCTGAGTGGGTTAGATCACTGACTTTGTGTGCTGGCCTGACTCAAATCCCAGATGGGACTCAACCCCAAAACAGGAATGTAATCTGCACTTGGAATGTGTAATTCCAAACAGAACTTGAAACATCTGACAACTTTCTGAATGGCATTGATCGAGGTCAGATGCTCATGCTGTTGATCACAGGATTGTCTGGACCAGACTGGAGTATTTACAAACTGCCGCCATATAGCTGGAATAACTGTGTGGTATTAAACAAACAAATGTCCATGCTGTTGCAGCCCCCTCCACCCCCATCATTGATGTGACTAAGTGTTCCCGTAGTGAAGACGCAGTAGCACTAGTGGTGTCGTCGTCCAGGGTGTGCCAGGAGGTCATTGACAGCTATGAACTCCGCTACTGCACCGAGGAACAAAAGAGTGTAGGAATAGAGGTATGATCTTCACTCTGTGGAATTGCTACTATTGATTCATGTTCACTTAATAAGTCCTACTCAGAGATCAGGCCCCGATTTCTCGAAACAAACTTAAGTTTTTACTCAAACTTCAAACTGAGTTTTACAATTTGAAACAGCTGAATATTTAACTCAACTGCATTTTGAAAATAAAAATGCCCAAACAAGTAAAGTAATCTATCCACCAAACTCAAATTGTCTACTATGTTTGAGTTTAATATCGATTTCACTTTATTCTGGGAAATGCATTTTCCTGTGTTTTCTCATATTTGAGTAAAAACTCTTACTTAAGTCAAAAATTTAGACTTAAGTTTGTTTTGAGAAATCGGGGCCAGATTGTTGGTAGTTGTCTTAATGGCATTTGGCAGTTGCATTCATTCTGCAAACAGGTTGTTTTTGTTTTAAACAATGTCCTTATACTGACCCTTGATCAAGTCCTTGGCATGTTTGATTTATTAATGTCCTCTGTTGCAAGATGAAACACTGTGTGAGTACTGTGTTTGGCTATCTGTAGGTTCTACAGATTTCAATAGAACAAGCTCACTAAGAAGACACATGAAAAATTGCTGATTTTAATGATATGTAAAACAAGTTTGTTTTGATGAAGTAATAATATTTCAAATTTTTCATCTAAATAGATGTTAAATCAGTATTGACCATGGTGAGTCAATGTCAACTAAGACCGACATGTTAAAACTGCATGATGAATCAGGACAATGACACAAGGACATGTAACATGAGATCTAGCTCTGTGTTACTGCCTCAAGGAGGGGACAGTCATTCATTTATTGTAATGTGTGTAAGGTCAAGAATGATCATACTTTTTATGGATATACAACTTCCTTATTCTGTGAAAGGTGAATCACTTGCTTGACAACGACATTAGAATCTATGTCGAAACGTCACCTTTCACAGATTAAAGAAGTTGTATATCTGTAAAAAGTGTCATCATTTTTCATCACCCCAACTTCTAAAATGCCCACCTAGGAGGTGAGGTGAAATTGGGTTTAACGTGGTGCTTGAGAATATTTCGCTCATATGACGACGTGCATGCGTGTGTATGTATGTGCTTGTACTAGCCCAGACTTAAGCTGGTTTTATAGTGCTAACCCACTGAGATACCATGCCGCAGTGAAGCATGAATACCCCACTCAGACACATTATACTGACTCCGAGCCGACCAGTCCTTGTTGTACCCATTAATGCCGAGCGCCAGGCAGGGACCAACAAGTACCATATTTTAACGTCTTTTTGGTATGACGCGGTCGGGGATCGAACCCACGACCTTCCGCGCTCCGGGCGGACGCTCTAACCACTACACCACGGGGGCGGTCGCCCACCTAGGAAGTGTGTAAGGTCAATTTGACTTACTTGCATGATACACCCGTGAAGATCCGGGTTAGAATTGATCTTCAGCAACCCTTGCTTGTCGTGAGAGGTGACTAACGGGATCGGGTGGTCAGGCTCGCTGACTTGGTTGACATGTCATCGTATCCCAATTGTGCAGATCGATGCTCGTGCTGTTGATCACTGGCTTGTCTGGTCAAGACTCAGTTATTAACAGACTGCCGCCATATAGCAGGAATATTGCTAAGTGTGGCATAAAACTAAATTCACTCACTCACTCGCTTACTTGCACGATAAAAATGACTACTGACAGAAACTTTGTAAATTACTGGAATTGCTCATTAGTGGTAAATGTCTCCATTGTGTCTTGACTGAAGTAACAGTGCTAAAACCAACTCTCTGACTCCAAACTAAACTGGAGACATTTACTTTCTGTTGTCTGTGTGATTGTGACACAGTTCCTTCCATGTGACAGGACACAGTGACTGTGAGGAGCTGCCCCGAAGACAGGCAGATCATCAAGGGCTTGAGTCAGAGCAGCAGCTGTGAGGTCCTGCTGCTGGAGAATCTGTACCGAGCCACCACCTACTACTTCTGTCTGTCTGCTGTCAACTCAGGCGGGAAGAGTGCCAACTCTGAGGTGGTGCAGTGTCGCACTCTCAGTCAGAGCGAGAGCGTTGTCCCAGGTATGTTTGGGTGGTGCAGTGTCGCTCTCTCAGTCATAGTGAGAGTGTTGTCCCAGGTATGTTGAGGTGGTGCAGTGTCGCACTCTTAGTCAGAGTGAGAATGTTGTCCCAGGTATGTTGAGGTGGTGCAGTGGCGCACTCTCAGTCAGAGCGAGAGTGTTGTACCAGGTATGTTGAGGTGGTGCAGTGTCGCTCTCTCAGTCAGAGTGAGAGTGTTGTCCCAGGTATGTTGAGGTGGTGCAGTGTCGCACTCTCAGTCAGAGTGAGAGCGTTGTACCAGGTATGTTGAGGTGGTGCAGTGTCAAACTCTCAGTCAGAGTGAGAGTGTTGTCCCAGGTATGTTGAGGTGGTGCAGTGTCGCTCTCTCAGTCAGTCGCGATAGTGTTGTCCCAGGTATGTTGAGGTGGTGCAGTGTCGCACTCTCAGTCAGTCGCGAGAGTTGTCCCAGGTATGTTGAGGTGGTGCAGTGTCGCACTCTCAGTCAGAGCATTAGCTTTGTACCAGGTATGTTGAGGTGGTGCAGTGGCGCACTCTCAGTCAGAGCAAGAGTGTTGTCCCAGGTATGTTGAGGTGGTGCAGTGTCGCACTCTCAGTCAGAGCGTTAACGTTGTACCAGGTATGTTGAGGTGGTGGAGTGTTGCACTCTCAGTCAGAGCAAGAGTGTTGTCCCAGGTATGTTGAGGTGGTGCAGTGTCGCTCTCTCAGTCAGTCGCGATAGTGTTGTCCCAGGTATGTTGAGGTGGTGCAGTGTCGCACTCTCAGTCAGTCGCGAGAGTTGTCCCAGGTATGTTGAGGTGGTGCAGTGTCGCACTCTCAGTCAGAGCATTAGCTTTGTACCAGGTATGTTGAGGTGGTGCAGTGGCGCACTCTCAGTCAGAGCAAGAGTGTTGTCCCAGGTATGTTGAGGTGGTGCAGTGTCGCACTCTCAGTCAGAGCGTTAACGTTGTACCAGGTATGTTGAGGTGGTGGAGTGTTGCACTCTCAGTCAGAGCAAGAGTGTTGTCCCAGGTATGTTGAGGTGGTGCAGTGTCGCACTCTCAGTCAGAGCAAGAGCGTTGTCCCAGGTATGTTGAGGTGGTGCAGTGTCGCACTCTCAGTCAGAGCTTTAGCGTTGTACCAGGTATGTTGAGGTGGTGGAGTGTTGCACACTCAGTCAGAGTGAGAGTGTTGTCCCAGGTATGTTGAGGTGGTGGAGTGTTGCACTCTCAGTCAGAGCAAGAATGTTGTCCCAGGTATGTTGAGGTGGTGGAGTGTTGCACTCTCAGTCAGAGCAAGAGCGTTGTCCCAGGTATGTTGAGGTGGTGCAGTGTCGCACTCTCAGTCAGAGCGTTAGCGTGGTACCAGGTATGTTGAGGTGGTGGAGAGTTGCACACTCAGTCAGAGCGAGAGCGTTGTTCCAGGTATGTTGAGGTGGTGCAGTGTCGCACTCTCAGTCAGAGTGAGAGCGTTGTACCAGGTATGTTGAGGTGGTGCAGTGGCGCTCTCTCAGTCAGAGTGATAGCGTTGTCCCAGGTATGTTGAGGTGGTGCAGTGTCACACTCTCAGTCAGAGCGAGAGTGTTGTACCAGGTATGTTGAGGTGGTGCAGTGTCGCACTCTCAGTCAGAGCAAGAGCGTTGTCCCAGGTATGTTGAGGTGGTGCAGTGTCGCACTCTCAGTCAGAGCGAGAGCGTTGTACCAGGTATGTTGAGGTGGTGCAGTGTAGCATTCTCAGTCAGAGCGAGAGCGTTGTACCAGGTATGTTGAGGAAGAGTGCCAACTCTGAGGTGGTGCAGTGTCGCACTCTCAGTCAGAGCAAGAGTGTTGTCCCAGGTATGTTGAGGTGGTGGAGTGTTGCACTCTCAGTCAGAGCAAGAGCGTTGTCCCAGGTATGTTGAGGTGGTGCAGTGTCGCACTCTCAGTCAGGGCGTTAGCGTGGTACCAGGTATGTTGAGGTGGTGGAGAGTTGCACACTCAGTCAGAGCGAGAGCGTTGTTCCAGGTATGTTGAGGTGGTGCAGTGTCACACTCTCAGTCAGAGTGAGAGCATTGTACCAGGTATGTTGAGGTGGTGCAGTGGCGCTCTCTCAGTCAGAGTGAGAGCGTTGTCCCAGGTATGTTGAGGTGGTGCAGTGTCACACTCTCAGTCAGAGCGAGAGTGTTGTACCAGGTATGTTGAGGTGGTGCAGTGTCGCACTCTCAGTCAGAGCGAGAGCGTTGTCCCAGGTATGTTGAGGCGGTGCAGTGTCGCACTCTCAGTCAGAGCGAGAGCGTTGTACCAGGTATGTTGAGGTGGTGCAGTGTAGCATTCTCAGTCAGAGCGAGAGTGTTGTACCAGGTATGTTGAGGAAGAGTGCCAACTCTGAGGTGGTGCAGTGTCGCACTCTCAGTCAGAGCAAGAGTGTTGTACCAGGTATGTTGAGGTGGTGCAGTGTCGCACTCTCAGTCAGAGTGAGAGCGTTGTCCCAGGTATGTTGAGGTGGTGCAGTGTAGCGCTCTCAGTCAGAGCGAGAGCGTTGTACCAGGTATGTTGAGGTGGTGCAGTGTAGCGCTCTCAGTCGGAGCGAGAGGGTTGTACCAGGTATGTTGAGGTGGTGGAGTGTTGCACACTCAGTCAGAGTGAGAGCGTTGTCCCAGGTATGTTGAGGTGGTGCAGTGTTGCACTCTCAGTCAGAGCGAGAGCGTTGTACCAGGTATGTTGAGGTGGTGCAGTGTAGCGCTCTCAGTCAGAGCGAGAGCGTTGTACCAGGTATGTTGAGGAAGAGCGCCAACTCTGAGGTGGTGCAGTGTCGTACTCTCAGTCAGAGCGAGAGTGTTGTACCAGGTATGTTGAGGTGGTGCAGTGTCGCACTCTCAGTCAGAGAGAGAGTGTTGTCCCAGGTATGTTGAGGTGGTGCAGTGTCGCACTCTCAGTCAGAGTCAGTCTAGACAGTGTCAAAGGTATAGTGCAATTGTCTCAATGACAAACGGAAAGAGTGTAGTGTTTACATAGAAGACCAACATTAGTGTCTTTGTTTTATGCTATGTATCTTTAAAACTGAAGGCCAACTTTGTTAGAACTTTTAGGAACAGTCATGCTTTAAACCAGTATGTACTTCATGATTGTAACTTGTGTTTCAGTGCCGGTGATCCTGGAGACGTTGTGCCGCCGCTTCATGTCGTCAATACAGGTGTGCAGCTCCAGCCCCCTGGACGTTGCCATCGAGCAGAAGATCTCCCACTTCCTGCTGTATCGGCCATCAGACCGGGGTCATCACTGTCTCTGGAAGAGCGTGTCTTTGTATGGGCGCCAGGAACATCGTGTGTTTGGCTTAGAGCCGAACACGGAATATATGTTTGTGATTATGGCTTGTAACTCTCGTGGGGAATGTCAGCTTTCTAACAGAGTCTCACTACAGACAGAGCTGTCTGCCATTTGAGAAAGTTGTGATGACAGTGACACTACAGACAGAGCTGTCTGCCATTTGAGAAAGTTGTGATAACAGTGTCACTACAGACAGAGCTGTCTGATATTTGATGCTGTAGATGGTTGTGATAACAGTCTCACTACAGACAGAGCTGTCTGCCATTTGATGCTGTAGAAAGTTGTGATACCAGTCTCACTACAGACAGAGCTGTCTGCTATTTGATGCTGGAGAAAGTTGTGATAACAGACTCACTACAGACAGAGCTGTCTGCCATTTGATGCTGTAGAAAGTTGTGATACCAGTCTCACTACAGACAGAGCTGTCTGCTATTTGATGCTGGAGAAAGTTGTGATAACAGTCTCACTACAGACAGAGCTGTCTGATATTTGATGCTGGAGAAAGTTGTGATAACAGACTCACTACAGACACAATGTCTGCCATTTGATGCTGGAGAAGGTTGTGGCAACTCTCTCCCTACAGACAGAGCTGTCTGCCAGTTTACTGCTATAGAAGGTTGTGACAACATCCTTGCATTACACATAGCTTTATTGATACTATACAAGGGTTGACAACAGAGCTGCCCTCATCTGCATTATAAAGGAAACAGCCAAGTATTCCCTGTCTGTCATTGCATGAGGGTGTGGACTCGCTTCTGCTCAAGATACTAACGGTACTGTCCACCCACCAAATACAAGTTTCGCTCACTACACAAGTGCAATACATGCACAGGTATAAATATCTAATAACTTTGTTCATCCTGTGAGTGGATGTTTATTACTAATGTTCCAACAGTTTAACCCATGATGTAGAATGAGTACTTGTACAATATTAATACAATGTTCCAGAATTTAAGAAAGCAGATGATTCTTAGTCTGGACAATACTGTACTCAACAGTGACTGCACTAGTTAAAAAACTCACCATTACATCTTTGTGTTAGCCAAAATGTACAACCCCACTATCAGAAATATCCATGGCATGTCTGTGTTTCTCCATCAGATACATCCTAATGTTCAACATGCTTTCCTTTGAGCAGATAATGTATTTTTGTAAACAACCCATGCTCATGTATTTTGCCTCAAGTCTACACAACTCAAAGGCCTGACATGGTCAGTGTGAGAGTAGAACTAGATGGACACATATCCTATGTCTAACAGGAGTGTGCGAGTAAGCTTTTACCTGCTTTCAGCAAAATCCCAGCAATATCACAGCAGTGGACACCAGAAATTGGTTCACTCATTGTACCCTTTTGGGGAATCAAACCCTGGCCTTCTGTATGATAAGCCAACACACTAACCAATAGACTACCCCACCACCTCTCACCAGGAGGAGCCCGAGAAGGGAAGTTCTACTTACCAATGGTGCTGCACATTAACGTTGTTGTCCTCACTGCCACAGTATTATAGAGGGGGAAGACAGAACCAAGTTGTGTACCCCATTAAGTTAGTTCATGTTTTGGAAAAGTTAACTGGACCGACCAGTGAATCATTGATTACCCAATGCTATTTAGAAATTGGTCAAATGTAACATATGTTATACTAAGAAAGTGTTGTCCCAAATATAACATATGCTACAGTGAATCATTGTTTTATGGAAAGGTAATCTCTGTCAAGTTGAGATGACACATTGAGGATAGATGTATTTTTTCAACTGAACAGAAGGTAGATGTTTCAAAATAATCAACAGTGTTATTCGTTCTTAGTCAAGGTAATTTATGTTGTTTTAGTCTATTACATAATTATGCACATTATTTAAGAGATTTTGTAGAATATTTTGTTTATGAGTACATTATTTTTTTGTTGGATGGTTAGATTCCCTGCTAAACAGTCTGGCAGATGACCTTGGTCTGCCAGTGATGCCTTGCTCTAGTCAGTAGTACCTGTATATTGTTACTGTGATACATCAAATATGATGGCTTCAGACGCTTCAGCATGGAAATCCTGCATGCTTGTATTTAGTCCGTAAAAAATTGGACACAAATAATATTCTTATATACAGGTAACCATTGTTTTGTTATGAAGTATTTTACCATACAAACATCCGTCCAAATATATATTACTTCCATGTATTCTTTATAGTTGTTCCTGTTTGGACTAACAAATCATGTTGACTTTTGTTTCAATAACCATCTTTTGACCTAAGCTACTTTACAGGACACTTGGCTCCCTGTTATGCCCTGCTATACCTTGCTCAAACATATATTGAATGTATGGGTTCATTAAATAGGAGTTCTTCAATTTCCTTGAAAAGCGATTTATATGTGGTCTGAATCTGTGAGCAACAGGAATACTTTCACAGACACAAATGCACGCACATGCATGCACACACAGAATTATCATATTGTTGGCCTCTAGGCATTTTTAGATTGGAATGTTATTATTAGTTTACTAATTTGAAAATACCTTGTATGGTTTGCCTTCTGACGTTGGCCTTAGATTGACAAGAGTGGAAGATACGTGAATTACCTTGGTAACCATTACCCGGTGTTTTGTTCAATTGTTGAGTAGCAAGTCGTCCCTAGTTATACAGTATTTATTTCAAATTTCATGGACAGTGGTCAGAGTAATTTCAGAACCTTATGAACTTGCTCAGGTGTTTTAATGACCAAAGATTGCATCTTAGTTACGTTAACTTTTCTCCAACATAACTTGAAAGAAGACAATATTTTGAAAGAGACTCGAATAGGAACGAAAAGGAACTGGAATAGAATAGAAACAGACTCAGCATTCGTGACCAACTCGTGTTATTCCGGGACAAGCCGAATAGCGGTTACGGAAAGGGGCGAGTGGTGATGAATGAGAGACTCATCTCTTTCAAATGTGGACATAAACATACTGCACATATGGCAGTCTGTATGCTGCATGGGTAACACATTGCTTGTTATATTTGAATAAAAATATGTCATTATCCGGTTTGTGTTTTTGTTTCTTTGAGCCGGGGTGAAATTAGGCCTTAGAAAACTAGAGAAGCCCACCGACTCTGTAGCCAGGAGTTACACTCGAGGTTTAATTTAATAATAACAAATAATTGTTTAAATTTGTGTATACGATGTACTTCTACATATGAATTATATTATGTTAATCGTATATATACCTATTAAGTGTGACTGTACTTAAAAAAAAGGGAGCACAGGGGCTTGCCCTCATATCGCCTACACCTCATATCGCCTACAATAATTATAATGGCCAGTTCTACCACCCCTATCATAATTATGGGTATTATCCGACTGGAGATCGAGTCTGGGGAAAGGAACGACTCGAAAATTGTGAAAAATCATCATGACCACCACGACCTCTAGTGAATGTCTGTGATGTCTATTATGATGTCTAGTAATAGCGGCGATTGAAGCTGCACTCCTCAAACATTCCAAAGCAATAGGGGAAAAGCCACTAGTATTGTTCTGTAAGGCGCGAAAGAAATCTGGATGTGCTGGGAAAAATCTGTCCTTGTACTAGTAAGGCAGCATGCTCATCTTGAAGATAACACATATGAGCCTTAAGAATAGTAAACAGCGAAGCAACCTGGTCAAGACTCGGTGTTCTGCCCTCATCAAAAGAAGCTAATAGCTCTAGTGACGTCTCCACGTACCGGGCCGAACGGGCTAGCGTGTTGAAGTGGGCTTTGTTGTTAGCGCTCACACCTCGTTTAGATTCATGAGTCGAAGTTCTGGAGGTAGTCTGATCTTCTGAAGGCTGTCCCTTATAGCTTGAAACTGGCCTTGCAAGTCCTGATCAACGAAGTCACCACCAGACGACTGAGCAGATGGATGCCGGTCACTAGTAGTTGTAGTATTTGGCCTAACGTCCGTCAAGCCGCCATTAACGATTGGCACACTCCGGCGCTGAAATTGCCGGCGAGTTAAAATTCTGATCAAACCGGCGTTCCAGGTCTTCCTGACGCTGGAGAATGCTCCTCAACTGAGCTGAAATATCTTCTAAGTGAAATGTTTTGATTGTATAACATGACTTCTACAATGCTGAACTCGACCAAGGTGACGAATAGTGCAGGCGGCAGTAAGTAAATCTTGGTGTCTGTAAACGTCAGGGTTGACAAGGGGCACCGACCTGATTGATGAGACGTTATAAGGTTGGAGGGGAGACACCACTCGGACCATGTAAACAGGTCTCAAATTTATGAAGTATTGGATTAGTGAGTGGGTATCGTTTTACGCCGATTTTAGCAATATACCACCAATATCACAGCAGGGGAAAACCTTAAAACGGCTTCAGACATTGTATCCATGTGGGGAATCGATCCCTTCTTCGAAACCAAATATAGTACCGCTGGGGAGAGTGTTTTGGCAGCATTTTCTACATACTTAACTTCATTGTTATAAATTGCAAAGAAACATATCCCGTTAGCTACCTTTTCATCTACAGATGGTCTGGTGTTAAATATAATCTCAGTATCTTTGCAAAAAATTAATTGGAAGTCTGTCATTGCAAGCGTATGTTTTTAATGTCAACGTCAGTGGGGCAATAAAATCTATATAACTGGAAGTACTAACTGTAGACCTTATTCACCTCGTGCCACAGAATTCTGAATCTTGATGACAATATTGAGGTAATGATTTGATTTGAGGTGTATATTTTTTTCCCGAAACATCAAGTGAAATAATCAAATAAAGAACATTATCTATAGATTAAGCTACTGTTGTAGGACTTCCGGTTTAAGAGAGTTAGGCAGGCTTCCGGCCTATATTTCAGTACCGGAAACAATATAATCTAAACGGGGATGCGTAAGCCACAAGTAAAGATACAACCATAATACTTTCATGTGTTTTGAAGTGAAGATCTTGCGACCCGTCTTCAGAGATCATAAAACAACACGCGACATAAAAACCGAGTGTGCTCAAAACGTGTTGCCCGTTAAGGTGAAACCAGCTTAGGTGAGTATTCAGTTTTATAGATCTATCGAATTAGAGAAGTGTTTCCCGAAAGCGCATAATGCAAACGTGAAGTGTAGATTAGCTTTATCATAAACTTAGAAACAAGATTTTAATAAGAAAGTGGTTTTTTTCCGAAACAGCTAACAACCAAATACAAAAACGGGAAGTACAAAGGTAGTTTTCTTCTTTGAGTGGGTTTTTAGAAGGTGGGAAGTACATTATTGACAAACTTTATAGATAACAACTTCTTTTAATTTCTTTTACGACGTTTCGATGCAGGTTATCGTAAAAGAAGTTGTTATCCATAAAGTTTGTCAATATTGTACAAATAGTTTTGTTATACACCGACTTGGAACTATGGCAGTTCGTACTTTCAGATAGACCAAAGGTAAAACTAAACAATTGGGCATGTATCTCAACCTCGATAAA
Source organism: Haliotis rubra (assembly GCF_003918875.1). Lineage (NCBI taxonomy): Eukaryota > Metazoa > Mollusca > Gastropoda > Lepetellida > Haliotidae > Haliotis > Haliotis rubra. The sequence continues at coordinate 586,101 of NW_025767173.1, read as the reverse complement.
GATGTTGGAAAGGGGGTACTTGGAGCTTCATATTGCGGCTATATTGGGTTATATTGTTGTACATTATCACCTATTTCATGTAGCATGTAACTAACTGAATCTGGAACAGTGAGTGAGTAGGATGTTTCTCCGCTATTAGCAATATTCCAGCAATATAAGGGCGGGGACACCAGAAATGGGCTTCGTCCATGTGGGGAATCGAACCCGGGTCTTCAGCGTGACGTGCGAACGCCTTAAGAACTAGGCTACTCCACTGCCCCTGAATCTGGAACAGACAAGCCAGCGGTCGATATTATAAGCAACGACCCACGCCATCAGGTCACTATGACCCGCGACCAACCTCATAGTCTGATCTCCCGGTTCATTAAGTAGCCTAAAACAGTCAGTGTCGCCAATACCACCGGAGTATCATTTACCAATACGTGAATGTATTGCCCATTTTATAAATAATAGATGTTGTGACGTTGCGCTACCAAAGGCAAATTATTAAGGCTCTAAAGGGTAATTAGTGTGGTTCTGTATATATGTAACGTGATCACATAATTACTAGTATATAGCAAGGTACGTACAGGTTATTGAGGGTGGGTGTACTCGTCCAAACTTGACTGTTTAAAAAGGTGCTCGTGTTGCCCACATTAAGATATCAAGTAAGCTGTGTAATTATTGTTCTATTCATATGGCCCAGTGAGATACCATGGTGATGAGTACCACCCACTGATGATAATAATCATAATGGATATTTTTAGCGCGCCATTTTCCACCCACTGATACATGCTCAAGGCGCTACATAAAAGCATACATACAATGCATACAGAGGATAAAATAGTAAAATAAGTATACATTGAAATTGATGACAGAAAGATTGAGTTTAGGGATAGGCTTTGGAAAAAAAGAAAGTCTTTAACTTAATTTTGAAAGTTTTCAATTTGGGAGACTGCTTTTTGTGACGAGGGAGAGAATTCCACTGAGTAGGACCGGCGTACTGGAAAGACCTCTTGCCAAAGGAAGAAAGGAGAACTTTGGGAATGGAGAGAAGACACTGGTCTTGAGATCTGAGAGTTCTGGTAGGGGAGTACACAGTGAGAAGTTCAGAGAGATATGAAGGAGCTTGATTATGCAAACATTTATACACAATGCAAAGAAGTTTGAAGTCTATCCGGAACTTGATTGGAAGCCAGTGACACTTTTGTATGAAGAGAGGTGAATGCTGCTTCCGAGGGCAAACACACTAAGCCAACAGATGGCGATGTCTACCCCAGACCTTGTCTAGCATCCGCCGATGTCTACCTCCCACCGATGTCTACCACTCACTGATCTCGATCACCCAAGTATATCTACTTTCAGTTTCATTTCTTCTAAGCGAAACAGGATACAGAATTTATTGTTCAACAGCCAAATGTAGTTTCATGTCCCCAGCGAATTGCTCTTGTCAACCCAAGTACCAAGACGAGGCCTTTCAACATCTTTCCCAGGAAGAGACCATCCCTTGTTCAGAGTATGTTGTTTAGTATCCTTTCGTCTTAGAAAATGTAGAAAAATGATGATGATCTTAACTGAGGCAACTGCTTTTTTACTCTATTTCTCATTTTTTCAAAGACGTCTCACAACGTTTGTGACGCTATCTTCATTTATTTACGACAGTGATATGCGATTCAATGACGGCACGTTGCTATGAAACTCTTTGTAAACAAGGCAAACAACCAAACTTATGTACCGAACTAAACAATCAGCAAAGCTCAACTAATAGATCTACCTTTATCTAAAATCTAGTATGAACAATTATTTGCTTCATTTCATTAACTGTGGGCGTCACTGAGCAGTACTTCTTTAGTCTTCAGGGCCATCTCGTCCTCCCCTTCTTCAGTCTTACCACCGAGTGCTGGCCCCCATTCCTTCCTGGGTTTGGTGGCTTGTATCAACCTCTGTAAACATATTTAGACATGATATTCTTAGACAAACAAGCAATAAGCAGCAATAACAACAACAACAACAAAGAGTTCACTTTTCGTGTGGAGACTCTGAAAACGCTGCAAAGGACTAAAAATCAGCCCCAGTATGACCCACCATCTTACTGAAAGCGACGTAAAGCATTAGAGTTTAGGAGAATTTATGCTTGGGCGTTTTTATCTTGGTGGTCTGGATCTCCTGAACGTTCAGTGGCATGCATCTTCTAATTTCGTTTTCCGAATTTTCCTTTTGGTACTGACCTCTTTCAAAGACCCATCCCTTTCCCTCCAAATGGCCAGCACCATGCCCACAGGTATTGGAAGGACAGGGCAAACTGCTATCAGCCAACCAACTGCTTGCGCCCAAGATGGGAATTCCCTCCCCCCAAGAGCTACTGGAGACATGCTGGTAAGTCCAGCAATAAGCAAAACCTGTACAAGAAAAAACAAGTCAGTCAGACGTCAGTCAGAGAGCATGATAACCATTATTGGTTTACAAATCTTTCGTCAACTTCAGTTCATGTATATCTGGGGCGGTGGGGTTGCCTAGTGGTTAAAACGTTCGCTTGTCACGCCGAAGACCCGGGTTCGCTTCCCCACATGGGTACAATATGTGAAGCCCATTTCTGGTGTCCCCCGCCGTGATATTGCTGGAATATTGCTAAAAGCGGCATAAAACCATGCTCACTCACTCACTCACTCATGTATATCTGTTCACGATCTAACTACAAGAAGCAACTGAAGCAAAAGCAGAAGCAGTCCAAACGTTCCTATCAGAAATATATGTTGAAAACAAGACTCAAAGACCCAATCCCTGTGGTGGTCCAACAGAACCAAGGCCTCCAGGATCCGCTGCCGGTGAGACAACCTCAGAGGTCGGGTCCTGACATCCTTGCTCTCGCTAATGATGCGCCAAGAAGTAATGTTTTATACTCTATAAACGTGCTTAATTTAACTTTAATACGGTATTCTATTCTGCCATAGTTACCATTCAGTCGAAATCTTCAGTTCTATTGCCACTCGCAGTCTTGTGCTTTAAACTAGCATAGTTCCGGGCAAAAGACTACTTAATTACGTGATACAAAGGGGTACAGAAAACTATCTTGTTAAGTCCTTGACATCTGGGAAAAGTCTAGTTGTGTCGTATGCTTGGTCGGCAGTGGAACCAAAAATTGAGCGAACACATTGAGGAGACAGAAATAAGAGGTGATCATCCCTGAAATATACTCACAAAGACAAACAGAGGCGTGCCGACAAGCCACATGGATTTCCAGACAGGAGACACCCGGTACCCAATCATCATCTCTAGATCATCATACAGACGATTTACACCTGTATATAAAAAGATAATTTGGGTTTTATCACTGACCCATGTCAACAATGCAGTTTAATAAATCAATATATCAGATGTGGAGTCATTTAATTCCGAGGTTAACCTCTCTGGAGAAAGATCCACGGTTCGAATTCCGGGTATGGTCTAAACGTACACGTCATTGTTGCACATATTATGATGCGTAATGTTGTTATTGTTGCAGTTGATTTTGAGTAAGGTTAGGTGAGGTGAAATTGGGTTTAACGTCGCGCTGGAGAATATTTCGCTCATATGACGACGTGCAGGCGTGTGTATGTGTATGTGCGGCTGCTTGTACTAGCCCAGACTGAAGCTGGTTTTATAGTGCTAGCCCAAAGAGATACCATGCCGCAGTGAAGCATGAATTCCCCACTCAGACACATTATACTGACTCCGAGCCGACCAGTCCTTGTTGTACCCATAAATGCCGAGCGCCAGGCAGGGACCAACAAGTACCATATTTTAACGTCTTTTGGTATGACGCGGTCGGGGATCGAACCCGAGACCTTCCGCTCTCCGGGCGGACGCTCTAACCACTACACCACGGAGGCGGTCTTTAGAGTAAGGAAATCACCGAACGGGCAACAAGTACTTACGCACCAATAGGCTATCATACACAGTCGTGGAGATATCATATCGAGCATGGCACAATGTAAGTATATATATTCCCTACTCGTGCTTGTGGGATCTACCACAGTAGTTAAGGATCTAGTCCTACATCTCTTCAGGCTTTCATCCAACCACAAGCTGATACATCTAGACATAACTGGGATACTTTCTAAAATGACGTTAAACGCAACCCACTCACTCACTCATTCGTAAGTAAACTGATGTAATATGTAGTCCTGGGGGGACTAGCGTACCATATATCCACGCTAGGACCAACATTTCCGACATCGCCAGAACTACAAGAGAAATAGTCCCGACGTACCAGTCCATCAGTGTCAGGACGTAGACACCGCCCTATAAAGACAACATGACGATCTAGGTGAGAGGACGCTTGTGAATGTAGTTTGTATTGTATTCATGTGTTTATGTGACTGTGCAGGGTTATCTTTAGTTTAGTGTAGTTGTTCCAGGGCGTGTCGGCGGCTTCTGGAAGTTTCCCAAGTAACCCACGACCACTGGTGAGGTGCGAATGTGCCATCATTCAGTAGGGACATAGTTTGTCATAGCAGTACCACAAATAATTGTGCCTCCCGGTCTTCTCAACAGGCTACACCATGACAAGAGGCTTAGCCACATGAGGACTGAAGGTCTCAGATTAGAGTTCAGGACATGACTCCAAGCATTTGAACATTAGTTCGTTGGAACAATGTCGTCATAGTCTTTCAGCAATGCAGTACCTCTCAACCACAAAGATGTAATTGACAATGGTTTGAGTGTGTCGTGAATAATGTGCTGCCCTAAGGAGGTCAATCTCTGCACGGTGAGATTTCAGGTGTTTATGCATTGAAACACACTGCGAGATTTGACAAAAACAAAGGTATATGTCTGTACTTACTTGTGTAACGCACGTCATCCCTAAAATGAACCCAGTCAAACAGACACTAGCTGTAACCAGGAGCTTCCGGTGTCCGAGGAATGCTGGGAAGGCGTCGGTGAGGGCCGTGACAATGGTCTGGACGTGGACGAACTGACAAAGAATATTTGTTGTTTATTGAAGGATTTGGTTTAAGGTTACTTTATCTTTATAAGTGCTGTGCTGTGCTGTGCTGTGCTGTGAAATGTGTTGAAAGTGAGTGAGTGAATTTGGTTTAAGACTGACTGACTGAGTTTGGTTTTACGCCGCTTTTAGCAATATTCCAGCAACATCACGGCGGGGGGACACCAGAAATGGGCTTTACACACTGTACCCATGTAGGGATTCGAACCCGGGTCTTCGGCGTGACGAGCCAACGCTTTAACCACTAGTGAGTGAGTGAGTGAGTTTAGTTTTAAGCCGCACTCAGCAATATTCCAGCTATATGGCGGCGGTCTGTAAATAATCGAGTCTGGACCAGACAATCCAGTGATCAACAGCATGAGCATCGATCTGCGCAATTGGGAACCGATGACATGTGTCAACCAAGTCAGCGAAACTGACCACCTGATCCCGTTAGTCGCCTCTTACGACAAGATAGTCGCCTTTTGATGGCAAGCACATGCTTTAACCACTAGGCTACCCCACCGCCCTTGGTTTAAGATCTCAGACGTAATAGGAACGTTTATGTCCTTTCTCTTCATATCCTCAGTTGAAGTTGAATAACACTCAAAATATATCCTGCACATAAATGGGTCATTCTCAAAATTTGCCCAACTTTTGGTCACTAACACATTGCTCTGAAAATATTGTTTACTTTTTTTTTTTTTAAAATCATATTATGAAAGAAAAATGTATTTTGTTCCTCATAATGATGTAAAATGGTGTACCTGTTTGTTATTTTTGGGACAAAATTGGGTTTTTATCATCATTTTGAAAGAAAACCACTGTCAGTGGACAGCGACATTACTTTGCAGTAAAGTTTAAATTCCAGGGTATTTATGCATATTTTTTAAAGATTTAGAATGAAACACCAATATTAAAAACACATTCCTGCATGAAATATTGAAAAAAACAGAATGGAAAACACATAATTACAATGAAAACAATGACTTTCCAAAATGTCACAGTCAGTGGTGTAACGAATATAAACTTGTGACATTAATAATTATCTCGTTTGAGTAAAAAATATGAAACACTAAATGGTCCCTTTGCTGATGACTTTCTTCTGGTCCTAGAAGTTTTGTGGAGGCCAAATTTTATTTTGATGTTGAAGTTTGATGCAGATGGTGAGTCTACTTCATATCATAACTTTTTATCGAGTCAGTGGAGTAACGTTGATTTCTTATTCATGTGTTCTTTTTCATAACAATGTGTATTTAAAGTACATCGAAGTTGCTAAAACATCAACATTTATGCCAGGTGGTCTGTGGTTAGGGAGCATTAATTGTTATAAAGTTCATAAAAGTGGGCATAGGTCAGTGGTGTAACTGTCAGTGGTATAACATGGGAAAATGTTACGCCACTGACAGGTTTTGTTACACCACTGACAAAATGTTCATTTAAGTCACTTGTTCACAAAACTCAACTGCTTTGCATTGTATTTATCCAGTATATTTTATGACCATTAACTCATGTAAAGTCTGTGAAGGTAATTTGTTCTGGTATATTAGTATATAAAGTTCAGAAAAATCAGTGGTGTAACAAAAAATGTCATTGGTGTAACAGTATTTTATTGTTTTTAATATTATTTTTGAAAAGCATTTTAAAATCTGAGTGTTCAAAAGTTGCTATTGAGCTGTTCAATTCTGTTAATGATCAATTAAAGGCAATTAATTTGAATTTATCTTTGAAGTTAATTCAATAAAAATCAGTGGTGTAACAAAAAATGTCATTGGTGTAACAATATTACTACAATTTGTTCATTTTATTGCTTTTGTGTATTATTTTTTAAAAACCTTTTAAAATCTGAGTGTTCAGAATTTGCTGTTGAGCTGTTTAAATCTGTTAATTATCAATTAAAGGCAATTAATTTGAATTTATATTTAGAGTGAGGTAAAGAAACATCAGTGGTGTAACACAACATGTCATTGGTGTCACAGTATTCTTTGAATTTGTACATTTTAATCTTAACTGTTGATATCATTTGTTTTCCAATGCAACATGTTGGAAAGCCGTTCTCCAATGATGATTATTAATTAATCCAAAGCATCATATGGCTGTTGATTTGGTTTACTGTTCCAGTAAGTTGCAGAAAGTTCAGTGGCGTAACAGGAGGGATATAAAAAAATATCAGTGGTGTAACATGCATATTTGCTAACATTTAATTGCTAACAATAATTTAACAGTTAGACTGATATTTTATGATAACTGAAAACAGCTTTAATACCACTGTATACATAAAACATGTTCAGTCTTAAGTATACAAGTTATTTCAGAAAAAAAATATATGTTACCATTACATTCTTCTCACACAAAGCCCTTTTTGCCAAATTTACAATTAAATATGTGACTGACTGACTGAGCTTGGTTTTACGCCGCTTTTAGCAATATTTCAGCAACATCACGGCGGGGGGACACCAGAAATGAATTAAATATGTGAGAATAATGAAACGATTTAATTTATATTTGAAAATAGAAAAAGTTTGTAAATAATGACAAATGTGAAAAATTCCTTATCTGACATCAAAGTTTGAAAAAGAGTACTTTTATACTTTCAGTTGATACTTTAAAAAAGTTTATTTTAAAAATATTTTATTACTTTCCTGTGTGCAAATTATCATGACCGCATTTTTTAATGTGTTGACCATTCAAAACAATAATGAGATAATTCAGTATGATGCTTTGTATTTTCATATTTTTCATAGCACGAATTTGGCCTTTTTTTGAGAATGACCCAAATACACTCACTTTTCATGATGTGTGAAAGTTTCTGTTCTGTCATATCATAAGAAGAACATTTGTGTAAAGTAAAATCACTTCAGAACAGTGCAAGACATTATTGCGAGTCTTCTTCAAATTCTAAATACTCAGAGAATTACCAATGATCACCCTGAAACGTTGCCAATAACCCTTGAATAGTTTAGCATGTTATTAAAAGGTGCGAACGCCGAAAAGAAAGTCAAATAATATGGGGTAGTCTTTACAAAGTCATACACAAGAGATGTAATTTCTCCACTTCATTTGCTGGACTAATCCAGCTGCCCAAATTTGTCCGGAACAAGCTAGATATCCCTAACGCTGGCATTACCGGTCCTCGGCAAATCATTCCGGGACTTCAGCTACCTACAGCTCCATAGCAAGTACATGCATTAGAAATAATATATGATATAACTCTACGTTCCCCACTGTGTTACACTATACTCATCTTTCATGTCTGACTTCAACATTTATATAAATCACACTTACTACATTAATGTAAAAGAAATAATTCAAATCTCTAAGATAATAGTCACAATGGTATTATTTCAGATGATTAATAGTGGCAGAAAAAGTAAATGGTCACGTGTCTGAGTGGTATTCTAGATCTCCCATGACAGCTGTGAGGATAGAGTGACCTCCCTTATACTCCAAACACCCAGCACTTGGCAACTTCGTTTCCCACCATGTAGACATTGTACACTGTGAGGGGCTCGTGTCCATGGTTGTCACAGTTTTATATTTCCTGGACACATCACATCGTTCGAAGGACTTTGATGTAGCACTTCCTTAAGGATTGGCTGTTCTTACATGAGACTTTAAAGTCGAGGTCTACACTCATAGTGTGTACGGAATACGCGTCTCAAATCACCAACTCACTGCCTTATTAGAATCTTCAGTAACTCATGCTTGTCGTAAAGGTGACTGATGGGATCGGGTGGTCAGGCGCTCAGATGGTAGGATTTTCAAACTACTTATTCATTTGTTGACCCAGGTTGTTTACCTGGCTGTCAAGTCCCACAGTAAACAGCATCAGAAGAACAGACATGCCCACAACTGCGGCAGCGGCATTGTCGACACAGCATCAGGATACGCCATGAACGCCAGACCAGGTCCTGGGAACCATGAGACACAAGACAGGTTAAGGGTTCAGACAAAGAAGGGCCGACAGTGGACATGTAGCGAGAACAACGGACGAGGTGATATCAGACTCTGTTTCCACAACTGTTCCGACCCTGATGAATATACGTCAGCGCTAAAGAATACCCAGTATTCACTATCAAAGTACCTGAACTGTCTTAGTATACAATCAAATACTCGTGTAAAACAACAGCAAACGCGTATATACACTACACTATTGAAAGCCAAATTTTGGACTTTCAATGTACAAATCATTTGTGTGAGATACATACAGTGTAAAAAAGCATTGATTATAAAGGTTTGTGTTTGAGTAACTATCGGGATCTATCTATCAGATCAGTGCCTTCCTGTGTGTGATCCAGCCAAAAGAGAACAAGAAACACACTCTACAGTGGTATATTCGTTTTATTTATATATTAAGATTTTGTTTTTGATGAAAATATTTATTTTATTCGTTTTAAATGTATGCAATGGGGACGTGAGCACTGCATGCCCTCGCCATGATACTTGAAGTATCCCACCCACCTTCTTTGACTACCTCCGAGATAGGCAGGTTGGACTGGTTGGCCATGTAACCCAGGAACACGAAGATGATGAACCCTGCAAACCAGCTGGTCAGACAGTCCAACAGAGGGAGGATCATAGCATCCCTGATACAGAAACAGATCCATGAGGTCAGTTCAATGGGCAACTCTGTAATGTGAATCTTCAAACTACCGTCCCTTTATATAAGTAACAGGAACGCCAGAGAATAACCAGTCTAGATAATGCCTCATAACTCAAGAAAACTGTTGTCATATGCACAATGTAAAGTACTCACTGACATGGGTTTTCCCCTTTCTTGAAACCGAGATTTGTTTATTGCCCATAGGTCTTAGGGCATGCGACAGGAACAAAGTCCAACACAGCTATTTATGTTGCTTTAGACGTGTTGGCAACCTTTGGTAGTGTAGCCTGTATCATGCTTGTAGCAATACAGGCTCACCTTGAACTAGTATCAAAGTTATAGCAGTGGACTCTTGCCCGTGTTACCGTATGTGTTATGTTTATGCAGTTATACAAGAATAACGTTACGCTACAGCACATCGACAATCAATACGATGTACCGGAATGTTATACATATTCAAACCTGTAACAGTTATTGTGAAATTTGTTGTAGCTAGATAGGGTGCCAATTCCTCCGCTGCCAATACCCACAGAGTAGAACACCTGGGACGCAGCATTACGCCATACCTAGAAGAATAGTTCATCAATAATTCATCACTATAAAACCAGCTTCAGTCTGGGCTAGTACAAGCAGCCGCATCTTCACATCCACACGCATGCACGTCGTCATATGAGCGATATATTCTCCGTTAAACCCAATTTCACCTCACCTCACCTCATCTGGTTTTAACCTCATTCTAGTGAGAACTGGAGAACACGAAAAGCTGGACTTACAATCCGATCTTTACAACAACAATAGTAGTAATATAATTAACTTTTAAAACATAGCACTCTTAACCTTTGCATCCATGAGTTTCGTCCACTGTGGTATAGTATAGTACTTGATTCCTTCTACAGCACCCGGAAGTAACAATCCACGCACTAGCAGAGCTATCAACATCAGATACGGAACGGTGGCTGCAACGTACACAACCTGAATAAAATGAGAACAGTGATAAAAAGCAATGAATGAGTGAATGAGTTGATTTTATTCAACAGTATTTCAGCTATATCATGACGTGTCAACTTGGTGTGGCACAACGGTGCTTCCTGAACTTAACGCATGATGATCGACGAATTACGAATTTACAGCCGTGTCACTATAGTCACGGTACATAAGGCAGATTATACACCACAGTATGTAAATTAGGAAGGTTGTACACCACGGTATATAAGGAAGGTTAAACACTACGGTATAAAGGAAGATTATACACCATGTTTCGACTGCCCTCTGTGATTCTCGGGCTTCAAACATACACAAACTGACCCTACCTTGCCCGATGACTTGATGCCCTTTATAAGACTGAGGAAGACCACCAGCCATGCTACCAGGAGACACACAAGTAGCTGCCACCGGACACTTCCCACATCCTCGATTCCCGAGGACATCTGAAGCACGTGGTGTCTGAAGTACACGTATTAAAAGTCATTTTTTAGAAACAATAGTTAACAAAATCTAAATTATAACGGTGGATTAAGATTATTTAGGATGGCAATAAAACATTTATTGACTTTGTATATCCTAGCACACAATTTCTAAAAGTTTCAGTAAATATATCTACACCAAAACGTCGCATCCACTGAAATAAAGAATCTGTCTTTCCGTAAGAAATCGTTCCTGTTCAGCAAATATTACAAGATTTTCGCCATTCTAATCTTCTTTCCATCGTTGTAATTTGTAATATATTTTTATCACATCAGACATACATCAGAATCAAATACACGGCCACATCCTACAACAGGTGACATACCTCCAATACTCTTCAGAAGGTGTCACCGCTTGGTCAGTCATGTTAACCAGATTTGAGAAGTTGGCTGTTCCAAGATCTGGTAATGTTGTTTTTACAAGAGTTTCATTTCCAAACAGAGGCACGTATGATGAATTGGACTGGCTAGTCCGTATTTGGCAAAGGTCAGTGTTCCACTCGTTGTCACACGTGCTCCACGGTAGGACTGAACTGAATGACCCCACGAAGTAGAACAGAGTCCAGGCAAGGATGACGTTGTAGTAGATGCTGATGATGGCGGTGAGCAGAACCATGCCGTAACCAATACCTGAAACACAGTTACAATTTCTACCTAGCTTAGAACATTTTGCCACAGCATATGCCGGGAACACAGATTAAACTGTCAGGACATCCTTGATTACAGTCAAATTAACGAGGAACAGAAACTCAAGGTCTTCATTTATCTTCCCGTTAAATGAAGGTCGACAGAACGCCAAACCAGGCAGGAATGTAGCTGTGAGGAACTAGATAGTCCTTTGATTTTAGCTCACTTAGCCTACATCTGTACTGTTTAAGTCATTGCAAGTTGTGGAGCACCGATGCCTTCTGCAATAAAGTAGTAGGAAATCCACTTTACCCTTATTCAGCTAGTAGCAAAGTCATTGGTACTTCCGGTATGGCCCAGAAAACAGTTGTTTTCTGCAGAAAAAAACGTGAACCCAAAAGAGCCCTGGAAGTGATGACCACTTCTGTTTAGTCTCATATTACTTCCGGTTCAAGAACCCAGCTGACAACACCAGAAATGTCTAACAAGCTTTGTTTGCCCAACCAGTAACTTTTACTGTTTGCCCTAAACCACAACAGGATATGAGATGTATTACATGAAGAACATGGGGAATCGAACACTGACCTTGAAACAAAGGGCAGATAATCCACACTCTTCCGGGTCCAAGGTTGGAGTACTGAGTGTATAGCAACTCCAACAAGATGGCTGGCATCCCGCACACAAACATGGCCAGGAAGTACGGGATCAGGAAGGCACCTGTCATGGTTTGTTTAAAATACTCTTTTTTATCTTTTTCTTTGTGCAATGTTAGGTGAATATTACATAATCTTTCTTGTGCTCCCCGTACTAGTAAATATACATTATGTTTAAAAAAGCATTGACATTTGGTTGCACGTTAAACACACAGAGAGACAATACAGTACTCTGTAATGATATCAACCGTGATTGTTTAAAAGTATTAGTTCCTCGTTACGTAAATATCTTTGGGGGCATAAATACCAATCTACGAAGTCACCGAACCTTACTACCTTACAGATGTATTGTATTCCGGGAACTATAGCTTGAGCGCTAGGTTTCTTAAAGAACCAAAATACCATATTTAAAGCAAAATGAATACCCACTGGTCTTATGCAAACACTCACCACCTCCACTGTGATAACAGATGTAGGGAAACCTCCATATATTGACCAGGCCAACCATAGAACCAATCACAGAGAACAGGAACTCCAGCCAGTTGGACCAATTCCCTCGGTGCACAGACATTGTTATTCACGGGTTTGGCTGAACAGAAAGACGACTCGATACGGTCTGCTCCCTCTTCACATTAACACTACAGTGTTAACCAAGATGAATACTAGGAGCTTCAGGCGAATATAATAAAGGGTCAAATGATATGCAGCACATGTAAATAAAAGTTTCTCGGAAGTATTAGAACTAAGAGTGTCATCATAGTGTTTAATGTGTTGACAAACGTGACACATCGTGACATACAGACAAAAAGTTCAAACAGCTCTAGCAAACATCAGTTGATTAGACCAACCTACCAAAATTAAAATGACAATATCTTGTGTACCCTCCACGCGCGTCCAAGACAAAGGTGCATCTTGTTCTCATGTTCCTTATCAAGTTCATAAAGAAAGCTTGCGGAATCGCATTCCATTCCTCTACTAGAGCTCTGCTGAGTCCTGGGAGATCCACTGGTGCTGGTATCCTTCATCTGAAAGACCAGTCTGCTCATTTCCTTGTGAAGCATTGGACTGTTCCTTGGCAAGCCTTTCATTTATTTTTGCCTAATGTGTGTATGCTGAATAACAGAGTTTGTGCCATTTTAGATTAGGGTTGCCGTCAGGAGGTTCTTCAAAGAGGAACGAAAGCCTGTCAACAGATGACCGAACTTTGCAATGTTTCAATTTGTGCCCGAGCTGGGTGGCCTCAAAGATGGATGAGATGCCCAGTTCTATCTGGTTGTAGAGGGTATTTTTAGACTGACTGGTTTCCTGACATATGATACAAAGCTCAAATGATAAACCTTGACCTGTGAATAGAAACAAACTTACACCAGTGCTAGTATATACCGCCACTGGTGACCTCTCCTGGTACACACACTCTGCACCTTTTGTATAAAAAAGTACAAGCAGTGCGTCAACTAACAAAATCCTCCAGCACAAAGATTCCTAAAATCAAACATGTGATAGCAAAGTCTTTTAGTACAGCCTCGATCCTTCAGTGATAGCACATAACATGGCTTGTATGCATATATTTTCCACTTTCGCCTTCATCTTCATACTATGTATTTGACACATTATCGGATAGGGTTCCCACCTGTTCCTGTGATTTCCTGAACTGTTCTGTGGGTAATTATGTTGCTAAAATCATTAATCAAACTCACTGCATGAATGAAAGCAGTTTCATTTGACATGCATGCGAAGCAGTATAAAAGCATTCGTGTGGCATACATGTAAAAATGCCTATCACTTCCTGTCACACTCATTAACCTTTGAAGTAATTATGCGCTTAATAGGCGATATTTGTGATCTAAACAGTTTGCCTAGAATATAATTCTGTCAACAAAAGGAAAAGATTCAGCCTTGCTTTGCATTTTGAGCAAAAATGCTTGTAAAAAGTAGCTCTTCAAGCAAAAACTAAAAACCGCTCCATAAGGGAGATATTTGCAAAAATATGAAATTTTTCCTTCAGCATTTCGATGAAATCCAACATTTTCAAATCTTGTGGTACCATTATTAATCAATATATTGTAAACTGAGTTCATTGTATGGAAGGAGAATGATAAATAAAACACTTTTTAAAAAAACATGAATTTTGCACTCATTGACCTTTGAACCCAATTTGTGACCTAATTAGGCATTTTTGAGCTTAGCAAACAACAGATTCGTATTCAGCACGAAAATCTACCACAGAAAATGTTGTTTGCTTGCTTTTACTCAAAAATGCCTCATGCATCCTTAAAATCCACATTTCTTAGAAATTTGACTAGTCTATTAGTGGTCGACGAACTGCAGGTCGCTTACAGCGCAATCCGGCTGCCCTTAAACGTCGACGAACGATGCTCCTGTATATCCTTACATTGTTAACATTGAAGTTTTCTGTCTGAAGTTCTGCTGAGTTAAGGAATCTGTTACGTAACGCAGTGTTAATCATCTCGGGCAGTTGTGTCTCTGCGGCGACCTGGTCTACGTGCATATTCCACGGACCCATTGGCTTGAAATCTCTGCCACACTCTACCAATAGCACGCTGACTCACATTAAAGCAGACAGCAACCAGTTTGACCAGATTTCAAAAGGCCTATAGTCTGACCCCTTTCAGCAAGTGTCAAAAAATGTATCATTTTAAGCTGCGATTTTTAAGCTACAAACAGGTACCTGAACAGTTAACGACAGTTAAAAAGCATCAAAACACGTGTATCGCCCGTCTACTTTCCACTGATAGAACAACCTGCACGTGGAAATCATTGACACCAGGTGGCAGGTAGATTTCCATATTGACAATTTGAATAACAAATGTGCCATTTGTAACAGAATGTATCTGACATTTAAGAACGTAATAATGGCATTTCAACGGCCTGGTGTGTTTTTTTTCATACTGTTTAAAAAGTTTGTAAAACATTCAGTTGTATATAATTAAAAACAAAAACGAAAGTATTACAACTTTTAAAAAATAGTGTTACCGATAGCTTGACCCTTCATTGATGACGCTGAATATATAATATGGCGAAGCAGGCTTTTGGACACACACCGTGAACATGCACTGAATCTCGCTGACATGTATATATCTGTCTGGATACAAATATTAATGTAACAGCAGCGAAACATAATTAGATTACTCACACTATTCGATCCTTTTCATTTTTTTGGTTCTGTGATGTAATTTAGTTCCCAGTGTTTTCCCAATTATCATGGCTGGAGTATCCTACCTCGTCCCACGTGGGTTCACTGGCTGTTTCCTGGTGACTGGCCCGAGAATGGCTGGCCGCTGCTGTTACAGGCTTTCAGCATATGGCGTGGAAACACTGGTGGGGCTCGATCATTGACGTTGCATCATATTCAGTGTCGAGGATATTTCTTGACGTTCCAGATGACAAGGGTCGTGCTTAAAGTGTGTCAGGAAAAGGGCCGATCGATATGGTAATTAAATGATGCTGGTGTGCATAATTAAATGCTCTAAAGTGGTGTATGTTACCTTCTTCGAGTGGCATTTAAAAGTGTTTTGAACGAGGACATCAACCGTATTAATTGTGTAAACACCAATGAACTTACTGTTCAAACTTATTATGAATATATAGCCTTGCCTGCTTTATTTACTTGATAACGGTGTTAGTACCTACACGGAAACGTCGCTCGTATTGATAATATAGAAGTTGTATATCCATAGAACTCCCGATCTCCTCGTTGTGTTGCAAGTCAAAACATTGATTACACAACAGTCTCGTTTACTCTTGACTGGGTTCCGTGCTATTGCGCAACTTAGTACAATAACCACTCCAGAATTCTGAGACCAATTCATTTAACTGGATACATAAATATTAATCAGTATTATTTGATACATCTAAGCACTTGTTTATTGCAACACTACGCTCCTTCTAATCCTTGTAAACACATTGTGCAGAGTGCTCTGTCGTACGGCTAGCTCTGACAAACGGAAACATGGAAATCGTGGAAATCTCAAAACGAGGCTCTGCCGCTAGAAATGTTTGGCGGTCTGGTACGGAATTGATATTATATCAATCACATTGTGCGCTACAGAACTACACGGAATAAGTAAACAAGACACATAACAGGTGTAACCAGTTAGTCAGATGCATTGTGAATCATTTTACGACCTCATCAAACAGGGGCATTCTGTGACGTCTTAGTTAAGGTCATGCTGCCTACACCTCGCCATGAAATGTAGAAATACGATGTTATTAAAGTTTAAAATTAAAATTCAATCGTAAATACTATTTTCTTATGACACAACAAATTGGGATGCAGTGTAACCATAGTTGTTTGTGATGTGTATTTTCACTTTCACACGAGAAAATTCGGATCGGCTGAAAAGTTGATCATTGTCTTAATAGGTTAATGAGACTCATGTTTCGGTTTCAATGCTATATGTTGTTACGTGATAAGCTAGAACTAAAACACACACGCACATGCACACACACAAACACAGATGGTGACAGAAACTGCTCTCCGTCTACATTTATTCATTTAGTGTCAGATTGTCAATGAACTTATTACCTGACGTCCCTAACAAGTTTAAACTGGCTTTCCGAGACATTACATGTTTTGATATGGATGTGTGTATCAATGCCAGTACATGATACAGTGATATTACCAAATTCAATGGCGGTACATGATACTGTGATATTACCAAATTCAACGGAGGTACATGATACTGTGATATTACCAAAATCAATGGCAGTACATGATACAGTGATATTACCAAATGCAATGGCAGTACATGATACAGTGATATTACCAAATTCAATGGCGGTACATGATACTGTGATATTACCAAATTCAATGGCGGTACATGATACTGTGATATTACCAAATTCAATGGCGGTACATGATACAGTGATATTACCAAATTCAATGGCGGTACATGATACAGTGATATTACCAAATTCAATGGCAGTACATGATACTGTGATATTACCAAATTCAATGGCGGTACATGATACAGTGATATTACCAAATTCAATGGCGGTACATGATACTGTGATATTACCAAATTCAATGGCAGTATATGATTCTGTGATATTACCAAAGTCAGTGGCGGTACATGATACTGTGATATTACCAAATTCAATGGCAGTACATGATACTATTACCTGACGTCCTTAACATGTTTAAACTGGCTTTCCGAGACATTACATGTTTTGATATGGATGTCTAACGCGACCACTACCTGACTGATCCTTTCCACCAACGTACGCCTCCATTGTCTACCACTGACATCTGCACGTGAGTGAGTGTTTTTACGCTGCTTTTTAATATTCCAGCAATATCGCGACGGGAACACCAGAAATGGGCTTCACACATTGTATTCATGTGGGGAATCGAATTCGGATGATTTAACCGGTTGACTGCCCCACCGCCTTGTGGTGCCCAAAGAAATATGTATTGAGGGAGTTCTAGTGTCTGTTGTCCAGAAAGACACCCTTTTATGCAAATGGTGTGGGTGCTAATGATAATTGGGCAATAATAATATATAGTGCGGTACTCCACAGGGCAGGGCCATGTTCTAAGCTCACACAACATGATAGATATTCTTACCCCAGATAACCCAAGCTGCCTGTGAGATGCTAGAAGGTTAATTGTCATGACTTATACCACCGGGTACCCATTTTGTGCTGGGTGAACAGAGGCAATTTTGAACAAACTCACTTGCCTAGGGTGTGGCCGCATAGCTGTTTCGTTGTGGGGCAGGACAGAAGTCCTAGAAATTCTCAGGAGTCAAGCTGGTCACCCATCCAAGGACCCTCCATACCCAACACTGCTTAACTTCCCCTGATTTGTGACCTGCCCTCTATGTACACGACCGCACACCACCATATGCTAGTCTTCTAGTGAACACCTGGTGTCATCACATCACATTCAGTTGTCTATTATAAACCTTTCACCGTTATTTTGCGCCAAATGAACATAATTCGGCTCATTTGTCACTGATGTTCAACATTTCGATGATATAATGCAGGCGAGCATCAGTGCCCCGGGCACTATTAGTGTGCCACAACGTGCCTCTACATTCACACTTTGATATAAGCTATAATCAGCATTCTGTGGCGATTATATTGTGGCCTTTGTGTGTAGATTGTATATAGACTCATCAGCCGTGAAAAGACATAGTTAGTAGACAATACGAATTAGAAGTCTCAAACATTGTTTATTAAAACTTCAATCTTTGATTGTGAATGTATTTCTGTAATGTATAGGATCACGAACAAATTACTGCAAAATAATAACGAACTTTGTCATTACATGACAGAACATGATACTGTGATATTACCAAATTCATTGACAGTACACGATACTGTGAGATATTACCAAATTCAATGACAGTACATGATTCTGTGATATTACCAAATTCAATGGCAGTACGCGATACTATGAGATATTACCAAATTCAATGGCAGAACATGATACTGTGATATTACCAAATTCAATGGCAGTACATGATTCTGTGATATTACCAAATTCAATGGCAGTACACGATACTGTGAGATATTACCAAATTCAATGGCAGAACATGATACTGTGATATTACCAAATTCAATGGCAGAACATGATACTGTGATATTACCAAATTCAATGGCAGTACATGATACTGTGATATTACCAAATTCAATGGCAGTACATGATACTGTAGAGATATTACAATTATAAATGATACTGTGATATTAATGCAGTACAATAAAGTCAGAGATAAAAGTTAGCAGACCCGTGAAGATATTGGTTAGGACTGATCTTCAGCAGCCATGCTTGTCATGAGATAGGATGATCAGGCTCGCTGACCCGGTAGACAGATGTCATGGTACCTCAACAGAGTAGAAGGATGTCCATGATGCTAATCACTGGATTGTCTGGTCCAGACTTGATTAGTTACAGACAGCTGTCATACTGTTAAAAATTGCTTAGTGCGGGGTCAAACAAACAAACAAACAAATGTGGTCGCTATTGTACAATCGACTCTCATTTACAACGCGATTTCTACTGGATCCGGAAACGGTTTTGTCGTAACTATCTATAATACACTGTCATGTAACACTTAGGAATTTAGATCCTGAACATTAATCTTAACGTGTTTAGAGGCATAAACATTTACAGAACCTGTAGAAATGTTTAGATTGGAATCACAATTTACGATGCTAACATGTATAAGCCTGTAAAGGAGTGATGCACGTACGTGACACGGAATGTGCTTGGGTTCGTGGTCGGGTTCTAAAATCATTTTTGTACAGTGCATCACTCACCAAGTTCTACTAGCCATATCTACCATCCGCCATAGCCTATTATCCAGTGATATCTGCCACATACCGAAGACTACCTACCAGTGTCTACAAGCACTGCTATTGCCTACTATAATACCTGGACAATTTTGGCTGGGACAGGTTGGGGGACAAGGACACCGATGTCAACGCAAACGGGAACTGAGCAAAAAACAATATTCCATTTAGGGGATACGAGGTAGAGGGTATTCATAGTTCGGGCGATCTAACCAATCAACAAGAGGAAAGTCCATCTGATAGTTCCACTGTTATCTAAAATCTAGCATGAACAATTCGCCTTTTTTCATTAACTAAGGGCGTCACTGAGCAGCATATCTTTAGTCTTCAGGTCCATCTCGTCCTTCCCTTCTTCAGTCTTACCACCGAGTGCTGGCCCCCATTCCTTCCTGGGCTTGGTTGCTTGGATCAGCCTCTGTAAACACACTCAGTTATGATATTCCTATTATGCACAATCGATAAAAACATAACAAAGACACAGAACTCTTTCAATAAATTTAAAAAGACCTACTATTTAAGACTGACTGACTGACTGAGTTTGGTTTTACGCCGCTTTTAGCAATATTCCAGCAACATCACGGCGGGGGACACCAGAAATGGGCTTCACACATTGTACCCATGTGGGGATTCGAACCCGGGTCTTCGGCGTGACGAGCCAACGCCTTAACCATTAGGCTACCCCCACCGCCCCCACTATTTAAGAGACAGGGGTTAGTGGTTACATGAGACAAGGTATATTTTCTGTCAAGCATTTTCTCTCGTAGAAGGAGAGTGAGTGAGTGAGTATGGTTTTACGCCGCTTTCAGCAATATCACGACGGGGACATCAGAATTGGGCTTCACACTTTGTACCCATGTGGGGAATCGAACTTGGGTCTTCAGCGTGGCGAGTGGACACTTTAACCATTAGGCCACCGCTGCGAGTCTGGAGTTAAGCGGGAAGGGGATGTCATATTTAAGGTTTAATTCACAACATATATTTCATGACAGCGAGCGAACAAATGTAACATTGATTTTTTAAAGAATACCTTTAAACAGGTGGTGTCGATGTATATAAACAATGCTTCATGTGTATGAGCCTTGCGGTTCAAGCGTTCGCTAGCCCCTGTGTTCTATTCCCCATATGGTTACAATGTGTGAAGCCCACTTGTGGCATCCCCATCGCGATTATGCTGGAATGTTACAAAATGAGTTGTAATACAATCTATTCAAAGGTGAACGTGTTGTGATAACGTCTTACTAGGATTAATCTTCTCCGAAGGTGGCAAAGGTCACGAATATGGAGGTGTTAGTGTTTGTATTCACAATGTCTGAATGTCACGAACGTTTGCCTGCATGTCAGTGAAACGTTTTTCTTTCTTTTTTGTTGGCTTTGCAAGAATTCTCCTCATTTACTAACCTCTTTCAAAGACCCATCCTTTTCCCTCCAAATGGCCAGCACCATGCCCACAGGTATTGGAAGTAAAGGGCAAACTGCTATCAGCCAACCAACTGCTTGTGCCCAATAAGGAAATTCCCTCCCACCAAGAGCTACTGGAGACATGCTGGTAAGTCCAGCAATGAACAAAACCTGTACAAGAAACAACGACACATTATTTCCTTCCGTGCGTCAGAGCGAACAGCTTAGTGATAAGTACGATATATACAATGCGGTATTATTTGCAGAGATTTGAATTTACACAACATTAAGGAACCCAACAGCTGTCTGACTCCTTGAGTACTCACAAAGACAAACAGAGGTGTGGCGACAAGCCACATGGCCTTCCAGACAGGAGACACTCGGTAGCCAATCATCATCTCCAGATCATCGTACAGACGGTTTACACCTGTATATAACAGGACAGTTTAGGTTTTATCACTGACTCATGACAACAATTCAGTTTAAGGAATATGGACAAAGATACAATTTACAGGCGCCGTCATATAACTTAAATATTGCTGTGTGAGCCATTATACACGAAGCAAATTTCATCATTACCAAATTGTTCGAGACGTGTAAACAGCCCAGAGAACGCTTTCAGGTTAATGTTCGCATAGACATGGGGGAAGTGTGCGCTTGCATATGCTAGGGCCGTTTGTGCTGCAGGCTTTGAATAAACACACGTCACACATCTTCAACAAATGCCATATTTTAGCAACATCTAAAACAACGTATTTCTAGGGCACCAGTCACCATATTGATGTGTGAACTAGCATACATAATCCACTGTTTTGACCCAAAATATTTACAATCTCAGAATGGACAGACTTCTGTCCAAACATTTCATTTTTCAGCCGTGTATGCCACAATCACACGTGACAAATTTAAGGAATAACTTCATTTTTTTACCCATGTGGTATTTGCTAATAAACGTTGTGAACAAAGATATACCTATATATATATATATACATATATACATATATCTTCAGAGGTTCAGGACAATATGTCACAAATGAAAACAAATGTCAATTGAAGTTTACTGAGAAAACTATATCTGAAATGCTCGACTTCCTCACTGAAACCATCCGTGTAACATTGGAGGTAAAACATTTAGACACGAAGTAGGCATTCCCATGGGCACCACGTTTTCTCTCCTTCTTGCGGGTGTGTTTTTATGCAGATTATTCAAAATTGGACTGTCAAAATCAAAACAATGTAAATTTTTTCAAAGAAGTTCAACTTTCGGGTATATCGATGATCTAATATCGTACATAAATATATATATGCATCTATTTAGAGCTATGCATAGGCTGACAACAAACTCTCCACAGTGAGTGAGTTATTATTTAACGTCACATCGGCAATATTTCAGCCATATCGTGACACAAACTCTCCACAGACCCAGGGAACCAAGCCGGCTGGTCACCGGAAATCTGGTACTGGAAGTAAGCTGGGCCCCGTCTCGCATATCACAAGTTTGCGCGCGCATAGGGATCCAGGAACCAGCTTAGTACCGGAAGTGGCGCCTCGCGAGGTTTAAAGATCCTATTCCAACAGCTCCATCCCTTGGTGTTTACAGTTCTCAACCTTTGAGGTACAATTGGGTAAACAGCATCATACGACTCTTACTCAAGGTTACAACATTCAAGGGTTCACTGAAGTTTTTGGTGGACATGGTGCTGTATAATGTATTGTTATGACTAGTCATATGTTAAGGTTAATACTAGTTTTAGATATATATCAGTGATATTGTAGTTATTTCCCTGTCCTATGACGACGTGTCTTTCAGTCCTTTCTGTGTAGGACTAATGTATGAAATGTCACAGTCACTATATGGCTGAAATATTGCAGAGGTGACTGAACTCATTCACTCAGTGGGGGGTAAGCCCCATGTGACCTCTGAAACGTTACCACTGGTGACTCTGACAAATGTAATCCCCACAGGTAGGCTCACCATATACCCAGGCAAGGACCAACATCTCCGACATCGCCAGCACCATGACTGATATACTCCCGACGTACCAGTCCATCAGCGTCAGCACGTAGATACCGCCCTGTACGAACAACACAGCAATGGAGTGAGTTAGTTAGTTCAGTTTACGCCACTTTTAGCGATATTCCAGCAATATCACGGCGGGTGACACCAGAAATTGGTTTCACACATTGTACCCATCTGTGGAATCGAACCCGGATCTTCGGCATGACGAGGGAACGCTTCAACCACTAGGCTAGCCACCGCCCCAGCAATCGAGTTAAGAGAGTATAAAACGTCGATACATGCAAGGTATAAACAAGTCTTTATTGTCCGCCTACTCATATTACATATGTCGTTAAGGGCAAAACACCTGTGAAAGTTGCATGAAAGGATAACTGTTAATCGTTGATGACCAGATGTCCGCGAAGACCCCATATCAGTGTTGTGTGTTTATTGCTTCACTATGTTGTGTAATACTTCCCTTTGAATTATATTACACTGGTGTGGTCGGTACCCGCGATGGCTATGCTGCTGACAAATGGAGAATCACTTTCAGGGACAATCATGTATAAGGCACTTGTACAATTGGGCAACTGCATCTTCTTAACAGATTGAACCATAAGCATCGTTTGCAAATTGTAAGGTCCTGGGATTGGTGCCGCATGAACATGATGACGCACTGTGAGATGTGAGACAAAACAGTGATATATGTCTGTACTTACTTGAGTAACGCACGTCAGGCCTAAAATAAACCCAGTCAAACAGACGCAAGCTGTAACCAGGAGCTTCCGGTGTCCGAGGAATGCTGGGAAGGCGTCGGTGAGGGCCGTGACAATGGTCTGGACGTGGACGAACTGATACGGATGTTTTCATTAATTGGAGCATTGCATTTTAATATACTGTGTTAATTCCTTCTTTATTTTGAAACATTTTAAAACTGTATTGTGAGAGTGACGAAACAATGATTTTATAGATGCGCCGAGTGCACATTTATTCAGAAACGATTCACATATATAATATTTAAAAAACATTTGTTCAGAAATATTATATTTAGCATTTGAATGATGTAAAACGAATGATGCCGAACGGTATCTCTAATGAACTATCTATTTAATAATTAAGATACAATTAACATGGTAAAAACAGTGATTTGATGACATGGTAAAGAATTCTCGTTTTCTGTTTCACAAATTAATTTGGCATTTTTTAATGTGACTGCGGACAATTTGAACTTCAATGGTCCAGTGGTTGCTGAGTTTGAGGGATACGGGACGACTGACGAACAGACCCCGACATCAGCTCACAGTTTCAGGTGAACAGTAAATAAGATGAAATGTTATATATAATCGATGCACTAATGTCGTCTTTGTCCGACGTCGTCAAAGACAATAAAAGGACAATATTTACCTGACTATCAAGTCCCACAGTAAACAGCATCAGGAAGAACAGACATGCCCACAACTGCGGCAACGGCATAGTCGACACCGCATCAGGATACGCCATGAACGCCAGACCAGGTCCTGGAAAATACGACACGTATGAACAAGGATCGAAGTGAAACCCGGGTCTTTTTCATAAATTTCCATGTTTGCCATAATAAAGTCCTGTCAAGACTCCTTGATCTTTAGCAAGAACTCAAGTTCCACGAACAGACTACACATGTCGGCTGTGAATTGGTCGCGACAACGGATCAGTCAAGGCATCTGTATGGTATTGTTTACGAAACAAGTATGTGGGTGAGTACAGTTGTGTCTTATGATTGTATCAAACGTGACAAAAACGACAAACTCCCTCTGAATCACAGTTGTACGTAAACCAAAGGGCATGAATGTCAGTCTACAAAAGTCACACTTCTTTGAGTGGCCGTTGGAAGTTGTTGTGAACAAGGGGGACTTTTCTATGGATATAACACTTCTTTATTGAAATATATGCGATGTTTCTGTGTAGATGTTCTGAAGCCATAGTAAACCTCGTCGTTCAGGATGATTCGTGTACACTATTTGTACAGCGATATCTGTTTGGAATATATGTAATGAATGAGGTATGGAGATTGCCCTGTGAATATTCAGGATAATATCACACCCACCTTCTTTGACTACCTCCGAGATAGGCAGGTTGGACTGGTTGGCCATGTAACCCAGGAACACGAAGATGATGAATCCTGCAAACCAGCTGGTCAGACAGTCCAACAGAGGGAGCACCATAGCATCCCTGAGACAGAAACAGGTCCATGAGGTCAGTTCAGCTGCCAGTTCTATAATGTGAATCTACAACTACCGCCATTTTGTATATAAGAAACGGGATCGCGAGAGAACGCCAGAGGATAACCAGTCTTCATTATGCCTCATAAATCAAGGAAAATGTTGTCGTGTGGTATAGTACGAAGTTGACCAATCAAATTTTGAAACACCATTGAACTTTGCCCTTTCCTTGATTCATTTTTTTTGCAAAAATGCACGTGAATCCTAGAGGTGTTTGAGAAAGCATGTGGCATTGATTCCAGTGGTCTCAAATAATATCTGTGAAGGAGTTTGGTTAATCTTTGAAACAGGGATTCTGTGGTACTTTTGGTGGACCAGCAATATATCAAGAGACAATAATCAATAATACTATACCCAGTTCATACCTGTAACAATTATTGTGAAACTTGTTGTAGCTGGACAGGGTAGCTATCCCTCCCCAGCCAATACCAGCAGAGAAGAACACCTGGGAGGCACCATTACGCCAAACCTGGACGAACAGTTCATTTATTGATCATCTAATTTAAAACCCGTGAAGATCCGAGTTGGAACTGGGCTTCATCAATCCATGCTTGTCGTAAGAGGCGACTATCGGGATCGGGTGGTCTGACTTGGTTGACACATGTTATCGTATCCCCATTCCGTAGATCGATGCTCATGCTGTTGATCACTGAATTGTCTAGACTCGATTATCTACAGACCGCCGCCATATATTCGTGATATTTGCTAAGTGCAGCGTTAAAGAAAGAAACATAAAATTATCGAATTTAAAACTTATTCTGGTTATGCTTCACTGTTAGATTTGGAAAAGACATTGTTCAAGGCTTCGGTTCAGTTAAGGAAAGATATATGTTTGTTGTTTAAAGCCGCAGTCAGCAGTTTAAAGCCGCAACATTCCAGCTAAATGACAGCGGTCTGAACCAGACAATCCAGTGATTGAAGTCTTAGGCATCGATCTACGCATCATGACCATCATATATTGAGTCTGACCACCGTAAAAAGCATTGACTGATGAAAACCAATTATATCCGGATCCTCACGGGTCAGACTGACAGGATAATCATACTAAATACACATTTACATTAAAATAACAAAACTTAACCTTTATGAGTTGTAATGAAATTAATTCATTCTACAAACAAACCTTAGCATCCAGTAATTTCGACCACTGTGGTATAGCATAGTATCTTATTCCTTCTACAGCACCCGGAAGCAGCAATCCACGAACAAGCAGAGCTATCAGAATCAGATACGGAACGGTGGCTGCAACGTACACAACCTGAAAAGTAATATCAGTTATAAATAACATTCAAATATGAGACTGACTGAGTTTCCTTAAAAATTGGCGCTGCTGTGAACATTATTCACTTAAATCAAGGTGTGTCAGCATAGATGCTTGATGGGCATTTAGAAGTTGGGAGGTGGTGGTGGTGAAATTGGGTTTTACGTCGTGCTTGAGAATATTTCGCTCATATGACGACGTGCATGCGTGTGTATGTGTATGTGTTGCTGCTTGTACTAGCCCAGACTGAAGCTGGTTTTATAGTGCTAGCCCACTGAGATACCATGCCGCAGTGAAGCATGAATACCCCACTCAGACACATTATACTGACTCCGAGCCGACCAGTCCTTGTTGTACCCATTAATGCCGAGCGCCAGACAGGGACCAACAAGTACCACATTTTAACGTCTTTTGGTATGACGCGGTCGGGGAGAAGTTGGGAGGTAGCACAATAACGTATGGTATGGATTTACAACACGACGTTTCTGGCCTACTTCTTGTCCCTTCATCAGGTCAATGACAGAATATGATACAAGCAATATATATAGAATGTACAGGAAGCCAGTGAGATAGTATTACAGATTGAGATGTACAGAGATTAGGTGATGTGTTTAGATGAAATGTACAGAGTTCAAAGAGATTAAGTGGTATGTTTATACAAAGGACGTACAGAATGTTTATACAGTGTAAAGGATTGGACATACATGATAGGATTGATTGGGAGCCACTTATGAAATCAATGAAGGATGATGGAAGCCACTTATGAAAACAACAATAGGAAAACACTTATATGAAAACACAAATAAGCATGTACAGTGATTGAGGGGAACAAGGGAAAACATGTACATTGAAAGCATTATTCTATGCACCATGCATTCGGTAGAAAAACACCCTGACCAATTGATTTTAAGGTTTGGTGCGGTGGATCCAGATGACCTCCATCAATATCCTTTTCCGCCAATCGCTGATGTTGACGGCCAAAATGTCAGTGTCATCCCAATGGATGGTATGGCTGGGATTTCTGATCACATGTTCTGATAACGCTGATTTCATGTCCGAGTTTTTCACCGATGCTTTGTGCTCTTTACGAGTACATACAGGCCTGCCTGTTTCACCTATGTAGGTGCTGCTACATGTACATTTCAATTTGTACACACATTCTCATGGGTTAGGGATAGTTTCACGGCTTCCATTACCACTGGCTTTTAATAAAGTTTTCAGGGTTTTGCCAGATGAGAAGGTAGTGTCAATGATGGCAGTTTTCTTTAGAAGTCTGCTGGTGTGATAACTGATGGATCAAACATAGGGAATATTTATGCAAATAGGGGATGGTTCAGGCTTAGTAGGAGGTTGATCTTGATATTCTAATGTCTTCTTGATGGTGGTTTCTACTAGGTGTCTCGGGTAGCCACTGAGGGTGATGAAGGTAGATTTGAGGTGGGCTAATTCTTGTTGTAGATTGGAGGGACTGCAGATGTTCTTAGCACGTCTTGCAAGCATTGAAACGATGGCTCTCTTGATCTGGGGATGGTGGTTGGAGTGATGGTGGATGTATTGGTCAGTATGGGCTGGCTTACGGTAGACAGAAGTGATGAGCTGGTTGTTGGAGTTCTGAATGGTGATGTCTAGGAAAGGGAGTTGATGTAGTTTCTCAGTCTCCATGGTGAACTGGATACGCTGGTGTTGTTTGTTGAGATGGTCGAGCAGGATGGAGGAGACTCTTTTCCAGGATAGTGAATGTGTCATCCACCTTCCGGTACCAGCATAAGGGTTTGATGGGGGAGGTGGACAGAGCAGCTTCTTCAAAGTTAGTCATGTAGATCTCTGTTATGAGAGGTGACAGATGAGAGCCCACGGGTAAGTCATGTATTTGCTGGTATATTTGGTACTGCCAACTGAAATAAGAAGTCTCAAAACAACTATGTACAAGATTGATGATGCTGTCAACGGATAATTAAGTATCTGTGTCATTGATGCAGATTTCTAAGTTGGTGCGCAGAATGTCCAGGGCTTCGTCAAGTGGAATCTTTGTAAAAAGATCTACCACATCATAACTGACCATGGTGCCATCTGTGTCAATTACCCATATCAGTTTTCGATCTAAAAATGCTAAATGAACAGCATTCTCCATATGGAAACCCTCGATGTGGGGAATCCCCATATCCCCACGCGTTAATTGGCTGTTTATTTTTTTAAACAGCCAATCAACGTTCACCAAAAGGTGTAACCGCCTTAAGGACTTACAGGAAAATACTACCCTGTGTCCTCCTTCCCATATAAGTAATAAATATTGTAATGACCCTACCTTGCCCGATGACTTGATGCCCTTTATAAGACTGAGGAAGACCACCAGCCAGGCTACCAGGAGACACACAAGCAGCTGCCACCGGACACTTCCCACATCTTCGATGCCCGAGGACATCTGAAGCACGTGGTGTCTGAAGTACATTGATTAAACATCGTTTCTGGGATTTGATCACATAAAGCTTTAGGATGCATAATAAAAAATCTCTTGACTTAAAAAAATGCATGTATGTAGTTTTGGTGTCTCTCTCATATGCCCTGAAATTCAGTTTTGAATTTAATAGATAAATAGACCTTGACTGTATCTTGTCCGTATATTTTAAGTACCTCATTGTTTTGGTGTTTGGGTACCTTAGAGGGTGTACAGCAAAATGAAGAAATTTAGCAGACATCGCATAGGAAATGGAGTGTTGTCCCCAGCTTCGTAATAACAGCAGGTGGATGCGCTCGAGTGTATTGGGAACAGTTAGATATGCATGAAAATATATATGGATGTTGGTAAGAGTTGGCACAGCTCTAGTCACTTGGTTTAAATGTGCAATTGTCTTATGTTTGATGCTATGCTAGAGTGTTTTCGAGTTAAAGGTGCAGGTAGAAGTATACCATGAATACACGATGCCATTTAGAAAGTGGTCAAATGTGAAATGTGTTTTATTTAGGATTACACTTTCTCAATAAAGTACAGATTCTAGTACTTTTGTTAGGTTGAGTCCATTCCGGAATTCGAATCCACACACCCAGAATCAGACACATAATAGCCAGCACACAAGGTCAGTCATCTAACTCACTCAGCCAGCGAGGCTTCGACAAAAATTAGAAGTCTGATAGTGTAAATCACGTACTTTGTGTACCCCTCTGACAGGTGTAAATTGGAGCAGCTCCAACGGCCGAAAGCTATAGATACACGATGCCTTTTAGATAGTGGTCAAATGTAACATATGTAATATTTGGGATCACGATCAAGATGTTTCTCCTAAATAGACTGACTGACTGAGTTTGGTTTTACGCTGCTTTTAGCAATATTCCAGCAACATCACGGTGGGGGACACCAGAAATGGGCTTCACAAATTGTGCCCATGTGGGGATTCGAACCCGGATCTTCAGCGTGACGAGCCAACACTTTAACCATTAGGCTACCCCACCGCCCCTCTCCTAAATAGAACTCGGGAATATGAAGTTTACTAAGAATTCATGTGCATCTTAATGTCTTTGAAGCAAGTTTGGCGTGTTGGCGTACAGCAAGGAATCCCATACACGTGAAGATTGTTGTAAAGGAGATATATTAGCATGTACAAAGGAAAGCATTATTTTAAACATATTCAAAAAGAGTCCAGCGGCATACACCATATGTAAAGGTTTTTCAAGTATCATATGATTTTAGTACCAATATTTTACGTAAAACGAAACTGAAAAGGGAAATAGCAGGCAACCGCTTAATACTACACAAAATGTCTGATAAGCACCTTGAAGAATGAAACCCAGAAAAGTGTATACCTTGACGCCAAAAACTCTATTACACACAGCCGTGAATATACCATGGAGGTCAGATATTGCACTATAAAAACACTTTGTGCAGACCTGGGATTGTTGCGGAAGACAGAATGTAGTTCATGCTCCGTACATTTATGACTGGCATGACTCAAAATGATCAACGAAACCATTAGCTCTCTACAAAATATATGGCACAAAAATATATGAATGTTATAAACAACTTGGTTATGACTGACTAGAATGGCTTCCCTAGTTTTGACTTCACCCTGGTTATAACGTCCAAGTCTTCATGGACATAATGTTATATGTAGGCTAGACGGTACTAAATATTTACGTAGCCAGCTCCGAGCAAAAGTCCCTGCTCAGAATTTGTATTGCTAACTAACCGATTTTCGTGTTTATTTCATCGTGTACACAAACGACACGCACCCAAACATACTGAATTGATCGCACCTGTCAGCGCACTAATCGAGATTTTGTCCTTGACCTTGGCCTTGACCAACCCCGCACTGACAAGAGCCAGCGATATGATTGGCTATGAATATAATATGTCCCATACAAATTCTGAGCAGGGATTTTGGTTCGGGATCGAAAGATTACAATTCTTTAGCTCCTGAAGACTCTAGTTTCCAAAGTGCTGATTCGATTTTTGTGATGTATGTCTCATTATGTAAGTAAATCTGATGGCCTGAAATGCGTGTACGGCTTTAAAGAGGTTTAGACTGTGGGCATTGTTGAATTCGCCCTGAAACGAACTTGGTGTGTTGACCTCGTTACACACCTTTCTTTTAATATAGTGTTAAGACCCCGTCAGGAACAGTATATGCCTTGGTGACAGTATTGTGTGTTACAAGCCCCTGTGGGAATACACACAAACATGCAGCAATATTTGTCAACGTGGAACACACCTCCAATACTCTTCCGAAGGTGTCAACGTCCGGTTAGTCATGTTAGACAGCAGCACGTTTGAGATGTTGGTTGTTCCAAGCTCTGACAATGTGTTCACTTGAGTTTCATTCCCATGCAGAGGCACGTGTGATGAATTGGACTGGTCAGTCCTTACGTGGCAAAGGTCAGTGTTCCACTCATTATCACAAGTGCTCCACGGTAGGACTGAACTGAATGACCCCACGATGTAGTACAGAGTCCAAGCGAGGATGACGTTGTAGTAGATGCTGATGATGGCGGTGAGGACAACCATGCCGTAACCTATTCCTGGAACACAGTTAAATTTGTACATAGCTTAAACAATTTGCAATGGCATATGCCTGGAACATGGACAAAACAAACTTTTCCAATTTTGAAATAATACCTACCACATTTTTGCATGAATGTATCATCCGGAGGAGAGGGTTTCAAATATACTGAACCACAAAAGAAACGTCGCTTTTCAAAACCAAATGCAATTTTTTTGTTCTTACAAAATGTTTTTGTATTATGATTGTATCGTTTTGTCATGTTTTTGAATCCAAATTGACAGTTATTACCAACAACAGTGTGTTTTCTGATGAAAAAGCATATCGACCAAACGCACCTAAAAAGGAAATCGTGGTCAAAGCTTCCGTATGACATTCGTGAAAATGCAAAGGCACGTGCATATCGTGACAACCCTACCAATGAAAGCGAGTCCACACTCGCCTGAAATTATTTTTGTTTTTACACAATCGCCATGGCACGACTTACGAGAGATCAGAGGAACCAAGTCTTCGGACTTGCAAGTTGGTCAGACTGCACTGAGGGTAGCCAATCATTTTAATGTTCATGTTAGGACAATCTACCGACTGCCAAGTTGTATCAGGTCACTAACAGCATCCAAGACCGTCCACGCACTGGGCGACCTTCAGTAACATCACAACGTTAAGACCGACAGAGTGTGCGCCAACATCTGCATGGGCGCTTCCCCCGAGCGACGGAAACAGCACGCCAGACCATTTGAACTCACAACAGACCAACCAGTGCCGATACAGTGCGTAGACGTTTGCGCGGAAGAAACCTCTGCTGTCACAGACCATATCGTAGTCCTGTCCTCACCGCTCATCACCGCCCAAACCAACTGCAATGGGCAACTCAGCATCGAAATTGGCGTTATCGACAATAGGGAACTGTGCTTATTTTCTCATGAAAGCCGATATTGTGTTTCGACAGTCGATAAGAGAGTGAGAGGATGGTGAAGGCGTGGGAAACTGTTTTCCAATGAGTGTATTGTTGAAAGAGACTCGTGGGGTGGTCCAAGCATCATGGTGTCTGAACCAGATAACTGGCACCGTGGTGTTCCAGAATCTTGGTCCAGGATGAGGAAATGACGTGACAGCTGCTCGCTATACTGAACAAGTCATAAGACCCCACGTTGTACCACATTTTGGACGTTACAGAAATCACATCTTCCAGCAAGACAACGCTCGTGCCCACACTACCAGAGTAACATTTGACTTCCTAAGACAACATGGCATCCAAACCCTACAATAGCCTGCACTCAGTCCGGATTTGAGTCCAGTAGAACACCATTGGGACGAGATTCAAAGAAGACTGAATGACCTCCACCCAAGGCCGACAACCGCTGCCTGACTCGATCAGGCATTTCACAGAGTATGGACCCAAGTGTCTGTGGTCTTTATCAACCGGCTTATTCATTCCATGTACAGACGATGCAACGTTTTCATCGATGCCACACAAAAAACTGACTTTGGGGTATCTTAATGGTACCATTTTTGGTGATTTTGAATGTGTTAACCATAACTGTTAAGTTGAACCCAATCCTCCGTTTTGATTGTTAATTAGAGTGATTTAAAGTGTGTGCTTTAAGAAACCGCTATCGGTGCGACATTTCTTTTGTGGTTCAGTATACTTTACATTCACTCACTTGATGCCAAACCATGTAAACAAATTACGAAAATGGCAGGCATGTGGTGCACGTGAAATTTGTCAAACCACTAAGGGGTATTAGGATAAATGGATAGGATTTAAACGAAAGTGTTCATCTCTTTTATTAACCACTTTGGTTGTCACAAAGAAGAACTGATCAGCACCGGATGGACTGTTTTGATCCTTTAAGTGTTTCCACCACATATTTTGTTTGTGACTCTAGATTACTATCATTATCTCCACACTGGCAAACAATATCCATGTACAATGCTATGAACCTCGAAGAGCCAACTGCAAATAGAAACGACAAAAGCCTTTCCACATCAATATGAAATCTCTGCTGAAAGAAGAGTCAATTATACGATTCTGTCAATATCATGACAATATCATGGTACCTTACACAAATTATCGGAGGAATATAACATGTATGACATTAGCAACACATAAAACCGAAAACTGACCTGAATACATTACATGAACAACATAGAGAAACGAACACTGACCTTGAAACAAAGGGCAGATAATCCACACTCTTCCGGGTCCGAGGTTGGAGTACTGGGAGTACATCAGCTCCAACAAGATGGCTGGCATTCCGCACACAAACATGGCCAGGAAGTAGGGGATCAGGAAGGCAGCTGTCGGGATTTGGCAAACATACACACATTACCTTTTTATTGGTACTTGGATAATATCAAAAGTACATGCATCTCAGTGAACGCTGCATTATAAGTATTTCAGCTCCTCAGAAACGTTGGGATGTATCTGCAAAAGACCACCAAGTCTGATTGACCGAGTCAGTTGAAATGTAAAACATCAACCTTTTCACGATTACCAACATCTGCATCACTGCACCCACGTGATGTCAGCGTGCATTCGTTCGGAGTGTAGGGGAAGGGGGCTGCGCGCTAGAAAGGAGCTATCCAGATCGGTTACCACCGGAAATGGAACTCATTTCTTCAAATTGGTCCAAGTGGGAAAAACGATTCTGAAGATGATGAACCCACCACATTGTAGCGTCTTGTACTAACAATAGTTTGGGCTGTAGTGTAAGTTTATAAGGTGTACTCTAAGGCTTTCGTAATTTAGCTGTTAAATAATCAGATCTTGACCGGACAAACAGCGTAATAAGTAATGCTTTGTAGGGATATGATGACACGCGCTCGAAAGTGAGTGAGTGAGTTTAGTTTTACGCCGCACTCAGTAATATTCCAGCTATATGGCGGCGGTCTGTAAATAATCGAGTCTGGACCAGACAATCCAGTGATCAACAACATGAGCATTGATCTGCGCAATTGGGAACCGATGGCATGTGTCAACCAAGTGAGCGAGCCTGACCACCCGGGCCGATCCCGTTAGTCGCCTCTTACGACAAGCATGGGTGACTAAGAGCAATATTCTAACCCGGATCTTCACGGGTCGCACTCGACAGCCTGTTGGAGCTGATACTAAAACATACGACTTGGATAACAACTTCTTGTTTTTTTAACAGAGCGACGTTTGGGTGCAGATTCTTACATCGTTTTCAAGCTAAAAGTGTCTACATTCAAGCATTGAGAAGAATATATACATACATGTACTGTGAATAAGTTTATCATACAATGAATAGTGTTCTCGGCAGGATAAAGCCAACGAATATTTTCGGTATCCGTTGGGGTCATATACGGATATCGATGCAAATTAGAGAGGTCATATGCAAATTTAAGGGACTACTTTCACAGTGTAAACAAACATGGCGTCAAGGGTCGGCGGTCGTGTCCAGATTAACGGCCGTGGTTACGGTACTGTCAGTGCTTTGATCCCAGAAAATTCATGCCTGGTTTTGATAGATGGAGTAGATTACAAAGCGAAGATAGAAATTCATAGGCTTACGAAAATACCAACATCAGTTCCCCGACCGACTGTCAGTGTTAGCGAGAGAACGGTGCACAGTGTCACGCTAACATTAAAGCGTATTTGGTTGTTCAAAAGGTTGATTGAAGGTTTCTGAAAGTCCACGTGAGTATGTTGTTATTTTTCAAACGTAAGCTAAGATTTGTTGACAACAATACGTGCTTTAGTATAAAAGCTTAATGGGAACTAGATGACCACTGAGTGATCAGGAGAAAATTATGTCACCGGGCTTGTGACGTAACGTATTACTCCGCACATATTTGTGACGTCATAGACATTCAACGAAGTTTAGTTTCATGATTTTAGCATTTGAAATCGCATTTTTTTAAAGCATAACACAAAAATGACATTGTATGATAAATAGGTTATCACACTCGTGTGTTTAGGGATGGTTAATATCCTGCATTAGGAATAAACACTATGTATTTAGCTCGCCAAGGCTCGCTAAATACAATGATTATTCCTAATGCAGGATATTAACCATCCCAAAACACACTCGCGTGATAACCTATATATAACAAATAGCACGGGGTCATGAAGCCAATGAGCAGGAGGATTTACCAGTGAAAAGAGCAAAAACAGACTAATAGGGTGCTAGTTAATAACATCTGTAGCATGGTTGTTATCCATAAAGTCGTATGCATTATTATTCACTCACAAACTTCTTGACTGTCAATCAAACAAAACAACCTGTTTGGGTTGTTCGAGACCCGGATGTGTCATGGCATATGATTCACAATTGGTACACTGAGTATATTGTCAACTGCATATATTCTCAACTTGCTGTATAAAGACCCGATGTCCACCTAGCCAGCACTGTCCAAGTCGTCATGTTTGTCCCGGTTTATCCCGGTTTATCCGACATTGTAAGACAGGACCAACTGGCAAAGCAGGCTATGTCAAGAGTGAGTGAGTGAGTTGGGTTTTACGCCGTCTTTTAGCAATATTCCAGCAATATCACGGCGGGGGACACCAGAAATGGGCTTCACACCTTGTGCCCATGTGGGGCATAGAACCCGGGTCTTCAGCGTGACGAGCGAACGCCTCTATGTAAAAGAAACGATCCATTTGTTACCCTAGATTATATAAATAACATTTGGTCTACTGCAAGGAATATTTTCAGCTTTGACAGTGTTGGTTGTAACCATGATCATGCAGCAACACA
This sequence comes from Haliotis rubra, assembly GCF_003918875.1. Lineage (NCBI taxonomy): Eukaryota > Metazoa > Mollusca > Gastropoda > Lepetellida > Haliotidae > Haliotis > Haliotis rubra. The sequence continues at coordinate 549,868 of NW_025767173.1, read as the reverse complement.
CTCACCACCTCCACTTTGAAAGCAGATGTACGGAAACCTCCATATATTCCCCAGGCCAACCATAGAACCAATCACAGAGAACAGGAACTCCAGCCAGTTTGACCAATTCCCTCGGTGTCCAGACATTGTTATTCACTGCCTCAGCCTGAGAGAAAAGAAAAGAAAGAAGGCTCGACAATATTCATAATGTGATCTCCCCTCTCTTACCATTAAACGCCAATGCTCTAACGGTTACCAAGAACAATGGTTAGGATTGTAAACGACGCTAGCAAACAACTTCAAGCAAGTAATGACTGCAAATGACGACTGTTTTCGAGTTAGAATTGGTCTTCAGTAACCCATGCTTGTCTTAAGAGGCGACTAACGGGATCGAGTGGTCAGGCTCGCTGACTCGGTTGACACATATCATCGTATCCCAATTATAGATCGATGCTCATGCTGTTGATCACTGGATTGTCTGGTCCAGACTCGATTATTTACAGACCGCCTCTACATAGCTGGAATATTGCTAAATGCGGCGTAAAACTAACATCACTCACTCACGATTGCCGTAAGTCTAAGTAACTGCGGGAGTTGTGATCACCTCAGCGCCAAGCTCGCTTCATACAGCGCCACTCAGGTGTGTATGTTGACAGCGGCAGGGATCAGCAGGTTATGCCGAGACAGGTGCTCGTTGTGTCTCATTGAATACATTTCGCTGATCACTCATAGCAACGCCCACACACATGCTCCCGCGAGCATGATCAGGCTCCTCATGTTGTGTCCTGCCTGTATCAGTTATCACAGGGGTGAATAGTATGGTGGCTGATTAGTATGGTGGCTGATTAGGGCTCTCGTCTCGTGTTATCGCTTTCTGGTTTAAACATATTTTATTCTATTCAAGAAGAAAGAAAAGGATTGCAAACAAGCCTAAATGGCTTATATTAATGCCGCTCCATAATACATGTGAAGGTTTACATTTGTGCATAATACATATTTATAGTGGTTATAACAAGTTATCTCTGAATAATAACAATCATGGATATCAACAATTTATCTTTGTTTCGTGGCCAGTTGATACAAATAAAAAAAATAAGAGAAGCTACAAAACTTTATGAATCAAAACGTTTTGATGTAATAATAAATTGATGGACTGACCGTAGAATATCCATATTCGTCTGATGAGATACTGAGTTATTGCCATTTAGCACATCCCGCAGGGAGAAACCTTTCACATAGAAATACGATTCGTATCGAATGGTATTATATTTAGGACACATGAAAAAACAATGGAATACATCCTCATAATCTCGTGAGCAGGAACAAGAAACATTATCAGAAATGAAACGATTATACTTATCACTGTTTAAGTCACTGCATCCCAATCTAAGGCGGCAGTGTATTATTTGACAAAATCCACTACCAAAATTTAGATCGAACATTGTGTTGGTATTAACTTGTGGTGTGATTGAATTCTTAAACTGTCCAACAGAGGAAGCGTTTGTAGCATTTGTAGGTAGGTCATTCCACAGTTTAATTGTATCGGGCAAAAACGATTTGGCATAATTAGTAGATTTGCATTATTCCTAAAATTGTAGTTACTGTTGTCAGAAACATTCCCTGGAGCAAGATCACAGAGATAGTCAGGAACCATATGGTTAACCATTTTGTAAAATAATGTTAATTTAGAAGTTTCTCTCCGTTTCGATAAGGAAGTCAGGTTTGTCTCATGATATAGTTTGGCGTGGCTTGTACCTCTAACTGCACCGCATATTGTGCGTAAGGCATCTAAGTGAAGGTTTTCTAGTGACAAGGACTGTTCGTTTGTACAATTGTCCCAGAGATGACAGCAATAGTCAAATAGAGGTAAGATAAAAGATTTATACATTGTTTCGAGAGTTTTGCGTGATAGTCTATATTTAAAACTACGAAGGCAATTAATCATAGGGCTAATTTTCCTTATCATTTCATTAATGTGGGAATGCCAGAGGAGGTTTTCCTGAAAAATCATGCCTAGGTGTTTATGAATCTGCACTTCATTTATAGGTGTACCATTCATCGAGAGGGGAGGTTTCGTAGAGGGTTTCGTTTTGTGTGAAAACTGGATAGTTTCAGTTTTGTTTGGATTAAATTTACTTGCCAGGTTTCCGCCCATTTAGATATTCTGTCTAAATCTGAGTTAAGAATAAATGCACTCGTATGGGGATCGTCGATTATTACGTAGAGTGATGACATTGTGTCGTCTGCGAAAAGGCGTATATTACTTTCGATTCCATCAACTATGTCGTTTATGTATATTAAGAATAAAAGAGGTCCAAGGACTGATCCTTGGGGCACTCCGGCTATTATCGGTTTTAATTCTGATTTGTAACCTTGGATAACTACTCTTTGCATTCTATTTTGCAAATAACTTCCAAACCATTTCAGTAACTTCCCATCTATCCCACATGATTTTAGTTTATGGATAATCCCTTTGTGCCAAACTTTATCAAATGCCTTGCTTATATCGCAGAATGCAGCTCTTACTTCTTTTCCGTTGTCTATAGCTTTAGCAATAAAATTATACAAATGCGTGAGTTGGTAAGCTGTTGAATCTCCTGGCATGAATCCAGATTGTAAATTTGAGAGGCAATTGTTTTCTCTCATGAAGTTAAAGACATATTTAAATATACATTTTTCAAAGACCTTGGATAAACAAGATGTTAAGGCAACGGGTCTATAGTTCGAACAGTCGTTAATATCGTTATCGCTTTCTCGTCTCGTGATATCGCTTTCTCGCCTCCGAATTTTAAGGCGAGAAAGCGATGGCCCTAATCAGCCACCATAATTAACAGATGGCGCACACCATATTCGGTGTGGAGTTAATGTCCACTACCTACAGAGTACTACAACACCGATGGAGGTGGTTCCGTGACGATGCCCATTAATAACTTGAGCTTGGTTGTAATGATATGTGTAATTGAGCTGAAGTAACGGGATCTGTACAATATCTATACATGTCATATACAATGAGTTCACCTAGCAAAATATGCACATAATCTGCATACGTCTTTTCTGTGTCAGCTGTTTTATAAACATTTTCACAACCTATATGAATTACATTAATTGTTATACATTATGAGATGCAGATTGAGTCGTATACCTATATTTATTCTAGATTGGTTGGTTCGTTGGTTATTTAACGCCGCTTTCAGCAACATTCCAGCTATATGGCGGCGGTCTGTAAATAATCGAGTTTGGACCACACAATGCAGTGATCAACAGCATGAGATCTACGTAACTGGGATACGATGACATGTGTCAACCAAGTCAGCGAGCCTGACTACCCGATCCCGTAAGTCGCCTCTTACGACAAGCATTGGTTGCTGAAGATCAATTCTAACCCGGATCTTCACGGGTATTATTTATGAACAACCAATATACGTTCCCGATAAACTTAAGCAGAGTTTTTTATGTATTCATGATAGCTCCAAATCATCTGGCACAAGATAACTAAATGATGATTGGAAGATTCAAACAAATAAAATACTCATACTCAGTCCCTTAAGGATACCTTAGTCGGCGAAATTACTTCTTCTATGATGAACATAAAGAGACTTCTTAATTTGAATGCACGTCGTAATATTACTGAACACGCCATGATATTACTGAACACGCCGTGATATTACTGAACACGACATGATATTACTAAACATACCATGTTATCACTAAACACGCCATCATATTACTGAACACGCCATGATATCGCTGAACACTCCATGATATTACTGAACTCGCCGTGATATTACTGAACATGCCATGTAATCACATGATATCACTGAACACGTCATGATATCACTGAACACTCCATGATATTACTGAACACGCCACGTAATCACATGATATTACTGAACACGACATGATATTACTGAACACATGATATTACTAAACACACCATGTTATCACTAAACACGCCATCATATTACTGAACACGCCATCATATTACTGAACACGACATGATATTACTGAACACTCCATGATATTACTGAACTCGCCGTGATATCACTGAACACTCCATGATATTACTGAACTCGCCGTGATATTACTGAACACGCCATGTAATCACATGATACCACTGAACACGACATGATATTACTAAACACGCCATCATATTACTGAACACGCCATGATATCACTGAACACTCCATGATATTACTGAACTCGCCATGATATTACTGAACACGCCATGTAATCACACGATATCACTGAACACGCCATGTAATCACATGATATTACTGAACACTCCATGATATTACTGAACACGCCATGATATTACTGAACTCGCCGTGATATTACTGAACTCGCCGTGATATTACTGAACACGCCATGTAATCACATGATATTACTGAACATGACATGATATTACTAAACATACCATGTTATCACTAAACACGCCATCATATTACTAAACGCGACATGATATTACTGAACACGACATGATATTACTAAACATACCATGTTATCACTAAACACGCCATCATATTACTGAACACGCCATGATATCGCTGAACACTCCATGATATTACTGAACACGCCACGTAATCACATGATATTACTGAACACGTCATGATATCACTGAACACGCCATGATATTACTGAACACATGATATTACAAAACATACCATGTTATCACTAAACACGCCATGATATTACTGAACACGACATGATATTACTGAACACTCCATGATATTACTGAACTCGCCGTGATATCACTGAACACTCCATGATATTACTGAACTCGCCGTGATATTACTGAACACGCCATGTAATCACATGATATCACTGAACACGACATGATATTACTAAACACGCCATCATATTACTGAGTATGCCATGATATCACTGAACACTCCATGATATTACTGAACACGCCATCATATTACTGAACACGACATGATATTACTGAACACTCCATGATATTACTGAACTCGCCGTGATATCACTGAACACTCCATGATATTAGTGAACTCGCCGTGATATTACTGAACACGCCATGTAATCACATGATATCACTGAACACGACATGATATTACTAAACACGCCATCATATTACTGAACACGCCATGATATCACTGAACACTCCATGATATTACTGAACTCGCCATGATATTACTGAACACGCCATGTAATCACATGATATCACTGAACACGACATGATATTACTAAACACGCCATCATATTACTGAACACGCCATGATATCACTGAACACTCCATGATATTACTGAACTCGCCGTGATATTACTGAACACGCCATGTAATCACATGATATCACTGAACACGACATGATATTACTAAACACGCCATCATATTACTGAACACGCCATGATATCACTGAACACTCCATGATATTACTGAACTCGCCGTGATATTACTGAACACGCCATGTAATCACACGATATCACTGAACACGTCATGATATCACTGAACACGACATCATATTACTGAACACATGATATTACTAAACATACCATGTTATCACTGAACACTCCATGATATTACTGAACTCGCGGTGATATTACTGAACATGCAATGTCATCACATGATATCACTGAACACGTCATGATATCACTGAACATGCCATGTTATTACTGAACACTCCATGATATTACTGAACACGCCATGTAATCACATGATATCACTGAACACGTCATGATATCACTGAACACACCATGATATTACTAAACACGCCATGTTATTACTGAACACTCCATGATATTACTGAACATGCCATGATAGTACTGAACATGGCATACTATTACTGAACTCGCCATGATACTACTGAGCACGCCATGCTATTACTGAAAACGCATGATATTACTAAACATGCCATGTAATCACTGAACACGCCATGATATTACTGAACACACCATAATATCACTAAACACGCCATGTTGTCACTGGACACGCCATGATATTACTGAACACGACATGATATTACTAAACATACCATGTTATCACTAAATACGCCATCATATTACTGAACACGCCATGATATCGCTGAACACTCCATGATATTACTGAACTCGCCGTGATATTACTGAACATGCCATGTAATCACATGATATCACTGAACACGTCATGATATCACTGAACATGCCATGATATTACTGAACACGCCATATTACTAAACACGCCATGTTATTACTGAACACTCCATGATATCACTGAACACGCCATGATATTACTGAACACGCTATGATATTACTAAACATGCCATGTTATCACTAAACACTCAATGATATTACTAAACACTCCATGATATCACTGAACACGCCATGATATTACTGAACTCGCCATGATATCACTGAACACGACATGATATTACTGAACACGCTATGATATTACTAAACACACCTTAATATCACTAAACACGCCATGTTATCACTAAACATGCGTTGATATTACTGAACACGACATGATACTACTTAACACACCATAATATCACTGAACACGCTATGATATCACTAAACACACCATGTTATCACTAAACACAACATAATATCACTAAACATACCATGTTATCACTAAACACACCATGTTATCACTAAACACAACATAATATCACTAAACATACCATGTTATCAGAAAACACGCCTTGATATTACTGAACACGCTTTTCACATAAATCATCCAAATGTATTTAATTAATAACCAGTGTATTAATATAGAAAATCAATTTATCATGCATTAAGAATATCTTGGGGTGCAATGTTGTATCATCAGCGGAAATTGAATGGTAGAAAAATGAATAAAAGAAAAATAGTAAATGAAGAGTGTGAGATAGTGTGTGGGTGAGCCTCAAACAGAAATCCAATAACACGGCCAGCGAAACCACACACTCGAACCCGGACCTTTTGCCTGGCAACAAGAAAGCTTTAACCACCAGAATACTCTACCGCTGCCTGTATAAACGTGAGTGAGTGTAGTTCTACGCCGCCTGTAGCAATATTCCAGCAATATCAAGGCGGAGGACACCAAAAAAGGCTTCACACATGTGGGGTATCAAACACGGGTCTTCGGCGTGACGAGCGAACGCTTTAACCATTAGGCTACCCGGATAAGTCGATAAGCGGAAGTAATACCTACCTTTCCAGAGCAAGAGGTCGAGAGGAGGGACGTATTTAGATGAGCACAGCTTCCCTTGGAGATAAATGAAGATGAACTTATCTGTGAGACCATCTGTCTCGATGAATGTATGTTTATGATTTACTTAATTCATTGTTATACATTATGCAGCGGCAGATTGTGTTATAAATACATTTATTCATAGATATATTAATACATATTTTAAAGTACGGTTTGATTGACATTGAAATACATGTGGTATAATAGTCGGAACTTTTACACAACTCAAGAAGGCGTTTTTCTTCAAAATGTCATCAAATATTGAATCAATAGTTAGTGAGACAATAAACGTCGACGCTTTGATGACGTAAGACGACGAGGTCTGATGCGTTGCCATTCCCGCAGGAAAGACATTGTTCCAGCTGCTGAGTGGTGACAGGTCTTCTGATTTGTCGATCCAGGTAGTCACAAAAGTGTTCTATCTGATTCATGTCGGAAGAACACGCTGGCCACGGCAAAACAACGATCGATGTTAGCGTTATGCAGAAATTGGTTTGTCTTGCTGTATGAGGCCATGCATTATTGTGTAGGTAGACAATGACATATGGTTGTTGCTGGATAAATGGCAACACAACTGGTCACAAAACTTCATCCGGTATCTTCGAGCATTCAGGTTGCCATTAATAATCAGAATTCTCGTTTTAAGATCTCCGCAGATCCCTCCCTACACCATCATGCTATCGGCTCCAAACGGTCGGACATGCTGAACGCATTTTGGTGCTAAATGTTCACCTAATACCCCCATTTCACTGGGCTGCGATCGGTCCCGGTTGAATGTATTTTTAAAAATCGCCAGCGATCGTATAATGTCGGAAATATACCTGGAGTAGTCGTCAGAGATCAGCAAGATACATGAGTGCGTCTGCATAGTCTGGAGGCTATTTTTGAATCGGCCCAAGTTTTTGAACAGGTTCAAAAACATGAGCCGATTGAAAAAGTCGTAAGTTATGCGTGACTGATCGGGATAGTCGCCAGTGTGTCGGGAGTTAATCGGGAATGCATCAGCAAGCATCATGAGCAATCGGCTTAACCGTAGGTGAAGCGTGAACGAGTCGTACCATTATTGAGAGGCAGAAACGGCCACGTGTCATCCCCGTAATGCCACGCTTCACACACGATCAACCACGATAAACTCCCGACAAAGCCACGCATAAACACGATTCCTCCCAAATAAGACACGATCCACTTACGTAATGTTCACGCGTTACTCACGATTTGCACGATTCACATCAGTCTGACAGAAAAGGTATAAAAGCACCGGCGATCGAAGTCAACATCACTCCAATTTCAACTGCTGTAATTGAAAGATTGAAACATGGCAAGAACAAAAAGAACACCCAACAGGAAGAGGGTTCTACTTATCCACCATGTTTTCTTGCAACCCAGTGTACCTCATTCGCATTATGTTATGGAGACACACGGCAGCTTCAACCATAATCATAACCACATCTGAACCCTGTTGCGAAGTGTTGAGAAGAAATTGTCATTGGTTTGCAAGAATACCAAAGGCATCCTCCATGACTCTCCATTCTCTGGAGATCCTGTAGTTGGCAGTTCAGGTTCTGACAGACCTCTTCTTGAGTAAGATTTCATTAGATATTGACGAAGGGCTAATGCATCATCTGCGGTGTATGACGTAAGGCATATCCAGATCATCATTTGGCAATGGTTCAGGTTCGGGCAAGCATATGCTGCCATCTTCTATACACTCCTTCAACTCTGAGGCATTGGAGATTTGTGGAAGAGGCTTCCACTACCAGGTGGCTTACGAATCGCGACGTGTTGTCCATCGAGGACACCAACAGCATGAGGGAGATTCCATTTCTGCTAGAATTCCAGACTGATGGTCTTCCAATCCCCTTGAGTGACAGGACATGCAATCACTGTATCCTTGTATTGGTCTTCGATGGCTTGGCATACCTCTGGGAGAAAGATTGCTATGGTGTGTATTGACACTCTGAAGTGGTAGGAGAGGGAGGGGTACTTGTCTCCAGTGGCTAGATGCCTTATGATAACTACTAACTTCAGACCAGGGTGCAGAGCTTTCCTGAAGTTGTAGTTTGTTTTGGGTAAGTCTGGGAGACAGGGAATGAAGCAGTTCAGACATGAGTTTGTCATAGTTTCCAAAGTTCAATCTTCTTTCCAACCTCAACCATGGACGTACTCAAAACTGCAGCAGAAGAAGTAGTTGTGCAGCTGTGAGCGTGTTGCTAGATAATAAGAATCGGCTGTCATCGTCAGCTTTTATAGCCCAGAATCGGGACCATTTTGTGGTTTGGAGGCCGATTTCACTTGTCTAACACGGCATTTATACGTACTTTACTCGGCGTCGATCGGTAATCTTCGCGTGTAATCGGCAATTACGGCAATGAGTCTTCGATATCGTAAGCCTTACATCACTGTGTTGGCGAGCATCGTGAGGAATCGGGAGTGAATCGTAGAAATAACCGCCGCAGAAACGTGATTTAAACGTAGCCAATCGGCCAATACTGGGTTAAATCGTATCAACAACGGGTGCTCAATCGCAGTGTTATCGGCATTTATACGTACGTTTACAGTCTCTTCATCGTCCATTACGTACGTTTACCGTAGATACTGCGTAGAACAGGAAAATATAAACAAAAACTGGCTGACTAAGAACGATAGCATCGTAGGTGACGAATCGGCACTAGTCGGGGTAGTCTTGGTAGGTCGTAGCCCAGTGAAATGGGGGTATAATCGTCTGTAAACACGATCCCGACCGTCACTACTGTACAAGCAAAACGATACTCTCGTCGGTGAACATCTCACGTCGCCAATCGCGCATCTGCCAACGTCGAATTCGTCTGGCCAATGTCAATCGACGTTAAGAGTCATATGCACTGCACGGTAGACGCCGGTACGCTGTATGTCGACTGATGGTGTTCTTGTACCGTCGATTTCTCGGATGAATTGTCCGGATGTGGCGATCATCAACGGGCGTTGCCAAACCTTTTCGACCACTCCTAGGCCCGCCTGGCGTATATTGTCTGCTTGTCTTAGTCGTTGCATCAGTCTGATGACAGTTGCTCGGGTGCAAGCGAAGGTTCTGGCAATTACGGTGTGATGGGCCATTGCTACAGCTCTCTCTCTTTCGATTTGAGGGTAGAATAGGTCTTCAGCAACCCATGTGCTTGCCATAAAAAGGCGACTATCTTGTCGTAAGAGGCGACTAACGGGATCGGGTGGTCAATTTCGCTGACTTGGTTGACACATGTCATCGGTTCCCAATTGCGCAGATCGATGCTCATGCTGTTGATTACTGGATTGTCTGGTCCAGACTCGATTATTTACAGACCGCCGCCATATAGCTGGAATATTGCTGAGTGCGGCGTAAAACTAAACTCACTCACTCACTCACTCTTTCGATTTGACTCAAACGTGGCATATTGTCTGTGTTGTTTATACCACTGTGTTGCTCGCGTGTCGCGTAAGCTGTTTGATACCGTCAGTATGCACGTGCATTTCGTGTTTGATCAGAAAAGGTCGTTTCAGATTTGTTGAGACATTTAGGCCATTCGTTAACTTGTTCCTCCGCTAAGTCTGTACATATGTTGTAACGGCCGCCATATAGCTAGAATATTGCTGAGTGCGGCGTTAAACAACAACCAACCAACCAAATCTCGTTTAACTGAAGTTTGAAGGAGCACATTCTGAGCTCGTCGACATCAACATAACACAAACAGAAGCGACAAAAGTCTTTCCATTTGTACCAAAGCAATATTTTCTGTATCCATATTAACTGGAAATCTGTTATGTAAATTACAAAGCATCAGATTAATGAAGGAGTGTTTTTCAGAAGAACATATAATTTGCAATCTTCCAATCCTTTTAGAAGCCTGTTTAATTTGTTTGAGTGGATGGCTGGTTGGTTGGTTGTTGTTTAACGCCGCACTCAGCCGTATGCCAGCTGTATGGCGGCGGTCTGTAAATAATCTGGACCAGACAATCGAGTGATCGACAGCATGAGCATCGATCTGCGCAATTGGGTTCCGATGATATGTGTCAACCAAGCCTGACCACACGATCCCGTTAGTCGCCTCTTACGACAAGCATGGGTTGCTGAAGATCAATTCTAACCCGGACCTTCACTGACCCCGTTCGTCGCCTCTTACGACAAGCATGGGTTACTGAAGACAAATTCTAACCCGGACCTTCACTGACCCCGTTAGTCGCCTCTTACGACAAGCAAGGGTGGATAACTCGTACTCAGCTTCTGTGCCTCCACAGTCTACAAGTTGACCGGAATATATGACGTTTTCATCGTAAATGCAGTCAGATACTACAATCTGGTACTGGATGACATTGTAGACTGTCCTGACAGTACTTCCCCATGTCAGCTGTTGCACATATGCAATTTACCCCAAATATACATTTTTGTAGTGCATTGAGTTGAACGTAAATGCTTAAACATAATATGTACGTGTTTCAACTACACAATCATACATGTCCTCATTATCACATTGTTAGTATAACTTGCCAGTTTGTTGATTGATGTTGAACGTAGATAAATCAGAGTTTATTTCTTACAGGCGTGAATCCAGCTTTTTTGTAATAGTTTTGTAAATTTGTTTCTTTGTTTTTCACACTACACTCTGGCACGTTGATAGGAAGACAGACTGTAAATAATCATTTAGACAATACTGTGACGGTATAAATAAATAAAACTTCGAAAACATTTTAATAATCATTAGAATGTCGGCCAAAGTGAGTGAGGACACCACGTGTTGGGGAGAGAGGTACGCATACCTTGCTCCACCGGTGGCATCCGTAACAAACAACTGTGTAAGCAAGTAAATATTTCACCTTAAGAAAAACATGGGAGCATTAGTTAAATATGTGGTAAAACAATTGTATGGGGCATTTGTCTCACTGGTGAAATATGGCCATGTTCGCCACAGGTCAACCATAACGAGTTTTAAAAGCTTTACTGAATCCGGCCGTTTATCTCTTTCAGGATGCGTCTGATTTGGTAGTACACGTGGAAATAGAACACGGACCTACTCAGCGGATCGCGACGCGTGTTGTTCAAGGTCACGCCGCATCCGGTCGTCGCGCACCACACGGCGAAATTGAATTGATGCTGCCAGAATTGCATCGGGTTGTGAAACCAGGTGTGGACTGCCTTGACGTTCGTGACCAATAGCCTATACCTTTCAAATACAAGGATAAATCAAGCTCGAAAGTCGGGAACCCTTCTTCGCATCCACCACGATTTTCATGTGCGTGACTTAAATTATCGCTGTTATGATAAATCACTCCCGGCTGGTACTTGGGTGTAGCCATATTGAAAGTATACCGCAGTGTCCCGTATATGTGTAACATGTACGTCACGCTCCCGGGAATCACGAACGTCGAGCCCGTTTTACTGCTGCGCATGTCGGGGGGACCTCGAAGTCGTGCTCTGCGATCTCACCTACTACCCGCGATGGGCGGGTCAAGGGAACAACGTCAAGGGAACAACAAGCTATTCATCGATGGCAATCGCCACGAGTTGTCCGACAGTTATTACAGCGTTTGCATGCTCAACAACGAAATTTTCAAACCCATGGGAGCCAGCCTCAAAGTCAACGAGTCGAATGGCACGCTGACGTTCACGAATGGGAAAAAACCCATCCGATTCGGTAGGCCCTTGGCGAGAACGCTTGGGTTCCCGTCGAACAACGTACAACCCCGAGACACCATCACGGGTTCGAAATTACCGAGCCTCGTGGTCTAGAACGAGGTTCGTTCATCTCGATCGCGTAAGCATGACGGACAACATTCAAGGCGAACGCCCTTCCACGCTGCTGAGATCCGTGCCCGTCAAAACGGAAAAGTGCAACGACGGCAGAACGGAATCGTTTTCGACCTTACAGTACAAAAAGTTAACGCGGGGCAACATTGCGGAATTGAAACTATCCGTTTTAGACATAAGACATAAACCCATACATATCGGCTATCTAAGCGCCACACTGCACATCAAACAATGATGACTCAAGCTTCGGGTCCAGGAACGGTCATGCGAATTAGAAATTGTCCTACCGCAGCGATCTCCGACCTCGGAGACGATCCCGGGGTCGAAGGCAAAATATACGGTTTAGAATTAAGAAACAACACTTACAGGCGAGCGGACGTCCGCGGTGGTGGTGGTAACCTAGGGGATTTAGACGATGTCATCACCAGAGGTCTCTTAAAATACACCCAGTACAATGTCGTCCTCAACGACAATAACAAATGGATGATGGTCCCGGCATTCGATGGCAATCTAGGCGATTTAGACAATGTTGAGACCCGAGGTCTCTTAGAAAACACGTTGTACCAGTTCGTCCTCACCGATGATAACCAATGGACGTTGATCTCCTCCCAAATCGCCTGGCTACTCGATACCACCCTCGTTTCTCCCTACGTGTTTGCGGAGTCGAAGGATCACTATTTAACGAAAGTCCTCAATCAGGGGATTTTCATCGCGTCTTACGTCCCCTCGCAAAGGAGTGTGCTCGTGAGCCTCATCGTGGCAGTTAGCATGGGATTAGGCGCAGCAGGCGTTGGCTTATCATCCACCATCGTGGCCACACCCGTCGTCCTCAGGTTAGAAATAACTGTCGCGGGATCGGGGCTGGCGGGAGTAGCCCTTAAATTCATTTCACGTCGTCTGCAACGGAAAGGGCTGAAGCATGACGAGATCAGGGTTCTTGCCGAAGCCAAGTTAAACATGATCAACAATCATATTTTCACCGCGATCATCGATAGCAAAATCTCCGAGGAAGTCGCGAAATCGCGAAATACCACCGCATGAAAGAAGAGATTCGAACCAAGACTCGAAAAATCGCTGACATCGGTGAAGACGAGAAACAAAAGCTCATAGAACGGGGTCGACAACAAATCATTCAAACCTTCCTTACCAAGAACAAAGATCTCATCAAAGATTTACCTTAAACTGTTTTGTTGATGCAAACATAACCTAGTAAAAAAATAATAAACCCTCATCGTACTACTACTTTTCAAGAAACCCACACGAGGTCAACCCGACCGTAGGCAGTCAGGCGAGAGCAGATAGGATACAGCTTCTGTTTAGATGCATGCACATCAAGCAAATTGTTTTTTAGCAATGTAACTCGTACGGTTTCCAAGCTTATGTAACCCGATTTTAAAATAATTGATTGTGGCTACTAAAAATGTTTTTCAGCGTCTGGTTTCAAACATCCTTTTCGCTACAACCAGCCAGCAGCCTTAATACGGCTGTGTGCCTTGCTTTGTATTCAATACCCACGTGACAGGCCACAAAAAGAGAAATACTCTGACGTCAGGTCTAGACGGCGTTGCTAAGCTCGGCCGCCATCTTTGTTTGGCTTAGCAACGACGGATCTGCCAGGGCCGCCGTTACTAGGTTGGACCACCATCTTGTTTAAAATAGCAACGACGGTGCTGGTTTCACTTGCAGAAGTTTCCGCCGCTGGATTACGAGTCCTACGCTCTACCTTCATACCACCGGGACTCCCGATCAGTCAATATTCGGAACTTTGCTGGAGGCACATCGAAGGATGCCTCTCGATAGACCATTGCCGTTTTTAAGGGGGGCTGGGGTACTTATTTCATAAAAATAAGCCTCTAAGCCGCATGTGCGGCAAAACCCCCACTCTAGTACTACTAAAGAGAGGGTTGTCTAATACTTTTTTCAGATGAAGGACATATTTGCAGAATAATCAAACGCATGTCTGCAACATTTGGAATATCGAGATGTAATTGGTCTAGAAGCTTTCTTAAGAGAACACTGGATGCAATATCTATGATGAGGATAGGTTAATGCTAATTTTCATAGTATATGCTGCTCAAATTTTGAATGAGTTGACCCGTATCTGACCAGATCTTCTCAGTAATAATCTGAGTTTCCACCTATTTTCCTCATACAAGGATATTGCGTCACATACCATTCTTCTCCATTCGGTTTTGCAAAGAAATGTTCAAGTACTGATAAAGGTCGAAATCATATATGCTGGTGCTAGTTTTGGTATTAGGAACACTGACAGACGCTGAGTATGAACATACCATGTTTCATGACTTTCGAGGAGTAGTAGTTATATTCTGCTAATATTCACATTTAAAACGTGAGTAAAAAAAAGTGGAAAAATCAAATTTACAATCTTTAAATTCTCAATAATTTCTGGTTGTACTGTATGTCCTGTTAATGACCACGCTCCTAGGTTCGATATTGTAGAATCAGTTGAGGACTTGGAAGAGTACACTTCGTCGCTTTCTGCCATTGAGTTTTAATGCAGTTTGATGTGACTGTGTAGACACTGCATATGTAGGAACACCGTGGTTAAAGCTGAACCACAAGACTGATACGACTTGCAGTTTCTGTGAGTGAGTGAGTTAATATTTAACATCACATCGGCAATATTGCAGCCAAACTTTTCAACATCGCTTCTGTATTAGCTGGGTAGTAACGTCAGAAAACAATAATGTGGGACAACGGAAAAACAATAGGGGGAAACATAACACAGGTTTTACTGATATGCATTCGGGAGATAGAGTTGGTGGATGGACCTCACGTCACCGTTACGTCTTTGCATATGAGCACTAGAGATTAGGATGAGAAAGCCACAATAACTCGGTGCGCCTAGTGGCAGCAAAAGTTGTATACTCCCCAGGGAGTTGAGATTGCTAATACGATGTGCAGTTGATATTGACATCCAATGATCGAGGGGAAAAATACCAGCGCCTTGAGCATGCACTAGTGCGTGGATATGTGCGCTATATAAATATCCTATAATATCCTGCGTGGAATTCAGGTTTAGACAAGGTACGGGGAATAGCATGGCGGACGTGCTGGATACCATATAAAATGGGGCTAGCGGTTTAGGCGATATCCGATTTGATATGATTGAAGATGTCAATTAAAGCATGTGTTTCTCTGAGTGAGAACCGATAGCACATAAAACGATACCTACAGTGAAGACGCATGAGTTGAAGATATCGATTCCCATTCAGAAAAACCATGGTTCAATTATTGATTTAGGTTAAAGGTTTTTCAGGTGAAAAATTGCAATGGTGAGTTACACAAAATAACAGTGTATTTATATAATCAGGAAGCTAAGCTGCACATACCTTCAGACGTTTTGCTTTGCTGCTCTAATGTACTGTAAATGCGACAAGAAGCTCGGGTTAATCGACCTGAGTCATGTCATGTTCTTGAACGGATTAAGAGCATGACGACATGTCAGTGTTTGTAGAGTGGAAAATTCTGCAGCTGCATTATGAGAAACATGGTGGTGGGGTTTTATGCTGTATTCAACTGTGCATACAAACAGAATGAAATTCTATTCACCTCGGATGGATTTTTTACAAAAGTATAACGAAAAATATAAACAATAAATATTTATTTGCATGGATCCTAACCTAGAAACAGTATACACGGTCTTCTATATTCATGAAAGAAACATAATTTGCTGTCACGAGAAACGTGTTGCGCGTGTAAACCTGACAATACACAAGGCTTAATTGGGAACAAACTATTTGAGATCGGTTATATTTGGCATTATTGCTTTTCCTGTTCAATATTTGACGTACTCGATATTTGACATTTTAGTGAGTGAGTGAGTGAGTGAGTATGGTTTAACGCCGCTTTTAGCAATATTCCAGCAATATCACGGCGGGGGACACCCGAAATGGGCTTCACAAATTGTGTCCATGTGGGGAATCGAACCCGGTTCTTCGGCGTGACGAACGAACGCTTTAACCACTAGGCTACCCCGCCGCCCCATTTGACATTATAAACGAACGAAATTTAAAGTTTAACATCGGCTTTTAGCATGGTCAATGTCGCCGACGGGGTAGGTGGGGTTGATATATAATTAATTAATAATGTAATAATAGGGATAAACCACCATACCCCAAAAAATGTAAATTATGGGGGATTAAGCTTAACTAGTTTTAGGATAAAATAGTTAAAAATATAATATAAATAAAATAAAAAGCCGAAATTATAAAGAAAGAGAGAAAAATAAAGCAGTTGTTAATAATAAGAGGAGTTGGAATAAGTATGTGATAGATAAAATTGGGGGTGGGGGTGAGGGGGTGAGGGTTGGGGGTGGGGTGGGGGTGAGGGTGAGTATAAAGTAAATGTATAGCATGTTGGGGGTTAAATTGTAGTGGTACAGTTAAGCTGTATTATTTAATAATAGGGGACCTAATAAAGAAAGAAAAAACGGGTTTGTAACGGGGGTGGGGTGGGGGGTGAAGGAGACGATAAGGCAAAGGCCGTGGCAGTGGTTATAAGGCTGTGGGTGAGCTGGCTTGGTAGGGAGGCCGTGACCTTTGTACACGAGGGCTGGTGCTGGGTTTATTTACATTTAAGAGGTTGCTGATTGGCTGAGAGAGGGCGCGGACGTTTTAGCGAATATAAGACAACTATGGTTAGGTGAAATTTGTTTCCCAGGTCTAATTGAGTAGGCTTATGTTGGTGATAGAGTAATAGTATGGATAAATGAGGTTTGGAAGCCTGGTCTAAATATATAAGCTATTGAGAGGTAGTGTGGTGGGGATTGTTTGGGAAGTTCTAAATTTTATTGATTAGGTTGGAGTTTTGTAGGAAGGTGGCTATGGCATGGAAGATAGTTGACGGGTTGAGGGGATTAAAAAGTAGATGTATATTATTGTGATATTTAGCTGGTATACTGCTGTGTAGTTGTGTGATGTTTGTTTGTTGCAGGTGACAGTGTGTAAATATGTGTTCAATTGTTTCTGGTTGTTTGCATTGTGTACATAGTCCATCTGGGTGTCTGTTTTGTTTGAATAATGCGTGGTTTAAGTTTGTTATGCCAGTGATTAGTCCAGTGATGAGTGTGTCCATGTGTTTGTTGTTTGAGTAGGTGAGGGTTTTGGTGATAGGTTTGGTTATGATGGCTTTGACCCAGGTGGATTTGTTTGTGTTGAGGTTGTGTTGGTAGTTTTGGTTTATTATGTGAGATTTAATGAGTTGTTTTATTTCAGTTTTGGTTGTGTGGAATTGTATGGCTGGTGAGTTTTGTGTGGTGGCTAGTTTGGCTGCTATGTCTGCTGTATTATTTCCTTGGTTGTGAGTGTGAGCTGGTATCCACATTAATGTTATGCTTTTATTGAATTGTTGCAGTGAGTGAATCTGTATAATTATGTTGTGTATTAGGTCGTTACGTGATTTTGAGTGCTTATGTTGGAGTTGTTTGACGGCGCTGAGGGAATCTGTGAGTATTAAGATGTTGGTGTGGGGCATAGTGGGGATGAGGTGTAATGCAGTTAGGATTGCTGTTAATTCTGCTGTGTTAATGTTTGTGTGGTTTGTATAGTGGAGGTTTGTTGTTAAGGGGGGTGTTTGTTGTACATGGATGCCTATGCCTATGCGTTTATTTGTACCGACTGAAGCGTCTGTATATATTTGGGTATGGTTGGGGTAATTTAGGTTGATGTGGGTTTGGATGAGGTTTGTTTTGGTTTGGGTGTCAGTGGTTTTAGGGAGATTTTGGAGTGTTTCTACTAGGGTGGTATCTGTAGAGGGTGGGGGTTTGTCATGAATGTAGCTTGTTATGGGAGGTGTGTGCTGGATGGTGTTTAGGTGTTGTGAGTGAAGCAGACTGTTGAGGTGAGTGAGTAGAGGGGCTTTGTTTGGGTTGTTTTTAAATTTTTTAATAGTGGATTTTTTAGTGTTGGTGTATTTAGTTGTGATAAGTTTGTATATTGGGTTGTGTTGGGCCCCAGCCCAGTAATTGAGCGCAGTTTGATTTATTCGTGTTTTGATTGAAGGGATGCCTGTGAGTAGGAGAAGAGTGTTGTGGGAGGTGCCAGTCCTAGTGCCTAGGGCTTGTTTAAGGGCTTTGTACTGTA
The DNA here is from genome assembly GCF_003918875.1 of Haliotis rubra. Taxonomy (NCBI): domain Eukaryota; kingdom Metazoa; phylum Mollusca; class Gastropoda; order Lepetellida; family Haliotidae; genus Haliotis; species Haliotis rubra. The sequence continues at coordinate 530,865 of NW_025767173.1, read as the reverse complement.
TAGAATTGAGTTTTTGAAGGTTGGATGGGGAGAGGGAGTGGATGACCGGAGCAGCATAGTCCAGTCTAGACTGTATAAGAGTTTTGTATATATTAATAAGTGTTTGTTTGTCGGCTCCCCAGTTTGTACCACTGATAGCTCGCATGAGATTTAGATCTTTTTGACATGAGTTGACCAGATTATTAATGTGGGGTGTCCATGTCATGTGTTGGTCAAAAGTTACACCTAAGAATTTTGCCTCTTTTTCGAACTTGATTTCTTGGTTATTAAGATGGAGTTTGGGTGTATAATTTTGCATTCTTTGCTTTTTGAATAAGATGCCAACGGTTTTTTTAACGTTAATGTGGAACCCCCATTTATGGGCCCAGTTTTGTATGTGATTTAGCATTCTTTGAGTTTTGATTGTGGCTTGGTTTCCTGAGGTGGATGATGTCCAGAAGGAAATGTCATCAGCAAATTTTGCAGTAGAAATTTCTGGCCACTTGTCCGGAAATATGTCGCTAATCATAAAGTTGAAAAGTGTTGGGGAAATTATGCTCCCCTGTGGGATTCCATTTTCTAGTGGAAAAGGATCCGAGACAGTGTTGTGAGATTTGACTATTATTTGTCTATTTTTGAGGAATGCCTGTATGAAATTTCAAATACGCCCGTGTATGGCATTTTCTTGTAGTTTTTGGATTAGGCCGTTGTGCCAGATCATGTCGAAAGCTTTGCTAAAGTCAATAAAAATGGCCAGCGTGTATTGTTTTTGTGCTTGGGCTACCTTAATATCGTGTTCCAAATGTACAATGTGATCTAAAGTTTGCCTATTTGGAGTGAAGCCACTCTGGTCCTGCTTAATTAAGTTGTGGGTTTGGATTTGATGTTTTAGCCTATTATTTACTATAGACTCTAGTGTTTTACATAAGTGTGAAGTGAGGGAAATAGGTCGAAATGAATCTGGGGAGTTAATGGGTTTCCCTGGCTTTAGAATTGGCACCACCTTAGCTGTTTTCCATGAAGATGGTATGTTTCCTGTGGTCCAGATATGGTTAAATAGTGTGAGTGTTAAGTTTAGCATGTTTGGTGGAAGTTTGTTGAGTATGGTGTATGTAATGTTATCTGGACCAGGGGCTGAGGCTGTTTTTTTATGTTTGAGAGCTGCCTTAAGTTCGTGTATGTTTATGTTTTTGTTTATGGGTAGGTGTGAGTGGGGTGGCTCAGGTGAGTAGGGTGGTTGGTTTTAATGATGTTTTGGAAGTTTGCTGTGTAGTTGGTGGAGCTACTAGTGTTCGAAAAGTGGGCAGCAACTGTATTAGCTTTTTCTTTATTTGTGGGGAGGTTCGGAAGTTTTGGTTGAATTATGGATTTGGAATTTCCCTGAATAGCTTTAAATTTTTTCCACATTTTTCTAGAGTTGTGTTGGTTTAGCCTCAGGGTCGAGCAAAATTTTCTCCAGTGTTCCTTTTTTGCTGCCTTGATTAGTTGTTTTGTGTTGTTTCTGAGTTTTTTAGCCAAATGTAATTTTGAACGGTCCCTCTTTGATTTATTGAGGGCCTTTTTTCGTGCCTTTCTGGCATTGATAATGTCTTGGCTCCACCATGGGACTGTTTTCTGTGCTTGAGTGGTCCGAAAAGTGGGTATGCATGAATTTGTTATATCAATGATGGTGTTGGTAAGCTGTGAGTTAAAGGTTTCTGTGTCAGTGTTTATTATGTTGGATGGGTTAACTTGATTGCATAGTTTAGTGAATTTATTCCAGTCTGCTTTGTGTACATTGTATTTGATTTCTGTGCTGGGGGTGGGGGTAGTATGGGGATTTGTTTGTGGTTCTGGTGTAAGTAGTGTAGATATGGTAATTTTTATGGGGCAGTGGTCACTGCCCTAGGTGTCTGAATGTACCTCCCATAGGCAAGATTTTGTATATGTAGGGGTGGTGTTTGTTAGGTCTATTGCTGTGGGTGATTGAACGTGGGAGAGTGGGTATCTGGTTGGTTGGTTATCATTTAGTGTGATGAGGTTGTGGTCGTCTAGCCAGTTAGATAGACTGACTGACTGACTGAGTTTGGTTTTACGCCGCTTTTAGCAATATTCCAGCAACATCACGGCGGGGGACACCAGAAATGGGCTTCACACATTGTGCCCATGTGGGGATTCGAACCCAGGTCTTCGGCGTGACGAGCCAACGCTTTAACCATTAGGCTACCCCACCGCCCCCAGTTAGATAGAAGAAAGCCGTTATTGTCAGTATGGGGTTTTGTGCCCCATAATGGATGGTGAGAGTTTAGGTCTCCGAGGATAAAGGTGTTGGGCGTTAAGAATTTTGCTATATTGTCTAAATCTTGGGGTATAAGTTTAATAGAGGGTCTTCTGTAGATATTTATGAATGTTAATAATTTATTATTTATTGTTGTTTTTATAGCCAGGACTTCTAGATTAGTGGTTGGAATGTCAATTTCTGAATAGTTAAGTTTGTTTGAAATAAATATCCCCAGGCCCCCAGCTGGGGGACCTGGGAGGTTTATTGGCCGAGGTCTGTCTTTCCTGATATAATTGTAGCCTGGGATTTTGAAGGCGAATTTTGGTGATAAGAAAATTATTTGGGGCGAGATTTTGTTTTGGGCGATGAGTGCCTTAAGCTCATGTCCGTTTGCTCGGAGGCCGTTGCAGTTCCATTGCATCAGAGCCATGACTGCGGTAATTTGGAATAGAATATTATAAAAAGCCATGGATGGGGCAGAAATTTAGAATGGGCGGTTTAGGTGCTAGGGTAGCTTTAGTGGTGGGTTGTTTATGATAGGGATTTTACTGCGATGATGAGACTGACTAGGCTTTTGTGGTATATTTTGTTTTTGCGTGCAATATTGTGTAGTTTTTTAGCTGTTGGATTTTGCATAAGTATTGCTGCAGTGATGAATTCTATGATGAGGTTTAGGTTGTGGTTTATTTTTTGTGGGGTGAGTGTGAGGTTTGTTTGAGGGGCAGATGTAGTGGATTTTTTAGGTTGGAGTGACCGGGGTTTTGGTGATGCAGTGAAAGAAGGTTGGGCGGGGGATGGAGGATGTGGGAGGGAGTGGTTGGTTGGGGGGTTTGGTGGTTGGGGGTGCAGTTTTGGAGCAGGTTGTGTGGGTGGGTTGGGTGGGGTGGGGTTGGGGAGCAGAAGTAATGGTTTTAATGGGTTTGGGGGTGGGTATTTGGGGTTGGGTTGGGACTTGGGTTTGGTTGGTTTGGGGCGGGGTGGGTCAGGGTGTTGGGGGTGGTTTGGTTGGTGGGGGGAGGGGTGGGGAGGGTGTTGGGGGTGGTTTGGTTGGTGGGGGGAGGGAGGGTGGTTGGGAGTGAGGTAGGGATGGAGGTTGACAGGATTTATGGGATTTGGTGGGGCGGGTGGGGGGATGGTAGGATTGGGTGGAGGTGTTGGAGGAAGAGGAGATGTTTGAGGGGGTAGAGGATGATAGTGATAGTAGTGAGTAATTTGTTCTGTGGTTGTAGGTTGCAGGTTTGGGCAGGTCAGTGTGTTTGAGGTGCTTGTTTAATTTTAGTATTTGTGTTTGTTTTATGGGGCATGTGTCTTGGTTTGCAGAGTGTCCATGTATTTCACAGTGTATGCAATATGTGGCGAGTGTACATTCTGTTATGTCGTGCATGTCTGACCCGCACCTTGGGCATAGTGAGTAATTTTTGCAGTTTTCTGTAGTGTGATTGTACTGGAAGCAGTTTTTGCATTGTGTGGGATTTTTGCGTGTGGGATGGACTTTGTAATTGAGTGCTCCGAATGTGATGTAGTTTGGTAGTGTGGTGGATTGGAATGTGAGGAAGGTGATTTGAGTGTTTGGCTTGCTTGCAGATGGTTGCTTTGTGTTGATTGTTTTGTAGTCGATGATTTTGGGTTGGGTGCTGATGTTGTTTGCTATGTGGATGTACTCTTGTATGTCTGCTGGTGTTTCCCTGTTGTCGATATGTATAACTCCTTGTGATTGCGTCTGCCACCTTGGGTATTCCCATTTAATAGTGTTTCCATCGATGAGTGTGTGTTTGAGTGTACTTTTTAGTGCATGTTCGTCTGGAAATGTGACCTTAAACCCTCTGCCACAGAAGTTTATGTATTTGTAAGTGATATTTTGTTTTTTGAGGCAGAGGGCAAATTTGTTGGTTGAATATGTTTGGTTGAGTGGTGTGTTGGTGTTTGTGGCGAAGGCGAGTAGTAGGTGTTTGGTGGGAAGTGGTTGGGGTGGTGTATCTTTATCGCATGATTTTTTGTTTGCTTGTTGTGAGGCTTCAGGTGAGATATGTGGGCGTTTTTTGTTTTGCTGAGTATTGGGATTTTTTGTGGGGGGTGGTGGTGGTGGTGGGGATTGGTTGGTTTCCATGGGTTGGGATGGGAGAAAGTGTTCTAGGTCTATGCCGAAGTTAATTGGTATTGGATTGATGTTGTTTGGGGAGGTGAGTTGGGGGAAATCTTTGTTTGGGGTGGAGAGAGTGATGTTGATGGTAGTGGGGATGACATGTGGGGTGGGGGGGGGGGGTTGAGAGTTGAGGGGGCAGTGGGTGTGGGGGGTTTGTGTTACATACAATATATACAAGAAGAACAATAGAAACATATAAGGTTGAGGAAACAAACATAAAATATTTACAAAACAATTTATGGTATTTATGGTATTTACAGATTGGATTTAAATGGTGATATTTACAAGAGCAAGTTGTACTTGCAGTTTGTTTGGTGGGCAGGAGCCCGGGGTGCCGGTGGCTAGGCGCCCTGCCGAGACTTTAGAATAGATTGTCTTGCTTGAGGGTGAAAAATGGCGACGCCAGAGTCAGATGATTTGTGGGTTTCCTTTTGATGCTGCGGCTTGCTTAGCGACCAGCTCCAAGGACGCTCACGAATCGAATCAATGAATGGATGTCGACATTATAAATCATAACGACTCGGTATATAAGCTAGAAAGACATCCTCCTCAGTCAGGCTCGTAGACTCTCGAGAAGAGAGTCGGAAGCATGACATCAGATCTGACAATTCAAGATTACGGCATACAGACAGCGGACTAGACATGTTTGGTTATCAAGATTGCGTAAGTACAAAGCAGTGTTTTTCAATGACGCGAAATGCCCTGCCATCAATTGCGTCTTATCATACAGCTCGTATGTCCTTCTTAAACCGGTTTGAATAATAATTTAGCCAAGTCAAGGCTGCGAGAAACAAATCTGGTCCTATTCATACAGTACAATGGATTAATGTGTTAATCTACTGTTATTGGCGAGTCTCGATGTTAAATATAATCTAGTTCTCTAAGTCTTTGGTATAAAATATATTTAACATCCGAAATAATTATGTAATACATGGGACCTTTTAAACTGGTATGAGATCATCTTAAATGCGAAGACACATGAGCACTTTTAATTAAAATGTTGAGGTCAAATTGTCGTTAAAACCCATCAGGTAATTCATCTGAATAGTGGCTATTCAAGTCTCGTATTTTCCCACGTAAATTTATTTCTGAAAAACCTGTTTGCGCCTGGCTTACAATCTCTTGCAAAACTGTGCATTATGAACCGGAGGTATTTAAGTATTCTACATGTAGTAAGTTCGGTGGGCGGAACATATCTGAGAGTAATCAATGGTATGAATATTTGATGGATCTTCAGAAAAGGTCGTTATTGTTCGTGGCTTCTATGGTAAAGCTTTCGAGCTGTTTCAACTCATTTCTGAAGAACACTTTTCTGTCTTCTGTGAATATCCAAGTACATCTTGTGTTTCTCCTTGTAGCGTGTGATATATGGATTATTTTTTAACATTTAGTTGGTGTTCTTTTTACGGAGTAGGAAACATTTTTAGTTATAGTTAAGATACAGTTAGCAGTTACTTTTACCTCGTACTCGTACATTATTAAAGTATTCACAAACTCAGCATATTAGTCATGAGATAATACATCCGGGGCACAAAACGTTGGCATTACGCATTGTACCCTTCAAAGCAGTAGAACCTTACCTTCAGGGTGATATGGAACGTATTAACCGGCAAGTTGTCAGACCGCTCCTACAGACCAGTGCTAGTGCAAGTATACTATGAGAACTCTCCCACTCTGATATCTACGACTATCTTCCAATGAGAATTGCCCGTCACGGTTCCGGAACAGATGACCTACTTTCCATGTATGCTTCCCTCATGATACAGTTATGACTAGAGCAAGGGGGCATCGTTACTTTTCACCATATTGTTCACGGGACCAAGAGGTCATATACACATTCCTTCACGCGTGTCTGTCCGGGTTGTGAGATAAATGTCATCTTGTGGACACGAGAACAGGAATCGGTTTCCTACCAACTCTGAAGGTGTACCTCTTTAAGAGTGAGTGAGTGAGTATGGTTTTACGCCGCTTTTACGCCGCTGGGACACCAGAAATGGGCTTCACACATTATACCCATGTGGAGAATCGAACCCGGGTCTTCGGCGTAACGAGCGAACGCTTTAACCACTAGGCTACCCCGCAGCCCCACCTCTTCAAGATCGAATTAATAGCTTCATTTTTCATATTTTCTTATCGCTGTGGCTCACGTTCATGGGTGAAGCAATGTGGTGTACTGACCACCACCCACGCCTCGTGTGACCCTCCACCAAAACGTTTCTGCCACATCATTATCAGGGCTGCAACGAGAATGAACTTCATTCGATGCTATGACGATTCTACATCTTGTAAACCGCCACCGTGTTGTAGTGGTTAGAGTGTCCGCCCGGAGAGCGGAAGGTCGCGGGTTCGATCCCCGGCCGCGTCATACCAAAAGACGTTAAAATATGGTACTTGTTGGTCCTGCCTGACGCTCGGCATTAATGGGCACAACAAGGACTGGTCGGCTCGGAGTCAGTATACTGTGTCTGAGTGGGGTATTCATGCTTCGCTGCGGCATGGTATCTCAGTGAGCTAGCACTATAAAACCAGCTTAAGCAGCCACACATACACATACACACGCATGCACGTCGTCATATGAGCGACATATTCTCAAGCACGACGTTAAACCCAGTTCCATCACCACCACCACTTCTTGTAAGGGCCCGTGAAGGTTAGAATGAATCTTCAGTCACCCATGCTTGTCGTAAGAGGCGACTAACGGGATCGGGTGGTCAGGCTCGCTGGCTTGGTGGACACATGTCATCGGTTCCCAATTGCGCAGATCGATGCTCATGCTATTGATCACTGGATTGTCTGGTCCAGACTCGATTATTTACAGACCGCCGCCATATAGCTGGAATATTGCTGAGTGCTGCGTAAAACTCAACTCACTCACTCACTTCTTGTAAGCATACGAAGTAGACAGAATGGCGTTTTGGACACTTTTTTGTGTTGCTAACTGTGTTTTTCCTTTGCACATTATTGTGGATTTGTAGAAGTTTGCGTTCATTGTTCAAAGTTCCCTGTCATGTGTGATGCCCTTAGATATGCATTGGCATCGTGCTGACGCTTTGGCATCGATACTGAGGAAAGGAATTTGCATTTAATGCATGGCAACTTATCCAACGGGAGACAATGAAGGCTGAATATACTACGAAATACCTCAGCATGATAGAAGTGAAAACATGGTACTCCACGTTTACATTTAGCACAAATAAGATGAGGGTGGTTTGGAAAAAACCCCAAACAATGTGCACATTTTAAGAAAGTAAGAAAGACTGGCAACACTTTCTGCCACACGTTTTGTACGTTTCTGTGTCAACATACTGGACTTCAAGCTAGGATAGAAATCGTTTCAAGAGCATAACGTTTGTATGTCAGGCAAGACCTGTAACCAATCAGAAATGCGTGTAGATTGTTCAGAGATGTAGATTGTTCAGAGATGCGTGTTGATATTTCTTAGAGATGCCAGTGAAATTCTCGTGTCACGCCCAGTTTCCACCGACCCGATGAACCCAAGCGGACAGTGTGAAAACCGGGTAGTAATCTGTGTCAAAGTCCCTGAACCGCAGTCAACTCACCCGGTCACCTCGGCCGTTTGGAATAAACCGAACCATGACCTGAGCTTTGGCCATTTTGCAATGACACTTGGCAGGAACATGTCTCATTTAAATGCATCATTATTATACTCACCAATTAAGTATATCAATAATTTGGGTTACTATATGATTATATCGATGCTAAAACTAAATGTTACCATTTGTTCATCCATGTTACAGGGATTTACGTGTGATGTGAATACTTTACTGTCGGACGAGGCCATATGATATGAATACTTTACTGTCGGATGAGGCCATATGATGTGGCCATTTTGCAATGACACTTGGCAGGAACATGTCTCATTTAAATGCATCATTATTATACTCACCAATTAAGTATATCAATATTTTTGGTTACTTTATGATTATATCGATGCTAAAATTAAATGTTACCATTTGTTCATCCATGTTACATGGATTTACGTGTGATGTGAATACTTTACTGTCGGACGAGGCCATATGATATGAATTCTTTACTGTCGGATGAGGCCATATGATGTGAATACTATACGGTTGGGCAAACCCACATGATGTAAATACTGTACCGTCGAACAAGGCCATATGATGTGAATACTTTACTGTCGGATAAGCCCATATGATGTGAATACTGTACCGCCGGACAAGGCCATATGATGTGAATACTTTACTGTCGGATAAGGCCATATGATGTGAATACTTTACTGTAGGACAAGGTCATATGATGTGAATACTTTACTGTCGGATAAGGCCATATGATGTGAATACTTTACTGCCGGACAAGGCCATATGATGTGAATACTTTACTGTCGGATAAGGGCATATGATGTGAATACTTTACTGCCGGACAAGGCCATATGATGTGAATACTTTACTGTCGGATAAGGCCATATGATGTGAATACTTTACTGCCGGATAAGGCCATATGATGTGAATACTTTACTTCCGGATAAGGCCATATGATGTGAATACTTTACTGTCGGACAAGGCCATATGATGTGAATACTTTAAAGACGGACAAGGCCATATGATGTGAATACTTTACTGTCGGATAAGGCCATATGATTGTAATACTTTCAGCCGGACAAGGCCATATTATATGAATACTGTACAGCCGGACAAGGCCATGAGATGTGAAAACTTTACAGCCAAATAAGGCCATATGATGTGAATATTTTACAGGCGAACAAGGCCATATGACGTGAATACTTTACTGCCGGATAAGGCCATATGATGTGAATACTTTACAGACGGACAAGGCCATATGATGTAAATACCATATGATTATTAAATTAATTCTGCAGTAATATCTACTCTGAATTCAGCAGGAAAAAATATATAATATGGTCTATGGTCACTCGAACTGGGCAATAGAACACTGAATTGTATATGGCAGATGTATAATCCTCGAAACCACGTCCTTACTGATTCTTGCCTTTTGTGCTTTGTTAGTAATGTCTGAAAAGGAAGATGACAGGCGGAAAACTCGCGGCGGGGGACACCAGAATTGGGCTTTACACATTGTACCCATGTGGGGAATCGGAATTGGGTCTTCGGCGTGACGAAGGCTTTAACCACTAGGCTACCCACCCGTGAGATCCGGGGTAGAATTGGTCTTCAGCAACCCATGCTTGTCTACACCCGTGAGATCCGGGGTAGAATTGGTCTTCAGCAACCCATGCTTGTCGTAAGACACGACTATCGGGTGGGGTTGACGCATGTCATCGTATCCCAATTGCGTAGATCGATGCCTATGATGTTGATCACTTGATTGTCTGGTCCAGACTTGATTATTTACAATCCGCCGCCATATAGCAATATCGCCGAGCCCGGCGTTTAACAACACCGGTACCCAAGCTAAACCAAATCCGACCTGAAAACATTCATGACTGACTTACATTCATATCGTCCTTTCAACACACTGTCGCTTTTGTAAATATGGGCAGAAGCTGTGCGCACGGTCGAGTTACAATTACCCGTCCTATATGGCGTCCAAAGAGTATTATTTGGTTGCTTCTCTGGATGGTTATAATGACCCTCTCAACAATACAGTTTTGTATCAGTCGGAATGAATCACAGTAACCCATCATCGGATTGGAAGGAGATAAAACTACATTTCTCAGTCTCAAACCTCGGAATTTTCAGTAAATAACGTCTTTGTCATGTTGCTTGTATATATTCAGGTATATTGTGAATCGTCCCATCCCATTCATGTTAACACACAATGGCATAAGCATCCTGCTTGCTCTTTGTCAAAAATAGCGCTCTGTATTTCCGCCACAGCAAGAATCCCGAACCACGCGCTGTCATCAATGTTAAGACGTTTGCTCAGTGCACTGCGGTTACCATTAATGTAACGTGTTAAGCTGTTCATAATAGGAAAGAAGTTCCTTTTCATCTAAATGTAATTTGCTGAAATCACCAAGTATATTATGTAAATCGCACCGTCGTCCTTTCAGGCATGTACGGTTTTGTTGAATCTCAGTTACTTTACTCATGTGGAAATTCTTGTGACACAGATATTAAGCTGGAAATAGAAGGCGCCGCCTACATTTTCTTGTACCACCCAAAAGTTGCATGGAACGATGTATGGTGGCTGATTAGGGCCATCGCTTTCTCGCTTTAAAATTCGGAGGCAAGAAAGCGAGAAAGCGATATCACGAGACGAGGAAGCAATAACATGAGACGAGAAAGTGCTATCGATAGCACGAGACGAGAAAGCGATAGCACGAGAGATAGCACTGTAGTCATGTGACTTGAATACATTTCCACGTGGTGATGAGTAAGTTTATCAAGCCTGTGTAATACCACTAAAAGCCTAGGTAAACTACCAAACGATGCTTTTTTTAGAAAAAAAAGTATTTTGAACATATGGAAACGAACTTTCCATTATTTGTTAAATCATAACGTTTTAGATATGAACCATAAATGTGCGGTCCCAATGTATATGACATTACAAAGTTCTCTGTTAATATCTTCCTACAGGTCAACAAACTCGTCAAAAAAAAATCACCAAATTCGTTTTATTTCTTCTTCATAAGAGGCTAAGATATGTCTATTTGCGCGGCGTTCTACTTTTGGGAACCATTTTCCTCCAACTTGTAGTTGTTATCAGGAAGAAAACGTCATTCAAAGAAAGTAAATATTAAACCTAATTTGTACTCATTCTGCTAGAAAACAATTCTGCCAGAAATGTCTGCAGAAATTTATTTTCAGAGCCAGTTTGTTTATGAACACGTGGACACTTTCATACTGAGTATCTGTATTCATCTCCTCCAGATCATGTCAGTTATATAACAATGTCTCTGTAGCTTGATTACTTCTGTGTGTCCAGTTAGGACTTGCTGGCCATTCCGACGTTCTCCCGTCCGGCCTTTTAGCCTGATATACTTGCATACGAGGGGCGTTCAAAAAGTAGTCAGCCTCACTAAACTAAGAATGATACAAATGCACCTGTCTTTATTTTTCTACATATTATCTGTCAACATCAAGCAAATTGGTTTTGCAGTGTTCCGGCCTCACGATCCCCAATTTGTTTTACTTTTTATCTTGGTACCTCCCAAAACGCAAAATCGGCAATAAATGCATATCTAATATCTCGTTAAACACATTACCCACATATGTGAAATTTTGGCTTTCATAATAAAAAGGAAGCTTTTCAAACATTGGACATCGAGAGTATAGTTAGACTGAGTACTTTTTGATTGATTAGATTCTTCTAAGCAAAAATAATAACGAATATCACCGTAACTCCATGAAAAAACGCCCGATCTGCCATCAAATTCTAGGATGACACATAGACATTATGAAAGATCGCCAGTTTCAGAATGAGTGAGTGAGTGAGTAAGGTTTTACGCCCCTTTAAGCAATATTCCAGAAATATAACGGTGGGGGGACACCAGAAATCGGGTTTCAGAGAGCTAGTCATTTGCTGAATGGTAAAGTCGAGGCAAGTGTCAAGGCCTAAATAACCTAAACCTGTCACTGGAAACAATAGCATGGTCAAAATATGGGACTGTTTGAACAATAAATCTCCCTGTGTACAGTGCAAAGCATCGTTTGACCTGGCAATTCGTTCTGTGCAACTTGGATTGAAATTCCATTCACGATTCCCTGCCTGCCGATTTTTTTCTGAAGCCAATTATTGTATGGTCTGAAACGTTAAAGCTGTACGAGAATCGCACTTGATCTACCTATAGTCCTAAAAAAGTACACAGAAACGCAGAATATCAAATTTCGTATCCGGTAGTGGAAATGCACATTCAAATACAAAGGCCGAAAAAAGATTCTGCAAAGAGTTTTCCGAAATTTTCTTATGCATTGAAGTAAACTTTTCATCGAAAACAATTACAAAGACTCTAAGACGACTTTATAACTTTTCTTACCGAAACTGTAAGCGAAAAAAATGCTGCCTGAGATCTGAACGACATGGATATTTATGGATTTGTTTGCTTAATTAAAACCTTATGTGCTCAATATAAAATTGGCTTTCCATAAATGACAAGGACAGTTATGCCTCCATTACGTCAAGCCACGGCAGAGGGGTTACAAATGCATAAACAAAAAGGGGGCAAAAACTCCGCTACGCTTGGCATTATGACACTGTAACTCAGGTAAACTTGTGGTAAATCTCAAGTAAATATATTTTCGTGGTGTTTTGTTTCCAGTACAAATGTTGGGTAGAATTACAAATTATAAGAAATGAAGAAATCGTTCAACATGAGAGGGGTAGCAATAGTGAAAAGGAAGACGCTGTTATGTCTGCACATACGTTCTTAGATTCGCATATTGTCTTGCAGAAGTTTGACAAATGTTGCACCATTATTAACAGAGCACCAGCCTTATTTTCAAATGTTCTGACATTCCCGAAACATCGACACCATTAGAGTTGACGCCATGGCTTGTTATATGTCTTTGGCGACGTCAGAGATAGTGAGTGAGTGAGTTTTACGCCGCTTTTAGAAATATTCCAGCAACATCACGGCGGGGGACACCAGAAATGGGCTTCACACATTGTACCCATGTGGGGAATCGAACCCGTGTCTTCGGCGTGACGAGCGAACACTTATACCACTGGGCTACCCCACCGCCCCACGTCGGAGATAGACACACGCCTGGATGCCAGGACCCACGACTTGTGTCCCATCTCCAATTTAAAACTGCTCATATGAGTGAAAATGCCATCTAAATGCAGTAAACATTTCTGCGCCCTAACATGATATAATCCAATGCAGTGTTGAATGACCCAGTTTGGTATTCAAGCAAACCCCTTTCCCAGCGGCTGTTATGGTATGTAATAATCACAGTATTCAAGGAACCAAATTTAAGTTGCCTATATACCCCTCATTGTGTAAGAGCCACTTCCATCCAAGCACTGAATGACGCTAATGTCGGCACATCTTGTACAAGTCTGGGCACCAACACGGGCCAAGTGTCAGAAGTTGCACTCGGGTGTACTGGTGAAAAGACCAGTAACGAAGCCGAAGTTTGAACCAGCTGACAACTTGGGAACACTCTGTTTCAAGTTCCCCCTCTTATCATCATCCAGTATACCATCAGCGACCCGTCGACCTTCAGAGATCGTTTCAGGTTCCCCCGCCGAAATTGTTGAGTTAAAAAACTGGACGTACCTGACCATCAACCCCCAGTCTCACTTCATGTCGAACATTATAGGCCCAGCAACGGGCATAGTGTCATGAGGCATGTTCAACAAATGTAATATCACACTCAGTGTGAAAGGTCAAAGTGTCAGTTAATCTGGCACTAGGCATATTGAGTCTGTCCTCGCAGTTTTCATTGTATACGTTGGTAACATACCAGTATTTGTGTCCAGGTTTCATATAAATTTATACCCGGGACAGCAGTGGCAGAACTGCTAAATTAATGGTCCCTGTGGAGATATCAAGGAATATATCATGAATCCACTGTGACCTGGGTGCTGACGATTTGAATCAAGGACATACATATCTATGGTAATGTCTGTGTAGACTTGTTCATGAGGCTGAACCGAAATAAATAGGATCGCCACAATAGTTAGAAGTGCAGTCCTATTACCTAATATGCTCGTGAGCTCGCTAGTCTGTACTTAAGGCAGCTCATATCATAAAAGGTTTCTATACCAGAAAAAGTCCAAACCAAAGAAAATCATACCATAAAGTATTTTCCATTATCATAATAGATATATGGCAGACTGTACTCTGTCAACCTCTCAGGAATGACTCACTAACAAACACTGGTGGAGAAAAGTCGAGGTCACCCCGTCCCGCCATCATTCAATGGCAAGCCAATCGTGTCCCCGAACACAATAACCACCGAGGTACTTGGTAAACGAAAAGGTTGAGTGAGTGAATATAGTTTTTAGCAATATTAATACAGCAATATCACGGCGGGGGACACCAGAAATGGGCTTCACACATTGTACCCATTTGGGGATCGAAACCGGATCTTCGGCGTGACGAGCGAACGCTTTAACCACTAGGCTATCCCACCGCCCCAAAAAGGTTGAATTACACGGGATATCATGTTTGTAACTGACACACCAAATCTGGAAATTTGTCAAAAACAAAACTTTTTGAAATCTCCACCCAATGTCCCGACTACTTACTAAAGGATGTTTGCCGAAATCATGTCATGTCATGTTAACTACAGATATTTTACCCCAACCAAAGCCTGAGGTGTACAATCCATACTAGTTGTGGTGTAAATAGTATATGTCCGTGTGAGTCGTCTTAGGAAATTCTTTAGTTACAGGATGTTCCGATAAACCGCACTTGCATGCTTCCTTAATGCATCTTGTGATATAACACGAACCAATGCCCTTGTTGTATACGTTACTATTATGTCCAAGGGAACTTGACAGGCATATATACTGGCGGAAAAAAGTAACTGTGCATATTAACATAAAATTGAATTAAATAAAAATGATTTAAAAAGTCGTTATTATAAAAATAACCCGAAAATATAGTTGCAAGCAACAATTAGGGCTCCTCGGCTTTAGTTCTATCTAGCCTATTGTGTATGTCACATATTTGATGAAAGTTGTAATAGTTTTAGTTAATATGCTATTTCACTGCTAGTCTTTGCAGATACATTACTGCAATCAGTAGTTATAATCGACACTAATAGCCCACTTGTACGGGTACATTTTGGTCGCAATCGGACGGTTGGTTTGAGACTTACGGGTGTTTGAATTGTATTTGAGGGCAAGAAATCATCGTCCAAAACGGAGCCAGAACACGTTTTTGACAGGCGAGCGATTCTTCCAAATACAGCCGGGGTCGCGGGGTTGATGTACCTTTTAAGAGGTTCTGGAGAAGAAATAGTTCCCTCTATAAAAGGCTGTATCTCAGTTGTTCTTGGGTCTACGGTGAAAACAATTAGTGTTCTGGAATCACCAAGACGTCATCTATAATTCTGGCACTGGACAGCATTGCACATTATGGAGCAAAGTACTTAAAAAACTGCTGAAAGATATGGCCAAAAACTGAAAACAAAAATAACTGCCAAACGGTACATTTTAGCGACTTGACCCCTCCAGGCAAAACTGTTGGGAATTCGATTGTGCACCTGTACAAGAGATTTGGAAGTGTTGGAAGAATTAGTTCTTGAGATATTTGCTGTCAAACTTTGAACTTTTGGAATTAATTTTGAAATTATCTCCCCTTTGATATTGGGCCTAGAGCCTAGAGCTTTTTAAGGGGAATATCTATACCTCGGTGCTCATCTCTGTAAGTTTTTGTAAGCGATTCGGAGCATTGGTTTAGGAAGTATGTTTGGTACAAAAATCGGCGGAATAAATAATAATAAAAATAATAATCCGAACGATTACAATAGGAGCCCTAATAAACATACATCAAAACACTTTGATGTCACGTATCACTCGTGGCACGTGCATTTTGTGCACAATGAATGTACTCTCTTTTGACATACTTTTTGACACCTGAAATTCACACACCTGATATTGAAAACTGAAGAACGGTTAATTATTTTATATGTTCTAAATGTTGTGGAAAACAAGTTAAGTTCAACCTAAACAGCACGAACGTCTTCTGTTTACAGAAAACCAGCGTCACCGCGCCGTGGGTATGCAGGAGACTGGAATAGCCCAATATGAAGTGGCCAGACATTTTGATGTCCTTTGAAACACGATCTCATCTCATACGGAGACGTTTACAACATAATGGGAACACAAGAAATTTGCCTCGGACTGGCCGTCCACGGGTCAGCAAAACAACCACATTCGGCTGACTCGTCTAAGGAATCGATTCCAGACTGCCAGGTTGACTGCTCGGATCTTCAGTTACAGGACTGTACGGAACCGACTGAGGGAGCACAATACGTCCAATTTTGCTCCCACGTCACCGACAGGCACGTCTTGTCTGGTGAAGGCAGCACCTGTGGTACAGGAGACAAGATTGAGATGGTATTTTCTTCACTGATGAGTCGAGATTTATATCTGGACAGCTCAGACAGCAGGGCAGGGTGTAAAGACGGCGAGATGAACGGTATGCTGACGCGTGCGTTGATCAGCGTCGACAGTTTAATGGCATGAGCGTTATGGTATTGGAGGGCATCACATATCATGGTCGGACGCAACTAGTGGTTGTCAATGGCAATCTGACAGGTCTGCGATGCAGGGATGAAATCATTGGGCCTCATGTGCAGCTGTTCATTCAAAGACAGAGACTAACTTCACGCTTCAGCAAGATAATGCCAGTTCAAATGTCGCTCGTGACAGATTTCCAGAGAAAAGCAAAACATTCCAGTACTCCCCTAGCCAGCTGTTTCTTCGGCCCGTACCCTATCGAGCACACATGGGATGAAATGGAGCGACGTTTACGTCAAGCCCCGAATCAGCCATTGACGGTAGCTGAATTGGGACAAGCTGTGGTTGAGACATGGAACAGCATTCCTCAAGCTATTTTCAATCGCTTATCGTCGTCGTTGTCAGGCCAACGCAAATGGTAGACACACACGATACTGAATTTTTGAACTGACTTTTAACACCATATTTCGTCAAGGGCGTGTCACGATACCTACTGTCAAATCATACAGATTTCGATATTATCCTGTCAGCAGTTAAACAGCGATTAAGGAAAACACCACAAATCATGTTATTATCTTTTTGCTTAAAAAATGGCATAGCATCATATAATTAGGAGATAAACCTACTGTGTGGGAAAATCAGAGGTATATAACGAAATTATAATAGCTCTAAATTTCATTTAAAACCGAACGCGTAGCGTGAGGTTTTAAATGAACAATTTAGAGCTATTATAATTTCGTTATATACCTCTGATTTTCCAACACAGTAGGTTTATCTCCATTCTACCATGAAAATTTTATGAACAATATCAGGTGGAGCTCTTTCTTTGGTTACGAGTCAATACGTGAAGCGGCCTCGCATTCCAATCTCAAGTGGCATGGCCCGAAACGGGGTGATTGGTGGCAAACCGTCAATGACTAACAAACTCCAGATTCAGTAATAACAAATCACGTTTTGTTTTTTCAATGCATCAATCACCAATCATTAACTGATAAGTTGGAAAACATATATCAAATAAGTTTAAAAAGCTTGGTTCACATTTGAAAATTCCACCGTAGACCCTTACCCCACCAGAATAATGGCAGCAACCTCATGGCCTTGACCTTTTCTCGGAAGTCATTGTTTACATTTACGTGCAAATTTGGAAAGATGCGACAGCAGAGCAAGGTTTACCTGATTGTATGACTGAGATAGTCTTTGATATCTAATTACTGGTACTGGTACAAAATTTAAAAGTAGAGGCGCTTTTGCTGTAACGAAAAGTCCGTGTTGTACCGAATTTAGATACTGTTGAATTTTGCGCCCTGTCAACTTGACGATTTCACGCACCTCTACGTCTGCGTGCGACAGCTGTGGTGACTCTTACACACTCATATGTGTACTTTGTGCTCAAATTCGATTCTACGGATATTATTTTCTACATTTTGGAAAGTGTTTTGTGACCTAGTGGCTTCAAAGTGTAGTGAATTCGCTGGCATGTTCGCGAGTCTGTTGACAAAGAAGATTTGTGGTGATATTTCCGAAAGGATGGATCAGGACATGAGGGTGTACCTCTGGCATAAACACGGTAAGGTAATACTTTAGATCAAGCAGTGTAATGGATAAGAGGGATCATGACTAAGCTAAATTACTTTTTCAACGATATTATACTTTTAGAAAAAAAAATATGTAATTGTGTTTTACTACCGCTAAATTTTAAACAGTTCAAATTTCAAAATATCATTTTGTTTGAATTGATAACCCAACTGTTTATTTATGTGGACGGAAGGCATTAAAATTTCTTCGGCGTTCGATGTTAATGCATCCTCCGTTACCGGATCAAGATCAGTGGTGATATCGTTGACGAAAGCTGATAATAAATTTAACACGGAAATTTTGTAGCAGTCTATTGCTGGATCTATTCTGACATAACATAGAATCAACGTAAACATATTTGTTTTTGCTGAATTTTTATTCGGAAAGCACACGATGTTTTGATCTTGTTCGACTGAATATTTGTTTCCATGCTTTCGAAGTACTTTTGTATGTATAAACACCTATTGCTGTGATTTACGCAAGTAGTGAGTCGAGCCCGTCATCGCTAAATCCACCTTAAAGACATGTGTGTAATTTCCGACAGTAAAATCGCCGTAATTTATCGATGCATCGGTAGGTTGTTTGGTGTCCGCCATGTTGGTGGGCAGACAAAAATAGTTCATTACCGTAAACCATGTATGATTGCGCACGGAAAACAGAGACCTGTATAACGTGATTATATACCTCTGAATGACTTTAATTAACCAATCACAATCCAGTGTTTACTGAAGTCATGGTAGAATGCACAGTTATTATATTCCAGTAGTACCTGGTTCAGAACAAAGCAAATATTAATTAAAGCTCAATTCTACCATTAATTCAGTAAACACTGGATTGTGATTGGTTAATTAAAGTCATTCAGAGGTATATAATCACGTTATACAGGTCGTAACCAAAGAAAGAGCTCCACCTGAAATTGTTCATAAAATTTTCATGGTAGAATGGAGATAAACCTACTGTGTTGGAAAATCAGAGGTATATAACGGTATATAAATTGTTCATTTAAAACCTCACGCTACGCGTTCGGTTTTAAATGAAATTAAGAGCTATTATAATTTCGTTATATACCTCTGATTTTCCCACACAGTAGGTTTATCTCCTAAATAACCTAAATCTACAATCCCCACTATTACCCCCTCTCCAAGTCAAGGCGTACAACAAGCGTAATGAGAACTACACAAACACTGTCAATAATATGAACTACAGCCAATAAATTTCTAACGTCTAGAACTCAAGAAGTACGTTGTATGACAGACGAACATTCTCATTGCCATTTCGTCATGTTTGGAATATGTGTAAATAATCCTGTCATTTGCATCACTTGCAGACCCTATTGGAACAGTTGAGGCAAGGTCTTTATTGTTTCCATCAGTTTAGACAAAGAACTTAGTTAGGCATCCCCTGACATATCTCACGTTTGAATGAGCCCCGATCCTAACCCTTTGGAGCATACCTAGAACATGGTTGGTCGTTGTGTGCAACAAAGGGATCCTCCTGTACAGAACCGAGCACAATTGGAAGCTGTTTTACACGAGGAATGACGTAGACTACCCCTTCAGGGATCAGGAGGCTGACAGGGGTTAAGAGGAGGAGAATGCTGGCTGCCATACAGTCAAATGGAGGTTACACTCGGTATTGACCTTGAATCGTGTAAGACACGCAAAATGACATTTTGAATGTTCACATTAACCAATAAATTCAACATTAAACATTTCAGGGCCATACTTGTACAGACATTTTTAAATGTGCAATTATCATAATAAAATCAACTTGGATTCCAATCATGTTGTCGTTTTTTATGAGTCAAAAGATCATACGGGTCAGAAATACTCATGTTTTTCCTTCGTGGTCACCGAAAGAAGTTGTATGTACGTGTGGAAAACCTATCATCGCTAAAATACAGGGGGTGCTTAATTAAGTTCTTTGTGTATATAAATATACAATGCATTATTCTGTTATGTTCAAGCAGTTATGAATATTTCAAACTACTTCATGTTATAACCATGAATTCTACACATCTGCACCTTTGTATCCCAATAGTCCGTTGAGGAGTGCGCGGGATTCAAACGGGTTAATTGTGGTTGAGGAAGTCGAGGTAAGCAAGACACAACAAGATTACAAGTCTGAACGAAACTTATCTTCCAGACGAGTGTTAGTTTCTTAAATGGCCTAAAGACCTGCATTGTTCCAACATAGATAAAAAAAAAAAGTCACTATCTGTGATCAGTACAGTGTGTTCGAGGAAGGAAAGCTTCTGCTTGTCCGGAGCGTTGTTTACTTTAATGGCGCATTGACCATTGTCATTCACTTTTACTAATTACGAATATTGCTGAGTGTGGCGTAAAACTAAACTCACTCACTCACTAATTAAGATACTGAAGCTACATGGACATATTCGTTCTACTCTCAAATGTTTTGGTGCATACAATATATCAATGTTTTTAATAATGAACTTCGACAAACTATACGTTATAGGCAATACAGTTTAAATAACTGATTCACGCATGTTGGTGGAATTTACATTAAGCCTGGTAGTACTGCATTTGTATTCTGGGTACACAATGCCATTTAGAAAGTGGTCAAATGTAACATATGTCACAGAAGTAATTTATTTTTCCCGCTTCATTTTGTTTCTATTTACACCTTTTCCCACAAACATATGTTACCATGGCTGTTTTACATTAATTAATACGTGAGTAGAATTAAATAATTAAATAGATTAAATAATTATAATATTTGAAGGGATATCATCGCTCTGCTTCAAGCACCATGTGTTAATCATTTATTGTACCACAAATACACTGTAAAAACCATAATGTGGAATTAAAACATATGTTATGTTTGCATTGTATATATTCAACTCACCTAAAGGAGTTTTTCATTTCGTGGAATGTGGAGCCATTACCATAATGCTGTGGTACAACGTGTGTGAGCACTTGCGCGTGCACGTCCATGCACATTCTATGTGCGATCTGCATGTGTGGACTCTTATTTAGCATTATATTCTTCATGGAGTAGTGGAAACAGGGAACGAAGTGGAGGTATTTTTATAACGTGTTCATGCATTAATACTTCTCCAGAACTCCAGATACAGTACGTATTTCCTCAAAATGCACAAACTAGAAATTTGAAAACATGAATTCCTTATACGTAACTTTGAGAAACACATGCACATATAGAAACAGAATCATCATCATCATCATCATCATCATCATCATCATCATCATCATCTACAAAATGTTTATATAGCGCTAGTTCCAGTCCAAACGTAATGCTCAGCAGCACTCTCCGAACAGCTCAAGAATGAAAAGTTAGAAACTGTATGATTAACCAAAAAGTAGAACAACTCTGAGGTTATGTGCCTGTTACATAGGTAGGGTTCAGCAGGTTGAACACACAAATATGTTTAAAGATGTTTTGTTTTCGACTGAATGCAGGAATCATAATTGAAGAACTCGATTACATTGAATACTGAACGGATGCGAACCACTGGCTTTTGTAATGCTGTCGTCGGTAAAACCCCAATAAGAGAATAATAATATATTGTATAACCTAGACACTGTGAATGACATCATTTAAGCGAACGCTTAACGACTCAAACTCTGTTCTCAAGCCGTTTTCTGACCCGTGAAGATCCGAGGTAGAATAGGTCTTCAGCAACCCATGCTTGCCACAAAAGGCGGCTATGCTTGTCGTAAAAGGCGACTAACGGGGTCGGGTGGTCAGGCTCGCTGACTTGGTTGATACATGCCATCGGTTCCCAATTGCGCAGATCGATGTTCATGCTGTTGATCACAGGATTGTGTGGTCCAGACTCGATTATTTACAGACCGCCGCCATAAAGCTGGAATATTGCTCAGTGCGGCGTAAAACTAAACTCACTCACTCACTCAAGCCATTTTCTCCTACTCCCGTTTGTCTAAAGAACTGGTGACCTAATTGAAACCTGTCCGATTGCATAACCTTGTTTCGCTGTGCCAGACCCTGATTGCTGAAGCCTAATCATGTCATAAGCCTTGATGTCAAAGGCTACAGCATTCGTTACAATAAAACAATGTGAACCTTGTATTTCACACAATGCAAAATTCTGTGATCATCATGTTTACACTTGGAATATGAACATATAAAATGTTCAAATACATACCCTTGATAGGTAAATTCCTCATGAAAGCATACACATTGGAAAAAGTACAAATTTACAAATGTTTCTTCATCTAAGGAAATATTCATATTTCCAACTCTAATACAAATAGAAAAGATTCAGCAAACAATTCAGCACCTATTACAATTGAAAGGAATGAATTGGAAATTCGTCATGATCAAGCATTTACTGAGGTATCAACCTTTGAATTCATGCTTGGAAAGTCTGCAAATCCGGTCATAGCAGGTGCTTGAGCATACGGCAATATACGATGAGTACTAGTAATTGTTTCAATTGTATATTTCATATAACATACGCACCCAACGTTAGGGAATATCGAGAAACATACGCACATCCCGTCATAGCATGTATTTCCTACTGTATTTACGTTTTATTTCAGCGGCGTACTATCCGGCTTTTGGCCTTGTGGCAGTAATAGGAAGAAACAGTTGACAAGCACAGTGATAATATTGCTTGCGTAGAACAATACCTTCCTGTGTGAACTGTACATTATCTCTTGGTGACGCATACCACACAGGCACAGTAACATTTGGATTCAGGAGATAGATTCATTTATGTAATTTGTTTCAGTTATTATTAACCTTATAGTCTTGCGTTAAAATTAGGCCACATTTGGACAATGTTGCACTCTCATTACAATGGATTCGTCATTGTTGCGAACATCAGAATCAGTAGTGAGTAAGTTTTACGCCACGTTGAACAATATTCCAGCAATATCACAGCGGGCGACACCAGAAATGGGCTTCACACATTGTGCCCATGTTGGGATTTGAACCCGGGTCTTCAGCCTGACTAGCGAACGCCTTCCCATTAGGCTACCCCATCCACGCTCAGAATCAATAAGTTATTGCAGTTACTATCATTGGTTTGACATTTACAGACTTTTGTAAATTATTGATGTGGGACGTCACGGTGTCTTCATTCTACCATTGTGAAAGACCTGTTTTGATCAGGTTTCATATAACGAACTCTATTAGCCAGACCTTTGCCGCCAACGACTACAACGCCTACCTCAAGGCTTGGACTTAACGTTCCGTTACGTTTGTCGCCTTTGTGGGAAGATCGTCGCTCACGTTCCTAGCTTGAACATTTTCACAACGATGTTCCCAAGATCACCAAATATATGACACGATACAATGAGACAAGGTCCCTTGGGACGTTAGTTCCCCAAATAGACTGACTGACTGAGTTTAGTTTTACGCCGCTTTTAGCAATATTCCAGCAATATCACGGCGGGGAACACCAGAAATGGGCTTAACACATTGTGCCCATGTGGGGAATCGAACCCGGGTCTTCGGCGTGACGAGCCAACGCTTTAACCACTAGGCTACCCCACCGCCCCTCCCCAAATAGAAGAAAATATAATTTGGTTATATTTTTATGTGCTGAACTATGATGAATTCTTTTAAGAAATAAATGAATCAAAATTAACACCAGAAACGTGTCGAAAGCTTACGTTTATATCGTACGTTGTGATTCAACTTTTCCATTACCGTGTGAACCAAACAGTACATGTTAACCTGTTAACTCCTTTTTTGGCATAATAATTCGCTGAGGAAAAACGTTCCTCGGGTTGTTTTAAAAATACTTGAACTGAATTTTGCAGAATACTTGAAACATTGCTACCGGGACCAACAACGGTTCTTTTGGTAATTCTTTTGATTACATCTCTAGTACAATTTCACTGATATTTATAAATATCTGTGAAAAACATCCCACTTCCGGTTATCTAAGTTGCACACATATGGCACTGGGTTATGACGTACACGTTTTATGTCATCAGCTTATGTCAAGGGTAAATACTTTTAGTTGAATGACAAAAAAACTACGAAGGACGATTTCGACATCCAATCTTCATGTACTGGAAACAAATGGTAAAAGTGGAACATCAACCTACCTTCGTTCACAGGGGTGTAAATCGCTATCCAGTGGCCAGAGGTTGTGTTGGAAGATGTCAGCACATGCATTGGACAGTCACCAATCCAGGATAAAGTTCTCGAGAAAAACACTGCAGGAAGTCAAGCGTGTCCTTGAGGTTACATCCAACAAACACGTGACAGCCACGAGTTGGACATTTGTAACAGTCGCCGCGGGCTCATTGTTTTTATGCAAACTAGGGCAGTATCACACCGGGGGCAGTGTGGTCGCTTTATAATAGAAGCGAGAAAACCCTTTTTCACATTCACAAGAAATATCTGCCAAAAGCAGAGTCGATTGTACAATTGTGACTATATCATGAGCATATATTTGATTCGGCAGTGTTACACATGTATGGTGTTGTTTGTAAACAAATTAGGTCTGAACCAGACAGTCCAGTGATCGTCACCATGCGATAAGATGACAGAGCATGTGTTTATGAATCACTATGAAATAGTGATGATACCGGGTGTTCGTGTAAAGGTGGGCGTATCCTGCCCCACCGGCGGCACCCGTCATAAACATATGCTGCCTAGTCATTTGCTCACCTGAAATAATTCGGGAACGTATGGTAAATTGTCAAACTTAAAAGAATTTCACATTGTGGTACATTTTACTGGAGTATGGACGTTTGAAATGTGCAAGTTAGAATCGTGTAAACGCCAGAGCTTACGAACATTGGTTATTGATTTAAAGAATTTTCACATTGTGGTACATTTTACTGGAGTATGGATGTTTGAAACGAGCAAGTTAGAATCGTGTAAACGCCGGAGCTTACGAACATTGGTTATTGATTTAAAGAATTTTCACATTGTGGTACATTTTTTCATTCCTGACAGTTTATAAAAAGAAATCTGTGGCCTGGTAATGTTGCATAAAAACAGATTCTATTAAGAAGGAGGTAAGAATAAACTTGCAACAGCATGCCCTTAATATCATCTTTTACTTTTCATGCAGATGACATGTCTAAAATACTCATCGGTATTGTGCGATTTCTTTTAAATTTTTAAATTTTAAATCAAAGAATATTTTACAAATTTAATATAGAAGCATTCTCTGAGTGAAAATACAAATATTGAAAATAAAACTTGTGTACGACGATAGCTATGATCCATCGTTGTCATTCATCATTTCGGACGACTGGCCAGCTGATGGTTAACAAAATGTTGTCGCCAGGTATGGTTAGAGATGCCGGCGCGTTCCTTTGACATGAGTCATGGGTTTGCGTCTTGCCAGACGACTTCGGGCACGGTCATCATCGTCACTGGTCATCCTCAGTCTTCCAGGGATTGGACGATCCTCACCTTCGGGTGTTCCCTCGCACGTCGACTAACGACCATGGTGTTAGTGTTCTATTTGGCGCCGAAGCTGCGACAGGACATACAAGCGTCATGCAAGATTATAAAGTGTCATCATGTATGTTCTGAAAGTTCACGTCTTGCGTTGTCAAGAAAATTTATTGTTTAGTTTTCATTTCTGAAAACTGAAGTGCACTTAATGACATTTATACCCCTGATGACATTTATACCCCGATGTGCTTGGCGCCTTCGCACCACGTGAACACCACCATTTGAGATAGTGTGTGAAGCACGTGCTTACATGTGCATTCCAGTATTATAAATTAGTTGCTCATCACCTCTAAACCTCCGCAGGTGTCAGTCAGATAATAATTTTGGATTCATGACACATGAATCATTGATGTATGAAGTATATTTTAAAGATAGCCTCAGTTCAAGCATGTGACACTGCAATAATGAGAGGGAGCAATTTCGCCACATCAGCACCTTGTGGCACAGAAGTATTTTCTGTACGATTCATCGACCATTGTGAGAGGGGACGTGGGGATGGGTTGTATTACGAAGTTGTCAATATGTCCCGCAACACCCCAAAGGGAACAATATTGGTCGTCACATGATCATGTTACTATGTGCTGGTTTAAGGATTTGTGATTATTTGTAAAGGCTACATATCCCATATAACAGTATCCATATGCATTAATTATTGTTATTGTTAAGACTTGGTTCCCCGTCTCACTTTCAGTCTCACTTAACTACCCTAATACACAACGGAGAGTATATTGTTAACGTGTTGTTCCTTACATGAAGGCTTAAATCCCCGACAATCGCGGCGTGCTTGTATTTTCGTCCTAAGGTCCATTGTCCCGACCGTTTCTCTTTTTCCGTTTATAAGGTAGCAATCAAATTTCAAGTGTACGAAGGTGTACACATTAGGCGCGTGGTGAACTGCAATGGCATTTCTAAACATATATTGTCTGTGTTTCCTGGGCAAAGCTTAGGACTTGTTGCGATCAGGATTCAACCAGAATAGTAGTCTGTCATGTAACTTTGCGAAAGGTCAGACACATGCTGCAGAGGTTATTCATATGAGAAATTTTAACTGCTTGCATCCTCTCTGCCTTAGTGAGTGAGTGATTGAATAAGTATGGTTTTACGCCGCTTTTAGCAAAATTCCAGCTATATCTCGGCTGGGGACACTAGAAATGGGCTTCACACATTGTACCGAGAAGGGAATCGAACCTGGGTCTTCAGGGTGACGAGCGGACGCTTTAATCAGTTGGCTACCCCATCGAGCCTCTGCCTTAAGATCTGAGGACACTGCATGAGGTAACGTCAGGTGAAGGCCGAGTGAACTTAGGCTTTTTCAATCTTAGGCTTTTATTTGCGTTTGTTGTTTTTGTGGTGTTATGGTTTGTTGGTGTTTTGTTTGGTTTTGGTTAATTTTGTTGTAGGTGTGCGGTGGTGGTGCTGGTGGTGGTGGTGTGTGTGTGTGTGTGTGTGTGCGTGCGTGCGTGCGTGGGTGCGTGCGTGCCTGCGTGCATGTGTGTGTGTGTTTCTTTAATGGATTCAAATGAAGGATACATGGGTTCTTGAGCCAATCAAATCCCAACGTCTTAAACCGATGATTTCTACTCTTAATGTCTTTGCTTCATTGGTTTGGTATATACAACTTGTGCAAATAAACACTCACACAGAAAAAAAGATATTTGTTTGATGGGCCTCCCTTTGTGAAACCAGATGTGTAACCTATCCAAAACATTATGATGGCGAGGCTGTGATGATCTACGTTCGGATTTTGTCGTTTCAGTCGTCTTCGAGATGTATCAGATACGAGTATCTGAATGATTCGCAAAAACGTACCGACACATTAAAAGCACCGAAGCTGATTGGCTGATCTGAAAATTCATCAGACGCAATTATCTATGGAGATGCCCTCGTCATATCGTCACGCGGAGAAGTACGGTATATTTAACGATATTGCTTCGGTGTCTACTGCCGTTCGTGTTCAATTCATGTTATTGAACTACTTTCAAATTTACCCGGATTTCGTGACGGGTGTTTTGACACATATATTTGTACCTACTGCCTATGTTCAGCGTTCAGGAATGTCCAGTGGCAGTCACAATAAAGCCGGTTGTAACAGTGGACAAGCTTCCTACAGTAATCAGTATGATCTTCGGCTAGTCACTTTGTCTGTCTCACAGTCCCTGAACCCACTGTTTTCCCTTCTGTCTAGCCCTTTCTGCTATGCTTAAGCTCTAAATAAAACAAGGTTCTTGAGAGGCATATAGAAGTTGCTATTCAAGTATAAGACAAAATATTATCCATGTCATTCACCTGACGAAGGAGCAAAGAAACAGCTGAGAAACGTTGCTTATGCAAATAATGAAGAAATTGATATATCCCTTCTCCTTTTCAATTTAAAAGGAATTGCTTGTTTCTATCAAAATTAAATATATTCAGAGACTAAGCGTTATTCTGCCAGTACTTGGTTTTGTTGATGTGTGAGATGACAGAGGAGTGCATCTATCTAGCTGTACAGTCTAAATAGCGATGTTCTATCCAGTGCTGGACTAGACTAAGCTGTTCTGGAATATTCCAGATTGAACTGGACTCCACGTCTAACTATTGTACATTTCTCACCACTCCCTTCAACTGAATCTTGACAAATGTCACACAATTACAACACTGTGTAACATTACACTGCCATGTCACAATAGCGCGGCATGTCAACGCCAGCAAGGTAACTCTATAGCTTACTGACCTGATCATTCCGTTCAACCTTCGTCAACCAAGAAACACCACCGGAACCGGAAGTAGGGAACTCTGAGCATGTCGATCGGTAGTACTCGAGACCAACAGAATCTAGAGTTATTCAAAACCAGGCACGTAGCATGCCAATTTGTTCGTGTAAGTCCGATAGGTTGCAAACCTTTATATTGAGACAGTATTGAGGGCTTGCCCAACCTTTTTAGCAAAAATCATGTGTAAGCCCGGGCTTTTTTATAATGGTCGCTACGCCCCTGAAAACCAAATGTTTCCCTATGGGTCACTATGGTTACTACACAACATAGATTTAAAATAACAAGGCATTCAACAACCATCAGGTGCACGTCTATGCACAGCCTGGCCTAAAAGCTGTAATGCAATCACATTTTTGGTACTTGAGTCAATTAAGTTTTACAGCAGTGAAACCATTGTTCCCAACCAAACGTCAACAACATGAAACTATATGTAGTGATATTCAGCATAGGTCATCATGTTACAAAAGACAGCACTAAATATTGAAACACGTGGTTAGTTATAATTACTGTGTGCCTGTACATTGAATATATAACATCAAACATTACACAACACTATGCTATGATAGCTGCCACAATTATGAATCTACCTTCAGTCTTGCTCCCTGGACAACTGATTCTGATTTGGTATAGTGGAAGCTAGTTATGTCTTCGCCATCTGGGTGTCAATTTATTAGAGAGCATCTGTTTGACATGACGGAGAAATATATTTGCCAACAAACCGGATCTGCAGAAAGAGATTTATCGTTGTTAAACATCAACTGAAATGGTGATGCCACGTGCTTTGGCGATACTTCCATGTGTACATTTCAATTATTCTTGGCGCTTGATGGTCAGTTGAACAGTATATATGTAATACTGTTACACCATTTTAATTTAATTATCCATTATAACGTTCACATGTAGAGGCAATTGTGTAAACAAAACAAAACTGATTGACCTACACTGCACTACGCTCCTACGCTACATTACACTGCGCTCCTACGTTCCTGCACTACGCTCCTACACTAAATTACACTGCGCTCCTACGTTCCTACACTACACTACGCCCCTACGCTACATTACACTGCGCTCTTACGTTCCTACACTACACTACGTTCCTACGCTACATTACAATACGTTCCTACGTTCCTGCACTACGGTCCTACACTAAATTTCACTGCGCTCCTACGTTACTACACTACACTACGCTCCTACGCTACATTACACTGCGCTCCTACGTTCCTACACTACACTACGTTCCTACGCTACATTACACTACGCTCCTACGCGACATTACACTGCGCTCCTACGTTCCTACACTACACTACATTCCTACGCTACATTACACTACGTTCCTACGTTCATACACTATGCTCCTACGCTGCACTGCGCACCTATGCTACATTACAATGTGCTCCTACGTGCCTACACTACACTACGTTCCTACGCTACATTACACTACGTCCCTACGTTCCTACACTACACTGCGCTCCTGCGTTCCTACACTACACTACACTCCTACACTACATTACACTACACTCCCACGCTACATTACACTGCGCTCCTACGTTCCTACACTACGCTCCTACACTACACTACACTACACTACGCTCCTACACTACACTACGTTCCTACACTACACTACACTACGCTCCTACACTACATTACACTACGCTCCTACACTACACTACACTACGCGCCTACACTACACTACGTTCCTACACTACACTACACTACGCTCCTACACTACACTACGTTCCTACACTACACTACACTACGCTCCTACGTTCCTACACTACACTACGCTCCTACACTACACTACACTACGCTCCTACGTTCCTACACTACGCTCCTACACTACATTACACTACATTACACTCTTACGCTACACTATACACTACGCTCCTACACTACACCTCGTTCCTACACTACACTACGTTCCTACACTACACCTCGTTCCTACACTACACTACGCTTCTACACTACACTACGCTTCTACACTACACTACACTACGCTCCTACACTACACTACACTACGCTCCTACACTACATTACACTACACTCCTACACTACATTACACTCTTACGCTACACTATACACTACGCTCCTACACTACACCTCGTTCCTGCACTACACTACGTTCCTACACTACACCTCGTTCCTACACTACACTACGTTCCTACACTACACTAAGTTCCTACACTACACTACACTACGTTCCTGCACTACACTACACTACGTTCATACACTACACTACATTCCTACACTACACTACGCTACACTACACTTTACTAAGTTCCTACACTACAATACGTTCATACACTACACTACGCTCCTACGCTACAGTTCGAATCCCCACATGGGCACAATGTGTGAAGCCCATTTCTGGTGTCCCCCGCCGTGATGTTGCTGGAATATTGCTAAAAGCGGCGTAAAAACCAAACTCAGTCAGTCAGTCAGTCCTACGCTACATTACACTACGTTCCTACACTACACTACGTTCCTACACTACACTACACTACGTTCCTGCACTACACTACACTACGTTCCTACACTACACTACGCTCCTACACTACACTACGTTACTACACTACGTTCCTACACTACACTACGTTCCTACACTACACTACGCTCCTACGCTACATTACACTGCGCTCCAACGTTCCAAGTCAAAACAATGATTACACAACAGTCTCGTTTCCTGTTGACTGGGCTCCGTCCTATTGCGCAACTTAGTACAATAACCAGTCCAGAATTTTGAGACCAATTCATTTAACTGGATATATAAATATTAATCAGTATTATTTGATACATCTTAGCACTTGTTTATTGCAACACTACGCTCCTTATAATCCTTGCAAACATGTGCAGCGTGCTCTGTCGTACAGCGAGCAATGACAAACAGAAACCTGGAAATCGTGGAAATCTCAAAACGAGGCTCTACCGCTAGAAAAGTTTGGCGGTCTGGTACGGACTTGATATTATATCAATCACATTCTGCGTTACAGAACTACACTGAACAAGTGCAAAAACACATAACAGGTGTAACAGATGCATTGCGAATCATTTTACGACCTCATCAAACTGGGGCAGTCTGTGACGTCTTAGTTGAGGTCATGCTGCCTACACCTCGCCATAAAATATAGAAATACGATGTTATTTAAGTTTAAAATTAAAATTCAGTTGAAAATACCATTTTGTTATGAAACAGGAATTGGAATTCAGTGTAACCATAGTTGTTTGTGATGTCTATTTTCACTTTCACACGAGAAAATTCGGATTGGCTGAAAAGTAGGTCATTGTCTGAATAGGGTTGATGAGACTACGTTCCTACACTACACTCCAGTACACTACACTACACTACACTTCACTACACTACACTACACTACACACTACACTACACTACACTACACTACACTACACTACACTACACTACACTACACTACACTACACTACACTACACTACACTACATACTCTAGTAAGTGAGTGAGTTTGGTTTTACGCCGCTTTTAGCAATATTCCAGCAATATCACGTAGGCAAAACGTAGTCGCGTATCTCGCCAGCGCCAGTGTATAATCAACGTCCACGCGACGTTTAAAAGATGCTCGCCGAACAAGGTTCTTTTCTTGGTAAAAAGACAAGTCTATAACAGATGGCCAAATGGACGTGGACGTCCAACCAGGTGCCCCACGTCGACCCCGTGACAATCTCAGGTGCTTCATGGTAACCTAACCTAACCTAACCATTACATTAGTACGCAAAACGTAGTCGCGTATCTCGCCAGCGATGACCGTATGTTCTAATGGTATCATAATTCAAGGTCAGGTATAAATGTCTTTGATGTTTTCATGTGATAAAAAATCGATTTGTTCTTTTCAGTTCACATCATGTATCACATGCGCATGTACACCAATGGGTCATTCAAAAGACGCTACTCAAATTCACTTTCTATGAAATAAAGGCTGAAAATAGCAGGCAATGCATAAAGATATATGGTAGCGCGTTGGGTTTAACGCCACAACTTTATTCATGTATAGCTGTACAGACGGATCAGCTTCATGCGCATGAAATCCTGATGTGAGTGAGTGAGTTTTGTTTTACACCGCACTCAGCAATATTCCAGCTATATGGCGGCGGTCTGCAAATAATCGAGTCTGGACCAGACAGTCCTGTGATCAACATCATGAGCATCGATCTGCACAATTGGGAACCGATGGCATGTGTCATCCAAGTCAGCGATCCCGTTAGTCGCCTTTTACGGCAAGCATGGGTTGCTGAAGATCAGTTGTAACCCGGATCTTCACGGGTTCATGTGGATGACTGCCTTATATGAGGCAGGTGGCAGGGGGTTATGGCTTTGATGCTACCCACAAGCAAGGTCTGATGCTGCAGATACAGAGACATTGTCAGGGAAATCTGATAATTCCAACCAACGATTCTCGGACACAACTCACCTTTTCAAAAAACAAATTCCCAACTGGATATGCATCTGACCTTGTGCGCATTTCATAACTTCTTAATTTTCACAGATTATGCATGGTATTTTACGCCGCTTTCATCATTATTTTAAGGAAGTACACGAGTGAAACCAGTGGGTGACCACTGGCTTCTCTTGCTTTTACACATTTGAATAGGTTCGACTCAGCCTGACTCTTAGGGTGTGGGTTCGAATCCCGAACGGGACTCATCCTAAGAAAAGCACTAGAATCTGTACTTTACTGAGAAAGTGTAATCCCAAATATAACATATGTTACATTTGACCACTTTCTAAATGGCATAGTGTAATCACATCGTCCTATATTTCACTTTTGTACATCATTCCTATGTCAGTGAATCAGGATGGATATAATTCAACTCAGCAGGTTACCCAGTTTAATCATGAAGGGCAAAAGTTGCCTTGAAAGTCCATTGGAAAGAATAAAGAAGTTGTTATAATGCCTTCATGTTCTCAAACTTCTAAATGTTTACTCACAATATAATCATACACATAAAAGTATACACAATACATTGACTAGAGATTGGCAGCTGATGCTTTCTCTCCCAATTAACCCTTTTGATCCACACAACTGTCTTGGAGTATATAGCTCCATAGAGCATGAGTGAGTGAGTTTAGTTGTACGCCGCTTTTTGCAATATTCCAGCAATATCACGACGGGGAGACGCCAGGAAAGGGCTACACACATTTAACCCATGTGGGGAATCGAACCCGGGTCTTCAACGTGACGAGCGAACGCTTTAACCACTAGGCTACCCCACCGCCCCTCATTGAGCATGAAAATGATACGCATGTGTTGGTATGTTTGAAGAAAACCTTTGTAAACAAACACAACTCTGAAAGCTGTTGTTGATAAAAGTCTTTTATTGTTGAAATGCACTGAATTTGTCTGCAAGTTTATCCGAACTCTACTTGACAAACCCATGCAGACTAAACTATTTTCTTCCATGGCCGCCACACTATGTTTCCTAAGTGGGACGGGTCGAGTTTGTACAAAGAAAGGTCAGTGTTACTCTCCTGTTTGACCACCACGGGGATCAGATTCTCCTTCAAGGAAGTGTCACAAGTACCAATGTCGCTGTCACACTCAGCCGTTCCTCCAGAGAACAAGGTCACTTCCGCACTGGAATTGTCAGTTATGGGTTTCCCGTCTTGAGTTTCTGTTTTAAGATCTTCAGGGGTCTTGATTGAGTTGTGTTCTTTGGTATCGTTGTTTGGCTGTGTCTTTAAGTTCAGTGGTTGAATTACGTCAGAGACACTGTCGGTGGCGACGTCATCTTGACGTGACGTTCTACCTGTCACCATTGGCGGAATTGTGTATGGAGAGTAGACGCTTACTCGGGGCGTCTGTAGTCGGGGTAGTTGACGGAAATGACGAAAGTCTACACCTGCAACAGAAACACTGAGTGAGTGAGTGCGTTTTGTGTTTATTATTTGAAGACGCCCCATTCAAGCTGCGTGACGTGGCCTGTAAACCAGTGCCTCTCAGACTCCTTAGTGGCATTTTATCATCATCTACAACCGGCTTTATTCAGCCATACCACAGAGAGGTTTTTGGACCGTAATTACAGATGTGGGTTTTCATCTTGGTTTTGAAATTTGAATTGCAAGTTTTCATTATCTATTGTGCAGTATAAGTGTTGATGATATCCTTCATATTTACGGTGCTCGATTCTAGATTGATATAAGAAGTGGTTAATCTACAGTGAGACTACCTCAGACACCATAACACGGTAGATTTATCTTCTGCGGAAGAAAGCTGTATTGGTGTGTCTGTTTTGTCACATGTGATCTGCATAGTTGAGAATTAAGTAAAACTTTAGAAATTTCCATCAAAAGCGTTAAGATCAGCAACAGTTGTGCATTTGACCGTGTCAAAAGTAAAAGCATGTACGTGTAAGGTAGAAAATGGCCAGTTGTTAGTGTATGAACATGTAAGTTAATTTGTAAGCTAAGATTGTTTTGTCTCACCCATTACATTGAGTCTCTTCTTACCGTTCGAACGCAGAGCTCTTAAGTACGCCACTGTCTTCTCAAGTAGTTCGGCTTTTTCCATCTTCACCGGTGTCCCCTGCAATATACCAGGTTGTAGACTGTAGTAGTAGTAGTCGTCGTCGTAGTCGTCGTCGTAGTAGTAGTCGTAGTCGTCGTAGTCGTAGTAGTCGTAGTCGTCGTAGTCGTAGTAGTAGTAGTCGTAGTAGTCGTAGTAGTAGTAGTAGTAGTAGTAGTAGTAGTAGTAGTAGTAGTAGTGCTGCTGCTGGTGATGGTAGTGGTAGTGGTAGTGGTAGTCGTATGCCATGGCTGAACATGGATGCGTAGATGTATTTACTGATATTTGGTAGTAGTTTCTTTGATGTTTAACGCCGCACCCAGCAATAGTCTAGCTGTATGGCAGGGTAGTAGTAGTAGTAGTAGTAGTAGTAGTGGTAGTAGTAGTAGTAGTAGTAGTAGTAGTAGTAGTAGTAGTAGTAGTAGTAGTAGTAGTAGTAGTAGTAGTAGCAGCAGCAGCAGCAGCAGAGGCAGTAGTGGTGAATGTTATGGTGGTATTCATCATTATGGTTGAGATGCAAGCTTCAAACATGTTTATGCTGATCTTCTATTATGGCCACCTTGAACAAGGTCTCTTGTTCCTGCATTCAGTTTTCATTTAATAATAACAAAACATGGCTTTATCCGACTACCTGAATTTAATTTCTGTAAAAGAAATCTGTATATGTGAAACGAAATATTATTGACAATCAAGTAATTGAAGTCAGATTTCAGCAATGACAATAGGAAGTTTTCGAATAATTCTTATCTCATTATCCAATCATTGGCTATGAAAGCGTAATTTTCTCTTATCAGAAAATCTAAGCAGAGTGAATCGTCGTCCGGCGGTTTACCCCGCCCACAGCACCCAATTCAATACGCTCCATGGCTACACTGTGACAAGCCAATGTATAGACATATCAGGTCTACTACTCATGCGTCAAAATCACTTAAGAAAACACAAACAAGTGCTTATTAGAGGTGGAACAAGGCTATAATCAGCCCTTGAGCAGAAGCCACGTGACTGTCACGTGTTTGATGGGCGGATCAGGAGAAGCAAGAACTAATTTTAATAGGTATTTGGAGGTTCGGATGTGAATGGTATCTTGTCGGGGTGGTGGGTTGTGGGCAGAGATGGGAGGAGAGGGGTGGGAAGTTGTGTAATCTGACGGCTGGGGGCCGGAAAGGGGCCGGTAAGCGTCGCTGGTCAGTGAGCCTCAGGCTACTACTAATGGTTGTAACTGTCCGGCAATACTGCAGGCTATTGTCCATGACATGGGACGCTGGAGACCTTTCAAACTCCTGATTTATGTGCTTGTAATGCGAATTATTTAATTTTTACCAAATGTTGTGCGAGAACATTACTGTAACTCAAAATCCATAAGATTCTGGTCTATAGTTGTCATAGGTATTTGTTTTTTCACAAATGCGTCCAAGTTTTACTGGGCAAACAAATGAAATCCATTTACATCAAGGTGTGGCAATCTCCATCAGGAGAATAAAGGTATATAGTGCGTGGTCCACGAAATACGATAATGATGTATTGCAATGGTTGAATTGGACTAAATGGTTAAAAAATAAGCGTCCAACACAGATGCATGCTGGTACATGTGAATGTTAGGTGTCTGTCTATCTGTCCGTCTCTGTCTCTGTCTCTCTGTCTCTGTCTCTGTCTCTCTCTCTCTCTCTCTCTCTCTCTCTCTCTCTCTCTCTCTCTCTCTCTCTCTCTCTCTCTTTCTCTCTCTCTCTCATCAAAATGGATTTATGTTATCAATTTTTCGCAATCGTGACATTCTGTCGGTGTCAATTCCAATGGCTGACAATGAATTTGAGTGATTTTATGAGTTACCTTTGACGGATAACGCACCATTTCACCTAAATCAGATAGAACATAGTTAACTTACCTTCGTGACTGGCGGCGAGATCAAAGCTTCAATTTCATCCAGGTAGTAGTTAATCTTGGCTCGTCTCCGTCGTTCTGCCAGGTGCTTGCGTGTCTGGAACGGGACGATATACATTTATATACAGAAAATATAACGGAAGAGTTGTCTGGAACAGTGGATACAGTGATTTCTATTCATTTGTTAAAATAGTTTTGACCCTGCACTACTACTACTACTGCTACTTCTACTACTACTACTACTGCTGCTGCTGCTGCTGCTACTGCTACTGCTACTGCTACTGCTACTGCTACTGCTACTGCTACTGCTACTGCTACTGCTACTGCTACCCGGAATCGTTCGGAGATATCTACTAATGCCATGACCTCATTATGATAAATGTCCATAATACAAGGGGCACCCGATAAAACATTGACATGGGAATATTGTGTTTGTTGCACCTGGAGATGTACGCAATTGCCTCACTCCAAGATAGTGGGGTCGAATCCCGGATGGGACTCAACCCCAAAAGTACTGTACTTTACTGAGAGAGAATAATCCCAAAGATAGCATTTGTTTCTATACTCAAACATTTTAAAAACGCAACACCAAAACTGGTTATGTTCAACCTGGGGAAACAATGTAACTCTAATTGTCATCACTCCACGTGGTTGTTTATAACTCATATTACCAACTTAATGAGTATTACGGACATGTAATATAACTTCCACAACTGGGATGTCCCGGATGAGTGTGTTTCCAGTACAACCTAACATGGCGGGTTACAATAAAATCATCTGATATTAAACATACACCAGAACATGCATAGTGTAACGAACGTACTCTGTCTCACAGTGCCTGAACCACATTACTTCCCGCTCCACCCAGCCCTTTCTGCAAAGCGAAAGCCCTAAAGGAAGCAACTGTATATTTTCCTCAGGTTCACGTTCTGAATCTGCCTAATTTGTTTTTCAGTTTAGTGAAATTATTTGTTTCTATAAAAATTATATATTCAGAAACCAAGCGTTAATCTGTAACGAATCTAACTCTGAAAACGCTTAAACAATCTGTTTCAAAAGTTTCAGTTGGTTTAATACTATGTATACCCACGTATTGTTTCCCCGAATAACGTGTTCGATATGTAACGAATTAACGACTGAAGCGATACAGCCGTTGTATACATGCTTCTTATCCAACACCTGCTTCATAAGGTTGTTAGAACCTCTATCGAACCGTCCATCCTAATTGCAATAAAAAAATTAATCAACAGATCTTATACTTACTTTTTAAAGCGATTCCTGGGTAAATTCGGTAATATAAATTATTTTCTCTCTCATCATATTCTGACATAACAATTATACACACTATGACGTCATAAACATGTTATGGTTAATATACAGTTGACAAAGACCTACCAGGCTCTCCCTCCGATGTGTGTCCATGTCTGTAGCTGAACAGGTACAATCTGACGACTGTCTGCAGACTTCAAGCTCACCACGACGTCAGTGGTGCAAGTAATGGCCACATAATCCTTTAGTCACCATTAATTCCTTCACGACTTTCTAATGAGCGTTCCATCACGCTGAAGACCCCCTACGCCACCCCTAAGAAAAGGCGTTACGCGATCATAGGTAACTGTGTTGTATGGCGGGTTGATTTAAGGAGACAGTTACGGTCTGCGTGGAATTGTTCGTCCACGAGATTTGCTAATGGGGATGAGGTGAGTACAAAACGGGTGTAGAAATTGTTCCCTGACCCGTGAAAAGATTGAAATATAAACGATTCGTGTACGATGTAAAAATGACTGGAATCGGAGGGGGTGGGAGGGAAATCAGCGTTGTTCCTCGTTAATTGCACTCCTCCTAAATCCCCAAGCCTCGTGCGTGACAGTGCCACAAAGCTGCATAGACAATTATGCCACTACCCTGCTGTTCCACTGCTAGGTAAAGTGTTCATGTTGGAGATGGCGGATTCTACGGTTTATTCGCTCATTAACGTTTAGGCATTTTAAGCGAAAAAACATTTTTGGTGTGGGATAATGCATTATTAAACTAAGTCGCCACGTCATCATTGGTACCGATATTGTTCCATATTCTTGGAATGTTGATTATATAGATAATTGTCATACTTTTGATTAGTCTTAGGACGACAATGTCTGCGTTATTTCTCAGAATGTCATTTAGTGAGTGAGTGGATATGGTTTTACGCCGCTTTTAGCAATATTCAAGCAATATCACGGCGGGGGACATCAGAAATGGGCTTCACATATTGTACCCAAGTGGCCAATAGAACCCATTAAACGATTAACAGTTAATGACGCTGGTTGCTGATAGTAACATCACTAATAACAACATTGCTAATCAAGTCAAGTCAAGTCAAGTCAAGTCAAGTCAAGTCAAGTCAAGTCAAGTCAAGTCAAGTCAAAAGGTTTATTGTACAAAAGGCCTCCGGCCCATATACAAGAGAGTGTGTACATATCATACTATTACACACGGGAAGTACCACGTTCTTTAAGCTGTTCATTTCATTTAACTACTGCATGTTTAATATATAGTGAAAGGTTTAATATGTGGGATTTGTTCTTAGTCGTTAATATATATACGAAAGCTTTCAATGGCGGCATCCCTATCAAATAATCTGTCCATACGTTTCCATCCAATAAGTACTAATTGAGTGCTGCCTTCACTTGTTCAGATTTCATCCAATCAGTACTAATTAAGTGCTGGCTTCCCTTTAAAGTTTCCATGCAATCAGTACTAATTAAGTGCTGGCTTCCCTTGTTCAGTTTCCATCCAATAAGTGCTAATTAAGTGCTGGCTTCCCTTGTAAAGTTTCCATGCAATCAGTACTAATTAGGTGCTGGCTTCCCTTGTTCAGTTTCCATCCAATAAGTGCTAATTAAGTGCTGGCTTCCCTTGTAAAGCTTCCATCCAATCAGTACTAATTCAAGATCAAGACAGTTTATTGTACATAATGCTATAATGACAGGAAAAATATGGACAGTGCAAATAGTGTAAAGCATTATAACATTGTGAAATTAGTTGACAGGAGAAATATGACAGTGAATGTGTTAAAAACAGGGCTAATTTTACATGAACAGGTTCGTCTTCTGATGATAGCATTCTTATAAGTGTTTCCCTTGTAGGGTGACCCAAATATTTCTGTGGAACAAACACCTTTCTTTTAAAAATCGGCATAAGCATCACATATAAATAACAGATGATATTCGTCTTCGATATCCACCATAAAAACAGGCAAAATCTTGGATGTTTACGGCCAGTATTGATCATTATATCTGTCAAACCAAGTCTAAATGTAATAACTGTATTTCTAAGTTTCTTGCGTGTAGTGTTTGATGGATATCTCTCAGGTTCGATCATTGTTTTAAAGGATCTATATACATCAAATCTAGAACTAAAACTAAAGGTATTCATCTGATTCTGACGAAACATATCAACGGCTCTTTGACGAAATTCGTTCATAAACAACCACTCGCTACCAACACCCTGTAAAAGCCACACATATCCAAATCCATACGAAAATAACAGATATCTTATATTTGATGCCCATGTTACATAACCAAGAGTATCTAAATTAACCAGCATGTTGTACGATGTTTCCTTTGTTCAATTTCCATCCAATAAGTACTAATTCAGTGCCCGATTCCCTTGTGAAGTTTCCATCCAATCAGTATTAATTAAGTGCTCGCTTCCCTTGTAAAGTTTCCATCTTTGTCAACTTATTTCTCTTGTTTCCATGAACATATTCGATCTCTATGCATCCTGACATCCATTAACCTGATGAGAGTGAGCATACACTTTCTTCCTTATAATAAAAACGTCGACAGCCATAGACACTCTCCCTTAATCTCTGCGTTATTCAATAAGTCCATAGGTATCGTCATTAACAATTAACGATAATGCTTGGTCCATACGCGATACGAGCCCTTTAGCCCTTTTAGGAATATTCCAGCAAAAACACACCATGGACATTAGAACCTCACATTTTACCCATGTGGAGATTCGAACCTGGGGCTTCGGTGTGTCAGATGGGTACTTTGACCACAAGGCTACCACAAGATAGCATCTACTCTCTGTAATGCACACAAGATGGCATCTACCAGACGCTAGTGCGTTTGATATTAGGCGTTCTTTGGATAAGTAACCGACATGGAATGCTGCATTAAAGCTCAACAGTTCTTGTAAGAAAAACTAAAAGGATTCCCCGTGTCTTAGCTGCAGTTACCCCCTACTCCGTTCCTTGTTTGTCAACAATTTTTACAGATATCATTATTTGGCGACGGGGATCTCCTCAATGTAGTGATTGTTTGAGTGATTGTTTGAGTGAGTGATTGTTTGAGTGAGTGAGTGAGTGAGTGAGTGAGTGAGTGAGTGAGTGAGTGAGTGAGTGAGTGAGTGAGTGAGTGAGAGAGAGAGTGAGAGTGAGAGTGAGAGTGAGTGAGTGAGGTGAGTGAGTGAGTGAGTGAGAGTGAGTGAGAGGAGGAGTGAGTGAGTGAGTGAGAGGAGTGAGTGAGTGAGTGAGTGAGTGAGGAGTGAGTGAGTGAGTGAGAGTGAGAGTGAGAGTGAGAGTGAGGTGAGTGAGTGAGTGAGTGAGTGAGTGAGTGAGTGAGTGAGTGAGTGAGTGAGTGAGTGAGTGAGTGAATGAGTGAGTGAGTGATGTTCGCGCCGTCTCCTACAGTCTTCCGCAGCTTTTTGTGGGATGCTGGTCTCAGACTAGACAAACACATGTACATAGAAACAAATAACTCTGAATTGAAAAGGAGGCAGTGTGAGATCGGAGATGCAGGTATGGGCGGAACGGAAAATATTATAGCTCCGGGAATGTATGACAGATTAGTAAGGGGCGTTTTGGTCTTTGACGAAACCCACGACCATTGACGGTGTTGACAAAGCTAGAGAGATAATTTGTTTAAACCAATTTTCGAAATATAAGTCACGTGTTTCTAGCATATGTATGAGACGCTACTTGCGCCACCTTCAACGTAAGTATGAATGAATGTGTGTGTGTGTGCCTGTGTGTGTGTGCGCGTGCATGTATGTGTGTGTGTATGCATGTATGTGCGTACGTATACATGTGGGTATGTGTGATATTTGTCTGTCTGTCTGGATGGGAATGAGTGTGAGTTTACGCCACTTTTATTTCAGCAATATTCCAGCAATATCACGGCGGGGGAACACCAGAAATGGACTTCACACATTGTACCCATTTACTCATTTTTCATTTCAAAGGTTGATACCATTCGACAAGGACTTTCAGCCGAGGAAGTTGATATGTGTTTCAGTGAACCTCTCTTCACAGGCGATCCGCTAACACAGTTTGCGCCCTTCACCGTATGTCCCTGCACGCAACTTGCGCTCAAACACACAAAATCGACTGGTCATCCCATCCTACAAACTGAAATCCTTCGGACACCGATCATTCTCTTACTCTGCACCTGTACTTTGGAACTCTCTCCCATGTGCCCTTAAAAGCTCTCACACAATTGAAAGTTTTAAGTCCAGACTTAAAACCCACTTTTTCTCAGTATATTATGTATAACTTCATCTGTAAATACTCCAGTGTAAATATTCTGTAGCGCTTTGAGCCTGCCTTAGGGTGTGGAAGGGGCGCATTATAAATATGCATTTATTATTATATTATGTGGGGAATCGAACCTGGGTCTTCGGCGTGACGAGCGAACGCTTTAAGCACTAGGCTACCCCACCGGCCCGGATGGATGGATGGATGGATGGATGGATGCATGTGTGTGTGTAAGTACATATATGTGTATGTGTCAGAATCATCACTCAGGTCATCTTGAATCAGTTGAAGTAAAATACTATACGCTATACTCAGGGGTCCTCGGGAACAATGATCTACGGACCAGAGTAGCGATAACGTGGATTGCTATAGATTTGACAAGCAAGTGGGTGAGTGAGTTTAGTTTTACGCCGCACTCAGCAATATTCCAGCTATATGGCGGCGGTCTGTAAATAATCGAGTCTGGACCAAACAATTCAGTAATCAACAGCATGAGCATCGATCTGTGCAATTGGGAACCGATGGCATGTGTCAACCAAGTCGGCGAGCCTGACCACCCGATCCCGTTAGTCGCCTCTTACGACAAGCATGGGTTACTGAAGATCAATTCTAACCCGGACCTTCACGGGTCGATAAGCAAGCATGTGTGAAAGAGGATAGGGGTACATATCATTAATGTATGCCATTAATTTTGTCATTAATAGTTGTCAGAGGAGGTACGGAT
This sequence comes from Haliotis rubra, assembly GCF_003918875.1. Lineage (NCBI taxonomy): Eukaryota > Metazoa > Mollusca > Gastropoda > Lepetellida > Haliotidae > Haliotis > Haliotis rubra. The sequence continues at coordinate 487,979 of NW_025767173.1, read as the reverse complement.
GCTCAGTTGCGTCCCCCAGGTACTGGGTTCGAATCCCAGATCAGATTGTGTTGAAGAAATACAGTTCGCTCTACCACCATGTATAGTGTAATAAAACACACTTTCGCCCTGAACTATTATAGTTAAAGTACGAGGACGCTTAAGGTAAGACATGCTATAGCCGCGTTTGTGGTTTCATCCCCACTGACAAGTATTGTTTCGGTCTACCATATCAGCTGTAATTGACTGTATGCGGTTCAAGGCAGCGTTTCTTATACCATTACCTCACGTTTTTCAGTCTTCAGTTTATTGGCTTCATCACTAGTGCTATTTTTTTATTTTTTTAAAATTCACATACATTTATGCGCCATTAAAATATGTACAAGTTCAGTCAACCGCAGATATAACTTATAAGGTAGTCAGATATTACGACTGACTGACTGAGTTTGGTTTTACGCCGCTTTTAGCAATATTCCAGCAATATCACGGCGGGGGACACCAGAAATGGGCTTCACTCATTGTACCCATGTGGGGATTCGAACCCGGGTATTCGGCGTGACGAGCCAACGCTTTAACCACTAGACTACCCCACCGCCCCCAGATATTACGAACAATAAAAGTGGAGGTATGTACATAAAGCAAATGGTTCGAATAGCTTTATGATGTGAAACATCAAATATATGATAATAATGCAAGCCGTGACAAGGTCTATGCAGCAAATTTTCTTCACCAGAAAACCTCAATCAGCATAAATTTTACATGACACTAAAATTAACTCCATGTTAATGAGTTGCTTTTCAGAATCGTCAAAATATATGCAGTACTCTATACGAACTTAAATGATGAGGCCGCTCGCATTTAACTATTGCCTGATGCACATTAATCATTATGCATTTTACCTGACACAGATGATGTATTTTACGTGACATAGAGGATTGTTTCAAACAACAGCTTGAACAGTCTGTTGTATTAATTGTGGTTTTAGTGACATGATTTTGTATTGTTCACATGCAAATTTGTTTTCGTGCGAATGCGTTGGCCAGTCAGGTGTTACTGCAATTTGAGTAATATGTATTTACAAGTACCTTGCTCAACATCATTGGTTGACAACTAGAGGATGATGATCTACCAGACTCTGTGAGAGCATTCATACATCTCTATTCGTATGTGTGTATCAAACCGGAAAAACGTTAATTAATGCTAACTGTTTATTGTACGGTTTCAACTAGCTGTAAAATTTGGAGGAGTGGTTTGTTTACAAGTAAACGCCCGGAGAGCGGAAAGTCGCGGGTTCGATCCCCAACCGCGTCATACCAAAAGACGTGAAAATATGGTACTTGTTGGTCCCTGCCTGGTGCTCGGCATTAATTTTTTAATATTTTTATTTCGCTTTTTATTCAGGTATACATACAAGTTGACGTATATTATGTAAAGTATTAGTTCAATGCAAACATGTAGGGTCTCAATAAATAATCAATAATACTTTAGTATAATTATACAGTGTCAACATTGTTACATATACATCGAGATAATTTACCTATTCAACGGTTCTAATAGCACGTGTAGGCTGGACCATAGTTTTAGAAAGTAGGCTTCCTGGTCACGATTAATATATACATATTTTGTGGTATTATAATATTGTATGTAATCAGCTGTAATTGACTGTGTACGGTTCAAGGCAGCGTTTCTTATACCATTACCTCACGTTTTTCAGTCTTCAGTTTATTAACTTCATCACTAGTGCTATTTGTTGTTTTTAGTTCCCTACTGGCCTCTTCCAATTATGTACTACTTGTTATTTCTATTACATGCTGTTGATAATGTTAATCTGCTGCTTGTCACAACCTACCATGTATATATGCTCCTCACCATTTGGTTGTACTCACTTTTAGCTTGATAACGATGTAAGAATCTACATCGAAACGTCGCTCAACGCAAATAAACCAGAAGTTGTCATCCACAAAGTTGTATGTTTCCTTTGTTGAATCACCAACTTCTAGAATGCCGATCAAACAATTCAGTTTATCAAATAAAAATATGAATATGAATTACAAATTCATTTTTTCTAAATATTCAGGTCGAACATCTTATAGCTACATCGCATAAGTGACACTGGCGATTACACCCAACAGATGTCTGGCTGTTTTAAACGAGAACAAGTTGTCACCGGCTAGTACACACGTAGATGTGAAAGGTTAATGTCACCGTGACACTGCGTGGTGGGTTGGTACAGCCGGGCTATATGTCATTATACCGAGTTGAGAACATGCAGAGAGAGCCGTGAACCAGGTAAATGTTTTTGTCACTGTAATAATAAGGTTGTTTCCTGCATTTTTTTCGGAGTAGAATTTGTTTGTTTTTTTAAACAAATATTTTATCAAGGGCTGATTTTAGTTGAAAGAAATTAATACAAATGAGCCTTTATCAGTGGCATATGAAACGGAACCGAACTGTCTGACATTGTATTAGTAGTGGCGCTATGCAAGGCGACAACCGCCTAACATTAGAAGGAAGGCTAGTACAGGACGTACCAACATGTGTAATCATGCCATTCTACAGTCTGTGTATTACACCCATATATGGAGGACACTCACCCTTTACGTATATTCGTTATCAACAGTTTCGTTTAGAATTACGACATGTAACTTGCTTCTATCTCTATGAGGGAAAAAGGTGTATGAGGTGTATATATGTTATTTTAAAGAAATTGCTTGAAGTATCAATTATTGCACATTTATGATATTACCTCCCTTTGCTAAAACCGAAAGTTGGATTCTTGGAAATACACGGCGTACTACTTGCTGTAAAACTAGCTATGCATAGAAGGAATATAGTGACACCTTCACACGTATGGTATTCTGTGTGTATTGAATGCAGGTATCAGAGGGGATAGTTATGATACTGCTGCACATTATATTCTGTTTAATGACATGCTCGACTGACAGAGTAGTTATAGCATCACAAAAATGTTTTGCTAATGACATGCTGGATGGGGGGATAAATTGTCTCATGTTTCATTCTCTGTTACTAGTATAATGGAGAGAGTGGTAATAATACAAATATTCTTGGTTTATTACATTCAGATGGAGGAAGTAGTAATGTTGCACATGATATTCGTTATTACGTTAGGATGGAGAGAATAAAGATATCACAAATAACATTGCATGTTGGATAGAGGAAGTAGTGATATCACAAGCATGGCATGTAGGATAGCGGGAGTGGTGATATCACAAACATTGTTTATTACATGTAGGATAGAGGGAGTAGTGATATCACAAACATTGTTTATTACATCTAAGATAGTGTAGTGATGTCACGAAAAGATAGTCTTTGTTTATTTTATGCAGGATGGAGGGAGCTGAAGCTGCTATTGAGGAAAACCTAAGCTGCTCTATCTGCACCGAGGTTCTGACAGACCCTAAAACTCTTCAGTGCCTCCATAACTTCTGTGCATCATGTCTCCAGAAGTGTCTTAACAAATCAGCAAGTAACGAAACTCATGTGTCCGGCATCAAATGTCCCACCTGCCGAGAAGAGACACAGGTCCCTGACCCCTCTAGACCAGTGAGTCAGTGGGTCTCCCAGCTCCGGACCAACTTTATCATCAGGAACACCATTGAGGAGGGCCTACACAGGCCTTCCGACAAAGGTGAGGTACTAGTTGTAGGGTGGTGGTGGTGGTGGTGGAATTGGGTTTAATGTCGTGCTTGAGAATATTTCGCTCATATGACGACACGTGTATGTGTATGTGCGGCTGCTTGTACTAGCCCAGACTGAAGCTGGTTTTATAGTGCTAGCCCACTGTGATACCATGCTGCAGTGAAGCATGAATACCCCACTCAGACACATTATACTGACTCCAAGCCGACCAGTCCTTGATGTACCCATTAATGCCGAGCGCCAGGCAGGGACCTACAAGTACCATATTTTAACGTGGTAGTTGTAGGGAAAGAAGGTGGGTGTGGGGATGAGAGGTCAGAGGGGAAGGGGCAGGTTAGATTGTGAAGTTTGTTTGTTTGCCGTTAACGTTGCCCTCAGCAATATATTCCAGCCATATGATGTTGTCCTGGAAAATTTGAATCTGATCCAGCCATCCAGTGATTGATATTATGAACAATGATTCATGTACTGGGCTGTTAAGACACATCATCACCTAAGTCACTACCTCCTGAACTGTTTAGTCACCTCTTTAGACCGGCACAAGTTGCTAAGGACTTATTCTAACCTGGAATCCTGCGAGATTCAGGAAGAAGAGATTCGGGACCACCAGCAGGAGGAAGTAGGGTTGGGGAGGGGGAGGGGAGGTTGTCACTCCATATCTGATGCTAGCTATTCCATGTCAGACGTTACTCCATATCTGATACTAGCTATTCCATGTCAGACGTTACTCAATATCTGATGCATGCTATTCCACGTCAGACGTTATTCCATATCTGATCCATAGTATTCCACGTCAGACGTTACTCCATATCTGATGCATGCTATTTCAAGTCAGTCGTTATTCCATATCTGATGCATGCTATTCCACGTCAGACGTTACTCCATATCTGATGCTAGCTATTTCATGTCAGTCGTTATTCCATATCTGATCCATAGTATTCCACGTCAGACGTTACTCCATATCTGATGCATGCTATTTCAAGTCAGTCGTTATTCCATATCTGATCCATAGTATTCCACGTCAGACGTTACTCCATATCTGATGCATGCTATTTCAAGTCAGTCGTTATTCCATATCTGATCCATAGTATTCCACGTCAGACATTACTCCATATCTGATGCATGCTATTTCAAGTCAGTCGTTATTCCATATCTGATCCATAGTATTCCACGTCAGACGTTACTCCATATCTGATGCATGCTATTTCAAGTCAATCGTTTTTCCATATCTGATCCATAGTATTCCACGTCAGACGTTACTCCATATCTGATGCATGCTATTTCAAGTCAGTCGTTATTCCATATCTGATCCATAGTATTCCATGTCAGACGTTACTCCATATCTGATGCATGCTATTTCAAGTCAGTCGTTATTCCATATCTGATCCATAGTATTCCACGTCAGATGTTATTACATGTCTGATGCATGCTATTTCAAGTCAGTCGTTATTCCATATCTGATCCATAGTATTCCACGTCAGATGTTATTACATGTCTGATGCATGCTATTTCAAGTCAGTCGTTATTCCATATCTGATCCATAGTATTCCACGTCAGACGTTACTCCATATCTGATGCATGCTATTTCAAGTCAGTCGTTATTCCATATCTGATCCATAGTATTCCACGTCAGATGTTATTACATGTCTGATGCATGCTATTTCAAGTCAGTCGTTATTCCATATCTGATCCATAGTATTCCACGTCAGATGTTATTACATGTCAGATGCATGCTATTTCAAGTCAGTCGTTATTCCATATCTGATCCATAGTATTCCACGTCAGATGTTATTACATGTCTGATGCATGCTATTTCAAGTCAGTTGTTATTCCATATCTGATCCATAGTATTCCACGTCAGACGTTACTCCATATCTGATGCATGCTATTTCAAGTCAGTCGTTATTCCATATCTGATCCATAGTATTCCACGTCAGACATTACTCCATATCTGATGCATGCTATTTCAAGTCAGTCGTTATTCCATATCTGATCCATAGTATTCCATGTCAGACGTTACTCCATATCTGATGCATGCTATTTCAAGTCAGTCGTTATTCCATATCTGATCCATAGTATTCCACGTCAGACGTTACTCCATATCTGATGCATGCTATTTCAAGTCAGTCGTTATTCCATATCTGATCCATAGTATTCCACGTCAGATGTTATTACATGTCTGATGCATGCTATTTCAAGTCAGTCGTTATTCCATATCTGATCCATAGTATTCCACGTCAGATGTTATTACATGTCTGATGCATGCTATTTCAAGTCAGTCGTTATTCCATATCTGATCCATAGTATTCCACGTAAGACGTTACTCAATATCTGATGCATGCTATTTCAAGTCAGTCGTTATTCCATATCTGATCCATAGTATTCCACGTCAGACGTTACTCCATATCTGATGCATGCTATTTCAAGTCAGTCGTTATTCCATATCTGATCCATAGTATTCCACGTCAGATGTTATTACATGTCTGATGCATGCTATTTCAAGTCCGTCGTTATTCCATATCTGATCCATAGTATTCCACGTCAGACGTTACTCCATATCTGATGCATGCTATTTCAAGTCAGTCGTTATTCCATATCTGATCCATAGTATTCCACGTCAGATGTTATTACATGTCTGATGCATGCTATTTCAAGTCAGTCGTTATTCCATATCTGATCCATAGTATTCCATGTCAGACGTTACTCCATATCTGATGCATGCTATTTCAAGTCAGTCGTTATTCCATATCTGATCCATAGTATTCCACGTCAGATGTTATTACATGTCTGATGCATGCTATTTCAAGTCAGTCGTTATTCCATATCTGATCCATAGTATTCCACGTCAGATGTTATTACATGTCTGATGCATGCTATTTCAAGTCAGTTGTTATTCCATATCTGATCCATAGTATTCCACGTCAGACGTTACTCCATATCTGATGCATGCTATTTCAAGTCAGTCGTTATTCCATATCTGATCCATAGTATTCCACGTCAGATGTTATTACATGTCTGATGCATGCTATTTCAAGTCAGTCGTTATTCCATATCTGATGCATGCTATTCCACGTCAGACGTTTCTCCATATCTGATGCATGCTATTTCAAGTCAGTCGTTATTCCATATCTGATCCATAGTATTCCACGTCAGATGTTATTACATGTCTGATGCATGCTATTTCAAGTCAGTCGTTATTCCATATCTGATCCATAGTATTCCATGTCAGACGTTACTCCATATCTGATGCATGCTATTTCAAGTCAGTCGTTATTCCATATCTGATCCATAGTATTCCATGTCAGATGTTATTACATGTCTGACGCATGCTATTTCAAGTCAGTCGTTATTCCATATCTGATCCATAGTATTCCACGTCAGATGTTATTACATGTCTGATGCATGCTATTTCAAGTCAGTCGTTATTCCATATCTGATCCATAGTATTCCACGTCAGACGTTATTACATGTCTGATGCATAGTATTCCACATCTGAGGTGTGTTTCTCCCCTGCTAACATTACTCCATGTTTGATGCTAGTTGTATCATGTCTGATGTGTGTGTAATATATTCCACGCCTGTTATTATTACCTATCTGATCATACTCTGTTTCCAGATTGTGACATTTGCAGAGATGATGACCGACACATCCAAGCAGTGGTTCAGTGTTCCACATGTCAGCTCACATTCTGCCAGCCCTGCCTTCGTGTCCACAAAATGATCCCTACATGCAGAGAACATTATGTGAAAAGAATAGCCAGTATCCCTCCTATCAAGTATGAATGTTACAATTTTAACATCAGCCTGGAAACAAATTCATCATCAAGTCGAAGAAAGAAGATGTCCCAAAGAGTGAAAGAAGAAATCAGCTCCAAAATTGATGTCATTTGTAAGAGAGGCGAGGAGGACATCAGGAACAAGGAGAAGCAGTTGACAGCAGATACTGATGCTGTTGTTGATGAAGTGTTTGAGAAATTTGACTCTTTGTATCGAGTACTCAGTGCTGAGGAAAGGAGTGATCACAGCTCATCTGACGATTCGAATGAAGAGGATGGCAAGAAAGTAGTAGCCACAATCAAGCTGTCCTCAAAGGTTGAGTCATTTATCAACAGTGGTTACAGAGATTCACTGGCATCTGCAAGGGCAACATTAGACTTCAAGGAAACAGAAGACCTGGGATTCGCCCCCTCTGATTCTGATGATCCTGGGATGGAGACCATAAAGGTAAATATGGATGATCTGGAAGACTCCGGGTCTGATGAAGAGGATGAGATGGAAGAGTTCTCCCGTTCCAATGTGGGAGTCACTGATTGTAAGTTGGGAGATGACGATGATCCTTGGATAAAGAGCATTCTTGTAATGACATCCTGCAGTGTGGAAACTATTGTTGTGGCGGATGGGAACAACAGATGTGTCAAATCCTTCTACACTGACGTAGGTGGACCTTGTCATAGCCGCTTAAAGCTGTCTGGTCAGCCATGGGGACTCACAGAACTTATAAATGAAAGGATCTTTGTTACTTGTCCAGATGAAAAGTCTATCCTCACAGTTAGGGTTAGACCTGATCTTAAGACTTTGGAGAAGATTAAAGTGGGAAAGAAATTGTTCAGTGTTGCCACCGTGGATCCGGACACAGTTATAGCTTGTGCTCGAGACGAGCACCCCCCGGCCTTACACATCATGAACCTGAAGGGAACCATCCTGAAAACCATTTCCAAGGTCATGAAAGAAAACCTTTTCAAATCTCCAACATGCATCACCACGTCACCAAGGGGATATTATTTGGTTGCTGAAAAAAAAGGGCAGGTCCTGTCTATAACAAAAGAGGGGTTCGTTTGTAAGAGAGAGGATATAGAGCTTGAGACATCACTACAGTGGATAACATGTAGCCGTGATGATGGCAAGGTGTATATAGTTGACACAGAAGGAAGCAACATTGTGTGGGTCAGGGAAGGAGGAGATAACATGACTGTCCTCACAGGAGAACATCGCATACTGTTCCCAGTCTGTGTCTGTCGATACAGGGATGCCATGTTTGTGGTAGACAAAATGGGGAAGATCAAGAAGTTTCAACTCACCACAGAAAATTGACATGAGTTACATACCTCCACAGGTAATGTATCCCCTGAAGAAACATTCAAAACCAATGGTATACAAAGAAATCAGAAGAGGTTTACATAAACTGATGTTTCTTCCAATGTGAAGCTGAATGATGCCAAACCCATAAGTGAATATGATGAGTGCTTCATACTGCATCAGCAATGGCCATATTTCAGGACATATTTATTGTTGGCTTACACAGCCATGTGTAGTGACAGTTACTGATGGTTAATGCCATAGTATTTATTTCAATGGGGTGATGATGGCCTGTAAGTATAAACATGCTCTGACCAGAAGAACAAGTGAATTATACTGGATTATAGTCTGTCATACAGATATACTTATACATATAAGAGCTATGCATAAGGAAGGAGCTTTTATACATGACTTACCAAAACGGCAGGCGTTCAGTAAAATCCATTTTTGCCTTACTTGATATTGATTATGAATTTAGATGTTCTAGAAATAATGAAAAAGCTGAAGTGTTTTTGCAGTGTTCTTGTAGTGTTAAAAAAATAAATAACATATCCATCATATATCTTTGTATTTATTCTTTGCCTATGATAACAATATTCACATAAATTCATAATTTTGTAAAATAATTTGTAATGGTTTATCAAAACAGTTTTGGTTTAAAAGTTTTACAGACCAAAACATGTCTTAACTTAACAATTAACAGTAGGCCTTCAATATTTTGACATGTATATTTTACAACACAGAACTTTCTGAATTTCTCAACACAACAAGCATGAAAATAACAGTAAATGCCCCTGCAAACCAAATCATTACTTCAAATAAATGCATAAGTAGTAGCAGCTACTCCATAGTGATATAATTAAAATAATGCATCACAACATTATTATGCCACAAGTTTAGTAGTAGTTAATGACAGTTCTAGGAAATTAAAGGGGAACTACACTTAGGTAAATAGGCATCCCTGCCAATTTGATTAGTCCTTTAAACATCAATACAAGTTCACATTTTATGGTGTGTACCCATTTAGCAGTTTCTGATTAACCAAATTCGAGAGATAGTGATTTGTTTCACCCATTATTACAATGTCCTGAAAATGACAGAGTATAGTACCCCTTTAATAATGGGGCAAGGCTATGGTCAACACTGCTTGACAGCTGACATTAGTATGAAGCAAAACAGACCAAGTGACTGGAGGAAGAACTACCATCTTGTTTCCTTGACTTGATAGTCACCTGAATCCTTGTACACCATATTTTCAAGAAAATAACCAAACAACCAAAGAATTATCCTATTTCAAAACATTGAGAAACATGAAACTAAGAAAGCATATAGTGGTCTCCTGAGTTTCTGTCCCCAACTTACATACTAACCTAACAATAACAATATATACATGCAAATTTCTGTAATTATAAGTGATAAACCGTTGCTATTCACATGAATAACCAAACACTAAACATTTTTCTTTGAGAGGCATTTTAGAAGTTGTGAAGATGAAGGAAAACTAAGTTCTATGGTTAGTCAACTTCTTTATTGCAATGAGTGCGACGTTACGGTGTAGGTACTAACACTGTTATCAAGCAAGTGATGTTAGTACCTACACCGAAACGTCGCACTCAATGCAATAAAGAAGTTGACTATCCATAGAACTTAGTTTTCCTTCAAACACTAAACAACTTGTAATGTCTATTAAAAATGACAAATGATGTGTGAACAAACTAATGGCGGCAGATTGATGAAGTATCAGGTTGACTAGAGTGAGTGAGTGAGTTCAGTTCAACAAAGCTCATGCAGAGAATACACAATGCCCTTCAGTAAGAAGACAAATTGATATGTTATATTTCGAATCCAAACTATATTTCAATCCCCATTAGTACTAGAATCTGTACTTTACTGAGAAAGTGTAATCCCGAACATGAAACATATGTCATATCATGTCATGGCACACAGGGCTTTAAGCATGTACACGTGTGGGGAGTTAAACTCAAGCCATACAGAGCCACCCACTGTCCTACGCTGACTAGACATGTTAGTACGTAACCAGTAAAATACAGAGGTGTTTCAGCCCACACCAGGGCCCCATTTCACAAAGCGATCATAACACTTAGGTGATCGTAACTCCCATACTTTAACATAGATTTACGATAGTAGTAGTGCTTGGAGCGATTTGTTAAACGGGCCCCAGTACTGCCGCTGTCCTCCTGACAACAAAAATAACTCAACACAGGTTGTCGGCAAGCTAAAATTATCATAAAAATCTTAAAAGTCTGTTAATGTGTCCGGAAAAAGTGATACAAAAATATTTCAACTCCCTTTAAACATGTAAAGAAATTACAAAAGACAATATTCTGTTTAAATCTGATCCCTTAAACACACACAAAATCATCATGTTTTATTTTAAGGGAAATTAAACTAAAGTAATATCCAATCAATACATGTGTACAATGGGCCTTGAGATTGAGTGAGTGAGTGAGTCAGTTGCACACTCAGCAATATTCCAGCGATATGGCGGCGGTCTGTAAATAAATCAGTCTGGACCAGACAATCCAGGGATCAACAGGTTTTGAGACTGAGTCAAGAAACAGCATCCACTGCCAAGACAACATATACGTTTTGTGCAAATTTGTATCATCTTTGTAAAGAGAAAGCAATTCCGAATGGGTGACGATTGTTGATTATAATCTTGTTAAAGGGATAGTACAAGGTACTTAAAATATTTGGCTTATCTACAATGACATACAGTACTTCTCCCCTCTGTATCCATTCTTTTACTTTTGGCCATAGTGTGCTCAATCCACAATATAACAGTGAAGAATGGTTTGGTAGAATAAATATATTTAAATAAATGATAACTTCATTGCTTAGCAAACTGAAATTGAATAGCTATCGTCAAAAGTAAGATCACAAGGCTTCAATTCTAATTTCTGGACAACAGGATCCATTCTGATAGGTGGACATGAAGTTTTAAAAACGATGGGTGCAAAAACTTTCATGACATCTAAAAAAGCAAAGATGTTTTCCTGACATCACAAATAGTATTTAGGTTTTCTGGAAAAGCTGCAAATAGGCAACAGATATGTATTTATAATAAGTCAGAAAATGCAAAGGACAGTAAACAGCAAAATAAGGTATCAGTAAAAGATTAAACAAAGTAAAAGAACTGCTAATCACATTCTAAAATACAATATATACAAACAGAAGTTAACCACGGAACACTAACACCAACATGTGTGAACAACTTGCTACTAACTCAACTCTCTCTACAATCCTGCAGTCAGCAACAGTTATTCGGATGCTTCAAGTTCCTTCAGTGAGTTAGAATAGTATTTTTCAGTGATATTACTGTAATATCTGAGAAAAGACCACTGTGATCCAGGTCACAGATGCATATCCCTCAGAAGAATCCAAAGGGCACACGATGCTGGCAAAGAACTGACACTATGGATGACTAATCTGGTGAGTGAGTATGGTTTTATGCCACTTTTAGCAATATTTCCACCACAAATAGGCTTCATACATTGTACCCATCTGGGGAATCAAACCAGGGTCTTTGACGGGACGAGCGAACGCTTTAACCACTAGGCTACACCACCGTCCCTAATCTGGTACTTCAACCATGGCAAAGGGGACACAACTCTGCTGAGCAATGTCAACGCACGAAGCTGTTTGAGTGAAGAATTACATAACTGCGTCAGACACCTGCACATACCACTGAACTTAAAGATTTTTGCAATGTACTTGCAAATAATGTACAACTAGGTAAGCAGTCATGAACTGAAAGTCCACTGGGTGGGTGGGGACGTAGGGAAGGTACAGTACATCATTGATGTCATGACATGACAGTTTGTGGATCGGGAGACCAAAGTGGTGCACATTAGCAAAATTGGGATAAAAAAAGGACAGGTGTACTTAGGTGTTTGTATTGGTGGGAAAAGTCTTGAGGGGTGTATGGTGACCAATGTTTGTTCCCAGTTATTTGACATCTGTGGAGATGGGCGAATCAAACAAGGGGAGATAACTTTGGCTAGCCTCACATTTACCTCCTCACAGACATACAAGATGTATCATACACAGAATTAAATAAATTCATAGTGGGTGCGCGTGTGTGCATGTTAGTGTCAGAGAGAGTGATATTTCTTGAAACAATCTATTCTGACTGGATAAGACTGAAAGTGTGACTTGATAGCTGATGAATTAATAGTGAGCCAGTCTGGATTAGGAAGAGTTTTCTGCAAGACTTTTCTTCAGTTGACAAATACTTCATGTACACTTTGCTTGATCTGTCCGCAAATATGGTCCCTTAACACTTGGTTCATACCTGGTAGATATCTCAATATACTAAAGGTATATGGCCTTGAAATGTAAACACTCAATGCATCTCCTAAACCCTACTATCTTAATCATCACCATTCTACGACATCCATTGTTTATTTCTTAATTCTTCACAAACTTAATATAAGTGAATTATTTTGGTTCTGTAACCAACAAATGATAGAGGCAACTAATTCACCCATCTGTTTGTTATACTGCCGCTGTGACAAAATGGAGTTGACGGTGATACTGCGATTGACACAGCGCTACAACACTGATGAACAGGTTGAGTGAGTGAGTGAGTTGGGGTTTACGCCTTTTTTAGCAATATTCCAGCAATATCACGGCGGGGGACACCAGAAATGGACTTCACGCATTGTGCCCATGTGGGGATTCGAACTCGGGTCGTCAGCGTGACGAGTCGACATTTAACTATTAGGCTACCCCACCGCACCAATGAACAGGTTGAAGCAAGGAGGTTTGCAAGAGAAAGACAAAAACAGTTATCCCATATTATTTAATATCAGGGTCAAACTTCACATTTAGCAAACAAACAAATTCTTGGTCTTAAAATATGAAAGGCCTTGTTTCATATCTGACATACATGTCCAAACTCACATTCTGCTGCTTACGATCAGTGCTTCTGTATGTTCATACCCACAATGCCTTGATACACCAAATTAATGATGTCTAGTCATGTTATCATTAAAACATTCAAGTGCTGTAAGTGATGCTGTGCTATGGCTTCACAATATCATGGGTAGTTACCAAGGAGAGACGATGTCATGACAGTGCAAGTTACCATGGTTACTTGATGCAAGCTGGGAAGATGGTCACAACATAAAAGGGGAGATAACTATCCAGTTAGTAGTGCTATTACCTTATCACAGACATGCAAGACATAGAATTATCAATCCATCATAATGTACAACTCAGATAGAAATCTTAGATCTAAAGTACCCATTCACAGCATGGAATATTTTACAGTACCCAAAGCAGGAATTGCTGTCTGGTAGGTGTTTTTCAATTTGCTGCTATCCCAAATTCGTGGGTTCCCTCAGGGATTGATCTGCTCAGAGATATTAAAGCCTCAAGTGTTTACCCCAAAGCAGAAAATGAGCAAATTTTTCAATTTTGTCAATTCCCGTTGACATTGACATAACATGTGAAGTCAGGTGGAAGTTCACTGACCAAATAGCAAGTAAGTGGAAGGGGTATTATTGTAAAGATTGCAACACTGAAATACCTACCGGTACATATCTAAGGAGTAACAAAGAATATCCTAAACTGGAAAACGAAATGCTGTGGGAACTTAGCTTGGAAACCTAGATAAATCCCTGTCACAATTCATATTAGGGGTGTCTGATGTATCGATGGATCTCAAACTGATATTTGATACAATGCATGATACGCCTACCCGTCTGTCAATTCATGTCTGAATTCTGTATTGATTTCAAAAAGCTAAAATTACGAAATTTTGCAATAAGCAAGCCTGATACAATGTTACCTTCCCACCTGCCAAAAGCAGAATGCTAAATCTAAGAAGAGTTAAACACAATCTGGTTGATAGCAACAAGCTCTCAGCCGGCCCCCATGGTGCATGGATTGACACTAATTAGGTTTTACAATATGAATGTGTAAGGTAGATGTTTGTCGCGGAAACCTCTAATATGAATACCAAACTGTAACTGTCTACAAAACATAATTCTTGATAAAGAGAAGGCCAGAGTCATATGGTATAATTACATATTAACATGAGATGATGATCATTGTATATTAAACCGACACAGTGTTAAATAACCTTGTAAATAACATTCTTACAAAGATGCTGACGTAACCATGTACTAACACAGCTTATACAACAGTCATATTTCCCCAATAAAACAAACAATGTGTCAAAATTTGATGAAGTAGAACCTTTAGCATTCATAATGATGTCATATCCAGGTTTCTTTAGCTCAATGTCTTTGCTACCAGCCCAGAACATGTATTACTTCATCAAATCCTAATCATTGTGAACTTATTTATCTTTCTTTCCCTCAGTGTTGTCTTCTTCTGAATCTTCTTCATCGTCAAAGTCATTATCTTCATCATCAATCTCGTCGTCATTTTCATCCTGAATTTCTTCATTTCCTGTTCCAGCGATTTCTTCTTCAGTAAGTTCATTCTTATCCACAAGTTCGAATTCCCCATTTTCACTTTTATCACTCCCAGAATTTTCATCCTTTTCAATTTCTTCCTTTTTGGCTTCCTCAGCGTTTTCTTCTTTTCCTTTCTCCTTCTCTTCCTTGGATTGTTTGTCCTTCGTCTTGTCTGCTTTTGAGTCCTTGCCAAAGTAATCATGTTTATAAAGAGGTTTGAAGGAGTCAAAGAAACCAACGTCTTCTGTCAAATTTGGTAGGAACCAGAAGTGATGTTTTCCAAGTGATGCAACCCACGCCAGGCAGAATAATACAAGGCGAACTGAAACCCCAAAACAGAATGATGTAAGTATAACATTGGCAATAATATTCTGGTGTTGACTAACTAACCCTTTGGGGTTTTTATCCAAAGGACATGACCATTGTCAGTCAGTGAATCCCCCATTGCTGTGCACACAAGCCTTTACGCTGGCATAAATACCTTGTAACACAAATAACATTTTCCCATCTTATCCCGCCCGTCTTTAACATAACCATAACTTTTGTCGAATCAAAGGCGTTTTTAAAGTCAATAAATGCAACATATATTTTACGTTTCCTTCTTATTAAGTACTTTTGCACAATTGCATACAATGTAAAAATATGGTCAGACGTAGAATAATCGTTCCTGAAGCCAGCTTGTGTTTCAGGGATTATATTTCTAATATTTGCCCACATGTTTAATCTTTTGTTGAGGATAAATGTAATTAATTTACCAATACTACTCGTCAAACATATGCCTCTGTAATTATTAAGTGCTTGCTTCCTTTGTTCAATTTCCATCAAATCAGTACTAATTAAGTGCTGCCTTCCTTTGTTCAGTTTCCATTAAATCAGTACTAAATAATTAAGTGCTGGCTTCATTTCTAAAGTTTCCATCCAATCAGTATTAATAAAGTGCTCGCTTCCCTTGTAAAGTTTCCATCTTTGTCAACTTATTTCTCTTGTTTCCATGAACATATTCGAGCTCTATGCATCCTGACATCCATTCACCTGATGAGAGTGAGCATACACTTTCTTCCTTATAATAAAAACGTCGACAGCCATAAACACTCTACCTCAATCTCTGCGTTATTCAATAAGTCAACAGGTATCGTCATTAACAATTAACGATAATGCTTGGTCCATACGCGATACGAGCCCTTTAGCCCTTTTAGGAATATTCCAGCAAAAACACACCATGGACATTAGAACCTCACATTTTACCCATGTGGAGATTCGAACCTGGGGCTTCGGTGTGTCAGATGGGTACTTTGACCACAAGGCTACCACAAGATAGCATCTACTCTCCGTAATGCACACAAGATGGCATCTACCAGACGCTAGTGCGTTTGATATTAGGCGTTCTTTGGATAAGTAACTGACATGGAATGCTGGATTAAAGCTCAACAGTTCTTGTAAGAAAAACTAAAAGGGTTCCCCGTGTCTTAGCTGCAGTTACCCCCTCCTCCGTTCCTTGTTTGTCAACATTTTTTACAGATATCATTATTTGGCGACGGGGATCTCCTGAATGTAGTGATTGTTTGAGTGATTGTTTGAGTGATTGTGATTGTTTGAGTGAGTGAGTGAGTGAGTGAGTGAGTGTGAGTGAGTGAGTGAGTGAGTGAGTGAGTGAGTGAGTGAGTGAGTGAGTGAGTTATGTTCGCGCCGTCTTCCACAGTCTTCCGCAGCTTTTTGTGGAATGGCATGATGCTGGTCTCAGACTAGACAAACACATGTACATAGAAACAAATAACTCTGAATTGAAAAAGAGGCAGTGTGAGATCGGAGATGCAGGTTTGGGCGGAACGGAAAATATTATAGCTCCGGGAATGTATGACAGATTAGTAACGGGCGTTTTGGTCTTTGACGAAACCCACGACCTTTGACGGTGGGAACGGTGGGAACACCAGAACTGGGCTTCACACATTGTACCCATGTACTCATTTTTCATTTCAAAGGTTGATACCATTCGACAAGGACTTTCAGCCGAGGAAGTTGATATGTGTTTCAGTGAACCTCTCTTCACAGGCGATCCACCTCTCTTCACAGGCGATCCGCTAACACAGTTTGCGCCCTTCACCGTATGTCACCGGACGCAACTTGCGCTCAAACACACAAAATCGACTGGTCATCCCATCCTACAAACTGAAATCCTTTGGACACTGATCATTCTCTTACTCTGCACCTGTACGTTGGAACTCTCTCCCATGTGCCCTTAAAAGCTCTGACACAATTGACATTTTTAAGTCCAGACTCAGTATATTATGTGTAACTTCATCTGTAAATACTCCAGTGTAAATATTCTGTAGCGCTTTGAGCCTGCCTTAGGGTGTGGAAGGGGCGCATTATAAATATGCATTTATTATTATATTATGTGGGGAATCGAACCTGGGTCTTCGGCGTGACGAGCGAACGCTTTAAGCACTAGGCTACCCCACCGGCCCGGATGGAAGGATGGATGGATGGATGCATGTGTGTATGTAAGTACCTATGAGTGTATGTGTCAGAATCATCACTCAGGTCATCTTGAATCAGTTGAAGTAAAATACTATACGCTGTACTCAGGGGTCCTCGGGAAACAATGATCTACGGACCAGAGTAGCGTTAACGTGGATTGCTGTAGATTTGACAAGCAAGTGAGTGAGTGAGTTTAGTTTTACGCCGCACTCTGCAATATTCCAGCGATATGGCGGCGGTCTGTAAATAATCGAGTCTGGACCAGACAATCCAGTAATCAACAGCATGAGCATCGATCTGTGCAATTGGGAACCGATGGCATGTGTCAACCAAGTCGGCGAGCCTGACCACCCGATCCCGTTAGTCGCCTCTTACGACAAGCATGGGTTACTGAAGATCCATTCTAACCCGGACCTTCACGGGTCGATAAGCAAGCATGTGTGAAAGAGGATAGGGGTACATATCATTAATGTATGCCATTAATTTTGTCATTAACAGTTGTCAGAGGAGGTACGGATGCTCAGTTGCGTCCCCCAGGTACTGGGTTCGAATCCCAGATCAGATTGTGTTTAAGAAATACAGTTCGCTCTACCACCATGTATAGTGTAATAAAACACACTTTCGCCCTGAACTATTATAGTTAAAGTACGAGGACGCTTAAGGTAAGACATGCTATAGCCGCGTTTGTGGTTTCATCCCCGATGGTAGAGGTCACTGACAAGTATTGTTTCGGTCTACCATATCAGCTGTAATTGACTGTATACGGTCCAAGGCAGCGTTTCTTATACCATTACCTCACGTTTTTCAGTCTTCAGTTTATTGGCAGTTTAGTGCTATTTTTATATATCATATAGTATATATATTTTTTTATATATATATATATTTATTTTTTTTCAAATTCACATATGCGCCATTAAAATATGTACAAGTTCAGTCAACCGCAGATATAACTTATAACGTAGTCAGATATTACGACTGACTGACTGAGTTTGGTTTTACGCCGCTTTTAGCAATATTCCAGCAATATCACGGCGGGGGACACCAGAAATGGGCTTCACTCATTGTACCCATGTGGGGATTCGAACCCGGGTCTTCGGCGTGACGAGCCAACGCTTTAACCACTAGACTACCCCACCGCCCCCAGATATTACGAACAATTAAAGTGGAGCTATGTACATAAAGCAAATGGTTCGAATAGCTTTATGATGTGAAACAACAAATATATGATAATAATGCAAGCCGTGACAAGGTCTATGCAGCAAATTTTCTTCACCAGAAAACCTCAATCAGCATAAATTTTACATGACACTAAAATTAACTCCATGTTAATGAGTTGCTTTTCAGAATCGTCAAAATATATGCAGTACTCTATACGAACTTAAATGATGAGGTCGCTCGCATTTAACTATTGCCTGATGCACATTAAACATTATGCATTTTACCTGACACAGATGATGTATTTTACGTGACATAGAGGATTGTTTCAAACAACAGCTTGAACAGTCTGTTGTATTAATTGTGGTTTTAGTGACATGATTTTGTATTGTTCACATGCAAATTTGTTTTCGTGCGAATGCTTTGGCCAGTCAGGTGTTACTGCAATTTGAGTAACATGTATTTACAAGTACCTTGCTCAACATCATTGGTTGACAACTAGAGGATGATGATCTACAGACTCTGTGAGAGTATTCATACATCTCTATTAGTATGTGTGTATCAAACCGGAAAAACGTTAATTAATGCTAACCGTTTATTGTACGGTTTCAACTAGCTGTAAAATTTGGAGGAGTGGTTTGTTTACAAGTAAACGCCCGGAGAGCGGAAGGTCGCGGGTTCGATCCCCGACAGCGTCATACCAAAAGACGTTAAAATATGGTACTTGTTGGTCCCTGCCTGGTGGTCGGCATTAATTTTTTAACTTTTTTATTTCGCTTTTTATTCAGGTATACATACAAGTTGACGTATATTATGTAAAGTATTAGTTCAATGCAAACATGTAGGGTCTCAATAAATAATCAATAATACTTTAGTATAATTATACAGTGTCAACAGTGTTACATATACATCGAAATAATTTACCTATTCAACGGTTCTAATAGCACGTGTAGGCTGGACCATAGTTTTAGAAAGTAGGCTTTCTGGTCACGATTAAAATATACATATTTTGAGGTATTATAATATTGTATGTAATCAGCTGTAATTGACTGTATACGGTTCAAGGCAGCGTTTCTTATACCATTACCTCACATTTTTCAGTCTTCAGTTTATTAACTTCATCACTAGTGCTATTTGTTGTTTTTAGTTCTCTACTGGCCTCTTCCAATTATGTACCACTTGTTATTTCTATTACATGCTGTTGATAATGTTAATCTGCTGCTTGTCACAACATACCATGTATATATGCTCCTCACCATTTGGTTGTACTCACTTTTAGCTTGATAACGATGTAAGAATCTACATCGAAACGTCGCTCAACGCAAATAAACCAGAAGTTGTCATCCATAAAGTTGTATGTTTCATTTGTTGAATCACCAACTTCTAGAATGCCGATCGAACAATTCAGTTTATCAAATAAAAATATGAATATGAATTTCAAATACATTTTTTCTAAATATTCAGGTCGAACATCTTACAGTTACATCGCATAAGTGACACTGGCGATTACACCCAACAGATGTCTGGCTGTTTTAAACGAGAACAAGTTGTCACCGGCTAGTACACGCGTAGATGTGAAAGGTTAATGTCACCGTGACACTGCGTGGTGGGTTGGTACAGCCGGGCTATATCTCATTATACCGAGTTAAGACATGGAGAGAGAGCCATGAAGCAGGTAAATGTTTTTGTCACTGTAATAATAAGGTTGTTTTCTGCATTTTTTTCGGAGTAGAATTTGTTTCGTTTTTTAAACAAATATTTTATCAAGGGCTGATTTTAGTTGAAAGAAATTAATACAAATGAGCCTTTATCAGTGGCATATGAAACGGAACCGAACTGTCTGACATTGTATTAGCAGTGGCGCTATGCAAGACGACAACCGTTTAACATTAGACGGAAGGCTAGTACAGGACGTACCAACATGTGTAATCATGCCATTCTACAGTCTGTGTATTACACCCATATATGGAGGACAATCACCCTTTACCTATATTCGTTATCAACAGTTTCGTTTAGAATTACGACATGTAACCTGCTTCTATCTCTGTGAGGGAAAATAACAGTGTATATATGTTGTTTTAAAGAAATTGCTTGAAGTATCAATTATTGCACATTTATGATATTACTTCCCTTTCCTAAAACCGAAAGTTGGATTCCTGGAAATACACGGCGTACTACTTGCTGTAAAACTAGCTATGCATAGAAGGAATATAGTGACACCTTCACACTATGATATTCTGTGTGTATTGAATGCAGTATCAGAGGGGATAGTTATGATACTGTCGCACATTATATTCTGTTTAATGACATGCTCGACTGACAGAGTAGTTATAGCATCACAAAAATGTTTTGCTAATGACATGCTGGATGGGGGGAGAAATTGTCTCATGTTTCATTCTCTGTTACTAGTATAATGGAGAGAGTGGTAATATTACAAATATTCTTGGTTTATTACATTCAGATGGAGGAAGTAGTAATGTTGCACATGATATTCGTTATTGTTATTACGTTAGGATGGAGAGAATAAAGATATCACAAATAACATTGCATGTTGGATAGAGGAAGTAGTGATATCATAAGCATGGCATGTAGGAAAGTGGGAGTGGTGATATCACAAACACTGTTTATTACATGTAGGATAGAGGAAGTAATGATATCATAAGCATGGCATGTAGGATAGTGGGAGTGGTGATATCACAAACACTGTTTATTACATGTAGGATAGAGGAAGTAATGATATCATAAGCATGGCATGTAGGATAGAGGGAGTAGTGATATCACAAACATTGTTTATTACATGTAGGATAGAGGAAGTAATGATATCATAAGCATGGCATGTAGGATAGAGGGAGTAGTGATATCACAAACATTGTTTATTACATGTAGGATAGAGGAAGTAATGATATCATAAGCATGGCATGTAGGATAGAGGGAGTAGTGATATCACAAACATTGTTTATTACATGTAGGATAGAGGAAGTAATGATATCATAAGCATGGCATGTAGGATAGTGGGAGTGGTGATATCACAAACATTGTTTATTACATGTAGGATAGAGGAAGTAATGATATCATAAGCATGGCATGTAGGATAGAGGGAGTAGTGATATCACAAACATTGTTTATTACATGTAAGATAGTGTAGTGATATCGCGAAAAGATAGTCTTTGTTTATTTTAAGCAGGATGGAGGGAGCTGAAGCTGCTATTGAGGAAAACCTAAGCTGCTCTATCTGCACCGAGGTTCTGACAGACCCTAAA
Organism: Haliotis rubra; assembly: GCF_003918875.1. Lineage (NCBI taxonomy): Eukaryota > Metazoa > Mollusca > Gastropoda > Lepetellida > Haliotidae > Haliotis > Haliotis rubra. The sequence continues at coordinate 465,922 of NW_025767173.1, read as the reverse complement.
ACTCTTCAATGCCTCCATAACTTCTGTGCATCATGTCTCCAGGAGTATCTTAACTTATCAGCTCGTCTCAACACTCATGTGTCGGGCATCAAATGTCCCAACTGCCGAGAAGAGACGCAGGTCCCTGACCCCTCTAGACAAGTTAGTCAGTGGGTCTCCCAGCTCCGGACCAACTGCATCATCAGGAACACCATTGAACAGGGCCTACACAGGCCTTCTGACAAAGGTGAGGTGGTAGTTGTATGGTGGTGGTGGTGGTGGAATTGGGTTTAACGTCGTGCTTGAGAATATTTCGCTCATATGACGACGTACATGCGTGTGTATGTGTATGTATGTGCAGCTGCTTGTACTAGCCCAGACTGAAGCTGGTTCTATAGTGCTAGCCCACTGTGATACCTTGCCGCAGTGAAGCATGAATACCCCACTCAGACACATTATACCGACTCCGAGCCGACAAGTCCTTGTTGTACCCACTAATGCCGAGCGCCAGGCAGGGACCAACAAGTACCATATTTTAACGTGGTAGTTGTAGGGAAAGAAGGTGGGCGTGGGGATGAGAGGTCAGAGGGGAGGGGGCAGGTTAGATTGTGAAGTTTGTTTGTTTGCCGTTAACGTTGCCCTCAGCAATTTATTCCAGCCATATGATGTTGTCCTGGAAAATTTGAATCTGATCCAGCCATCCAGTGATTGATATTATGAACAATGATTCATGTACTGGGGGTGTTAAGACACATCATCACCTAAGTCACTACCTCCTGAACTGTTTAGTCACCTCTTTAGACTGGCACAAGTTGCTAAGGACTTATTCTAACCTGGAATCCTGAGAGATTCAGGAAGAGGAGATTCAGGACCACCAGCAGGAGGAAGTAGGGTTTGGGAGGGGAGGTTGTCACTCCATATCTGATGCTAGCTATCCCACGTCAGACGTTACTCCATATCTGATGCATGCTATTCCATGTCAGACGTCACTCCATATCTGATGCATGCTATTTCAAGTCAGTCGTTATACATATCTGATGCTAGCTATTACATATATCTGATCCATAGTATTCCACGTCAGACGTTACTCCATATCTGATGCATGTTATTTCAAGTCAGTCGTTATTCCATATCTGATCCATTGTATTCCACGGCAGACGTTATTACATGTCTGATGCATAGTATTCCACATCTGAGGTGAGTTTCTCCCCTGCTAACATTACTGCATGTTTGATGCTAGTTATATCATGTCTGATGTGTGTGTAATATATTCCACGCCTGTTATTATTACCTATCTGATCATATTCTGTTTCCAGATTGTGACATTTGCAGAGATGATGACCGAAACATCCAAGCAGTGGTTCAGTGTTCTACATGTCAGCTCACATTCTGCCAGCCCTGCCTTCGTGTCCACAAAATGATCCCTGCATGCAGAGAACATTATGTGAAAAGAATAGCCAGTATCCCTCCTATCAAGTATGAATGTTACAACTTTAACATCAGCCTGGAAACAAATTCATCATCAAGTCGAAGAAAGAAGATGTCCCAAAGAGTGAAAGAAGAAATCAGCTCCAAAATTGATGTCATTTGTAAGAGAGGCGTGGAGGACATCAAGAACAAGGAGAAGCAGTTGACAGCAGATACTGATGCTGTTCTTGATGAAGTGTTTGAGAAATTTGACTCTTTGTATCCAGTACTCAGTGCTGATGAAAGGAGTGATCACAGCTCACTTGACGATTCGGATGAAGAGGATGGCAAGGAAGTAGTAACCACAATCAAGCTGTCCTCAAAGGTTGAGTCATTTATCAACAGTGGTTACGGAGATTCACTGGCATCTGCAAGGGCAACATTAGACTTCAAGGAAACAGAAGACCTGGGATTCGCCCCCCTCTGATTCTGATGATCCTGGGATGGAGACCATAGAGGTAAATATGGATGATCTGGAAGATGAAGAGGATGAGATGGAAGAGTTCTCCCGTTCCTATGTGGGAGACGCTGATTGTTGGTTGGGAGATGAAGATGCTCCTTGGATAAAGAGCATTCTTGTAATGAAATCCTGCAGTATGGAAACTATTGTTGTGGCGGATTTGGAACAACAGATGTGTCAAATCCTTCTACACTGACGTAGGCGGACCTTGTCATAGCCGCTTAAAGTTGACTGGTCGGCCATGGGGACTCACAGAACTTATAAATGAAAGGATCTTTGTTACTTGTCCAGATGAAAAGTCTATCCTCACAGTTAGGGTTAGACCTGAGCTTCAGACTGTGCAGAAGATTAAAGTGGAAAAGAAATTGTTCAGTGTTGCCACCGTGGATCCGGACACAGTTATAGCTTGTGCTCAAGACGAGCATCCCCCTCCCTTACTCATCATGAACCTGAGAGGAACCATCCTGAAAACCATTGCCCAGGTCATGAATCAAAACCTTTTCGAATTGCCAACATGCATCACCACGTCACCATGGGGATATTATTTGGTTGCTGAAAAAAATGGGGCAGGTCCTGTCTATAACAAAAGAGGGGTTCGTTTGTAACAGAGAGCCTATAGAGCTCGAGACATCACTACAGTGGATAACATGTAGCCGTGATGTTGGCAAGGTGTATATAGTTGACACAGAAGGAAACAACATTGTGTGGGTCAGGGAAGGAAGAGAGAACATGACTGTCATCAAAGAAGAACATGGCATACTGTTCCCAGTTTGTGTCTGTCGATACAGGGATGCCATGTATGTGGTAGAGAGAATGGGGAAGATCAAGAAGTTTCAACTCACTACAGAAAATTGACATGAGTTACATACCTCCACAGGTAATGTATCCCCTGAAGAAACTTTCAAAACTAATGGTATACAAAGAAATCAGAAGAGGTTTGCATAAACTGATGTTTCTTCGAATGTGAAGCTGAATGATGCCAAACCCATACAGTGAATATGATGAGTGCTTCATACTGCATCAGCAATGGCCATATTTCAGGACATATTTATTGTTGGCTTACACAGCCATGTGTAGTGACAGTTACTGATGGTTAACGCCATAGTATTTATTTCAATGGGGTGATGATGGCCTGTAAGTATAAACATGCTCTGACCAGAAGAACAAGTGAATTATACTGGATTATAGTCTGTCATACAGATATACTTATATATATAAGAGCTATGCATAAGGAAGGAGCTTTTATACATGACTTACCAAAACGGCAGGCGTTCAGTAAAATCCATTTTTGCCTTACTTGATATTGATTATGAATTTAGATGTTCTAGAAATAATGAAAAAGCTGAAGTCTTTTTGCAGTGTTCTTGTAGTGTTAAAAAAATAAATAACATATCCATCATATATCTTTGTATTTATTCCTTGCCTATGATAACAATATTCACATAAATTCATAATTTTGTAAAATAATTTGTAATGGTTTATCAAAACAGTTTTGGTTTAAAAGTTTTACAGACCAAAACATGTCTTAACTTAACAATTAACAGTAGGCCTTCAATATTTTGACATGTATATTTTACAACACAGAACTTTCTGAATTTCTCAACACAACAGGCATGAAAATAACAGTAAATGCCCCTGCAAACCAAATCATTACTTCAAATAAATGCATAAGTAGTAGCAGCTACTCCATAGTGATATAATTAAAATAATGCATCACAACATTATTATGCCACAAGTTTAGTAGTAGTTAATGACAGTTCTAGGAAATTAAAGGGGAACTACACTTAGGTAAATAGGCATCCCTGCCAATTTGATTAGTCCTTCAAACATCAATACAAGTTCACATTTTATGGTGTGTACCCATTTAGCAGTTTGTGATTAAACAAATTCGAGACAAAGTGATTTGTTTCACCCATTATTACCATGTCCTGAAAATGACAGAGCATAGTACCCCTTTAATACTGGGGCAAGGCTATGGTCAACACTGCTTGACAGCTGACATTAGTATGAAGCAAAACAGACCAAGTGACTGGAGAAAGAACTACCATCTTGTTTCCTTGACTTGATAGTGACCTGAATCCTTGTACACCATATTTTCAAGAAAATAACCAAACAACCAAAGAATTATCCTATTTCAAAACATTGAGAAACATGAAACTAAGAAAGCATACAGTGGTCTCCTGAGTTTCTGTCCCCAACTTACATACTAACCTAACAATAACAATATATACATGCAAATTTCTGTAATTATAAGTGATAAACCGTTGCTATTCACATGAATAACCAAACACTAAACATTTTTCTTTGAGAGGCATTTTAGAAGTTGTGAAGATGAAGGAAAACTAAGTTCTATGGATAGTCAACGTCTTTATTGCAATGAGTGCGACGTTTCGGTGTAGGTACTAACACCGTTATCAAGCAAGTGATGGTAAATTGCTTGATAATGGTGTTAGTACCTACACCGAAATGTCGCACTCATTGCAATAAAGAAGTTGACTATCCATAGAACTTAGTTTTCCTTCAAACACTAAACAACTTGTAATGTCTATTAAAAATGACAAATGATGTGTGAACAAACTAATGGCGGCAGATTGATGAAGTATCAGGTTGACTAGAGTGAGTGAGTGAGTTCAGTTCAACAAAGCTCATGCACAGAATACACAATGCCCTTCAGTAAGAAGACAAATTGATATGTTATATTTTTGAATCCAAACTATATTTCAATCCCCATTAGTACTAGAATCTGTACTTTACTGAGAAAGTGTAATCCCAAACATGAAACACATGTCATATCATGTCATGGCACACAGGGCTTTAAGCATGTACACGTGTGGGGAGTTAAACTCAAGCCATACAGAGCCACCCACTGTCCTACGCTGACTAGACATGTTAATACGTAACCAGTAAAATATAGTGGTGGTGCTTGGAGCCCACACCAGGGCCCCATTTCACAAAGTGATCATAACACTTAGGTGATCGCTTTAAAATAGATTTGATAGTGGTGGTGCTTGGAGCGATTTGTTAAACGGGCCCCAGTACTGCCGCTGTCCTCCTGACAACAAAAATAACTCAACACAGGTTGTCGGCAAGCTAAAATTATCATAGAAATCTTAAAAGTCTGTTAATGTGTCCGGAAAAAGTGATACAAAAATATTTCAACTCCCTTTAAACATGTAAAGAAATTACAAAAGACAATATTCTGTTTAAATCTGATCCCTTAAACACACACAAAATCATCATGTTTTATTTTAAGGGAAATTAAACTAAAGTAATATCCAATCAATACATGTGTGCAAAGGGCCTTGAGATTGAGTGAGTGAGTGAATCAGTTGCACACTCAGCAATATTCCAGCGATATAGCGGCGGTCTGTAAATAAATGAGTCTGGATCAGACAATCCAGGGATCAACAGGCTTTGAGACTGAGTCAAGAAACAGCATCTACTGCCAAGACAACATATACGTTTTGTGCAAATTTGTATCATCTTTGTAAACAGAAAGCAATTCCGAATGGGTGACGATTGTTGATTATAATCTTGTTAAAGGGATAGTACAAGGTACTTAAAATATTTGGCTTATCTACAATGACATACAGTACTTCTCCCCTCTGTATCCATTCTTTTACTTTTGACCATAGTGTGCCCAATCCACAATATAACAGTGAAGAATGGTTTGGTAGAATAAATATATTTAAAAAAATTATAAATTCATTGCGTAGCAAACTGAATTTAAATAGCTATCGTCAAAAATAAGATCACAAGGCTCCAATTCTAATTTCTGGACAACAGGATACATTCTGATAAGTGGACATGATGTTTTAAAAAAGATGGGTGCAAAAACTTTCATGACATCTAAAAAAGCAAAGATGTTTTCCTGACATCACAAATAATATTTAGGTTTTCTGGAAAAGTTGCAAATAGCCAACAGATATGTATTTATGGTAAGTCAGAAAATGCAAAGGACAGTAAACAGCAAAAAAAGGTATCAGTAAAAGGTAAAACAAAGTAAAAGAACTGCTAATCACTTTCTAAAATACAATTTATACAAACAGAAGTTAACCACAGAACACTAACACCAACATGTGTGAACAACTTGCTACTAACTCAACTCTCTCTACAATCCTGCAGTCGGCAACAGTTATTCGGATGCTGCAAGTTCCTATAGTGAGTTTGAATAGTATTTTTCAGTGATATTACTGTAATATCTGAGAAAAGACCACTGTGATCCAGGTAACAGATGCATATCCCTCAGAAGAATCCAAAGGGCACACGATGCTGACAAAGAACGGACACTATCGATGACTAATCTGGTATTAAGTGAGTGAGTGAGTATGGTTTTATGCCACTTTTAGCAATATTTCCACCATAAATGGGCTTCATACATTGTACCCATCTGGGGAATCGAACCAGGGTCTTCGACATGACGAGCGAACGCTTTAACCACTAGGCTACACCACCATCCCTAATCTGGTACTTCAACCATGGCAAAGGGGACACAACTCTGCTGAGCAATGTCAACGCACGAAGCTGTTTGAGTGAAGAATTACATAACTGCGTCAGACACCTGCACATACCACTGAACTTAAAGATTTGTGTAATGTACTTGCAAATAATGTACAACTAGGTAAGCAGTCATGAACTGAAAGTCCACTGGGTGGGTGGGGACGTAGGGAAGGTACAGTACATCAGTGATGTCATGACATGACAGTTTGCGGATCGGAAGACTAAAGTGGTGCACATTAGAAAAATTGGGATAAAAAAAAGGACAGGTGTACTTAGGTGTTTGTATTGGTGGGAAAAGTCTTGTGGGGTGTATGGTGACCAATGTTTGTTCCCAGTTATTTGACATCTGTGGAGATGGGTGAATCGAACAAGGGGAGATAATTTTGGCTAGCCTCACACTTACCTCCTCACAGACATACAAGATGTATCATACATAGAATTAAATAAATTCAGTGTGTGCACGTGCGTGCGTGTTAGTGTCAGAGAGAGTGATATTTCTTGAAACAATCTATTCTGACTGGATAAGACTGAAAGTGTGACTTGATAGCTGATGAATTAATAGTGAGCCAGTCTGGATTAGGAAGAGTTTTCTGCAAGACTTTTCTTCAGTTGACAAATACTTCATGTACACTTTGCTTGATCTGTCCGCAAATATGGTCCCTTAACACTTGGTTCATACCTGGTAGATATCTCAATATACTAAAGGTATATGGCCTTGAAATGTAAACACTCAATGCATCTCCTAAACCCTACTATCTTAATCATCACCATTCTACGACATCCATTGTTTATTTCTTAATTCTTCACAAACTTAATATAAGTGAATTATTTTGGTTCTGTAACCAACAAATGATAGAGGCAACTAATTCACCCATCTGTTTGTTATACTGCCGCTGTGACAAAATGTAGTTGACGGTGAAACTGCGATTGACACAGCGCTACAACACTGATGAACAGGTTGAGTGAGTGAGTGAGTTGGGTTATACGCCGCTTTTCGCAATATTCCAGCAATATCACGGTGGGGGACACCAGAAATGGACTTCACGCATTGTGCCCATGTGGGGATTCGAACTTGGGTCGTCAGCGTGACGAGTCGACGCTTTAACTATTAGGCTACCCCACCGCACCGATGAACAGGTTGAAGCAAGGAGGTTTGCAAGAGAAAGACAAAAACAGTTATCCCAATTTATTTAATATCAGGGTTGTCAAACTTCACATTTAGCAAACAAACAAATTCTTGGTCTTAAAATATGAAAGGCCCTGTTTTATATCTGACATACATGTCCGAACTCACATTCTGTTGCTTACGATCAGTGCTTCTGTATGTTCATACCCACAATGCCTTGATACACCAAATTAATGATGTCTAGTCATGTTATCATTAAAACATTCAAGTGCTGTAAGTGATGCTGTGTTATGGCTTCACAAAATCAGGGGTAGTCTCAAGGAGAGACGTGTCATGATAAGTGCAAGTTACCATGGTTACTTGACCGCTGGGAAGATGGTCACAACATAAAAGGGGAGATAACTCCAGTTAGTAGTGCTATTACCTTATCACAGACATGCAAGACATAGAACTCCATCATAATGTGCAACTCAGATAGAACTCTTAGATCTAAAAGATATTTTACCCCAAAGCAGGAATTGCCTCTGGTATTTTTCAATTTGCTGCTATCCCAAAATTTCCCCTCAGGGATTGATCTGCTCAGATATTCGCCTCAAGTGTGAGTGAAAAATGAGCAAATTTTTGTCAATTCCCGTTGACATTGACATAACATGTGAAGTCAGGTGGAAGTTCACTGACCAAATAGCAAGTAAGTGGAAGGGGTATTATTGTAAAGATTGCAACATTGAAATACCTACCGGTACATATCTAAGGAGTAACAAAGAATATCCTGATTTGGAAACGAAATGCTGTGGGAACTTAGCTTGGAAACCTAGATAAATCCCTGTCACAATTCATATTAGGGGTGTCTGATGTGTCGATGGATCTCAAACTGATATTTGATACAATGCATGATACGCCTACCCGTCTGTCAATTCATGTCTGAATTCTGTATAGATTTCAAAAAGCTAAAATTACGAAATTTTGCAATAAGCAAGCCTGATATAATGTTACCTTCCCACCTGCCAAAAGCAGAATGCTAAATCTAAGAAGAGTTAAACACAATCTGGTTGATAGCAACAAGCTCTCAGCCGGCCCCCATGGTGCATGGATTGACACTAATTAGGTTTTACAATATGAATGTGTAAGGTAGATGTTTGTCGCGGAAACCTCTAATATGAATACCAAACTGTAACTGTCTACAAAACATAATTCTTGATAAAGAGAAGGCCAGAGTCATATGGTATAATTACATATTAACATGAGATGATGATCATTGTATATTAAACTGACACAGTGTTACATACCTTGTAAATAACATTCTTACAAAGATGCTGACGTAACCATGTACTAACACAGCTTATACAACAGTCATATTTCCCCAATAAAACAAACAATGTGTCAAAATTTGATGAAGCAGAACCTTTAGCATTCATAATGATGTCATATCCAGGTTTCTTTAGCTCAATGTCTTTGCTACCAGCCCAGAACATGTATTACTTCATCAGATCCTAATCATTGTGAACTTATTTATCTTTCTTTCCCTCAGTGTTGTCTTCTTCAGAATCTTCTTCATCGTCAAAGTCATTATCTTCATCATCAATCTCGTCATCATTTTCATCCTGAATTTCTTCATTTCCTGTTCCAGCGATTTCTTCTTCAGTAAGTTCATTCTTATCCACAAGTTCAAATTCCCCATTTTCACTTTTATCACTCCCAGAATTTTCATCCTTTTCAATTTCTTCCTTTTTGGCTTCCTCAGCGTTTTCTTCTTTTCCTTTCTCCTTCTCTTCCTTGGATTGTTTGTCCTTCGTCTTGTCTGCTTTTGAGTCCTTGCCAAAGTAATCATGTTTATAAAGAGGTTTGAAGGAGTCAAAGAAACCAACGTCTTCTGTCAAATTTGGTAGGAACCAGAAGTGATGTTTTCCAAGTGATGCAACCCACGCCAGGCAGAATAATACAAGGCGAACTGAAACCCCAAAACAGAATGATGTAAGTATAACATTGGCAATAATATTCTGGTGTTGACTAACTAACCCTTTGGGGTTTTTATCGAAAGGACATGACCATTGTTATCAACATGAGTGAGTGAGTGAGTGAGTGAGTGAGTGAGTGAGTGAGTGAGTGAGTGAGTGAGTGAGTGAGTGAGTGAGTGAGTGAGTGAGTGAGTGAGTGAGTGAGTGAGTGAGTGAGTGAGTGAGTGAGTGAGTGAGTGAGTGAGTGAGTGGAGTGAGGTGAGTGAGGAGTGAGTGAGTGAGTGAGTGAGTGAGGAGTGGGTGAGTGAGTGAGTGAGGAGGAGTGAGTGAGTGGAGTGAGTGAGAGTGAGGAGTGAGTGAGTGGAGTGAGTGAGTGAGGAGGAGTGAGTGAGTGAGTGAGTGAGTGAGTGAGTGAGTGAGTGAGTGAGTGAGTGAGTGAGTGAGTGAGTGAGTGAGTGAGTGTGAAGTGAGTGAGTGAGTGAGTGAGTGAGTGAGTGAGTGAGTGAGTGAGTGAGTGAGTGTGTGTGTGTGTGTGTGTGTGTGTGTGTGTGTGTGTGTGTGTGTGTGTGTGTGTGTGTGTGTGTGCCGCTTTTAGCAATATTCCAGCAGGGAACACCAGAAATGGTTTCACACATTGTACCCATGTACCCATCCACAGTTTTACTCACCAACAACAAGCGAGAGTATGAAGCCCACAAAACCTGCAGCAGCCAGACTGAGATAGTAGACTCCGACCCTCACCTCCTCAGGCCACAGCGGGAACAGGCACAGAGCCGTGGCACCAAACACTGCAACATAACCATCAACACTTCATGTTGATCTTTGTCATGTAACTCTACTCTCGGCTGTATTCTACTCTTCTAGCAATATTCCAGCAATATCACTTTGGGGGACACCAGAAATGGGCTTCACACATTGTACCCATGTGGGGAATCGAACCCGGATCTTTGGCGTGACAAGTGAACGCTTCAACCATTTTGCTACCCCACCGCTCCCGATAAAGGTGCGGTAGCAGGACATTGATTGTCAGGTCCAAGAACACCAGTGACGAGAAGTATGAACAACACTTTGTCTGGGCTCATAACATGCATTATCACCCTGACACGACCCTACGCAGTTGGCACTGCAAATATACACACCTTTTGCTGGTTTGTCTTATGTCACACTAAACAATTTTCCAGCTGGTATGAACAATTGACTCTGGACCAGAAAAGCAAGAAACAGCACCACTAAGACGACCAGCTGTCAACTAAGTCACAACCCCTCAATGTAGTCACCTGCTATAGATCACTGGGCCTATTCTGACCCGGGATCCACACAGAAGATATGTCCAAGTATTTATTGAGACTTGATCAGAGGGCTATATTTAGCCCCAATTCTGCAGCAGATGGCATGAAAATGTCAAATTGGAAATACAAATTTCCAAATTTATGTCATATAGCAATCACTAATGTTATTTTTGTAGAAGGGTTTCTTCATTTCAATGACCAGTTTGGGCTTGATAACGTTTTCCTCAACTATTGGCCAACAGCAGTTTGTTTGGAATCCTGGATGCCGTTGGACAAAGCAACCTTACAGCAATGCCCGTCGTAAGTCTATGTTATGGTATGGGAGTTACGATCACCTTAACGCTAAGACTATCGTAAGTCTGTGTTATGGTATGGGAGTTACGATCACCTTAACGCTAAGACTATCGTAAGTCTGTGTTATGGTATAGGAGTTACGATCACCTTAACGCTAAGACTGTCGTAAGTCTATGTTATGGTATGGGAGTTACGATCACCTTAACGCTAAGACTGTCGTAAGTCTATGTTATGGTATGGGAGTTACGATCACCTTAACGCTATGACTGTCTTAAGTCTATGTTATGGTAAGGGAGTTACGATCACCTCAGTACTAAGATCGTTTTGTACAATGGCATCCTGGGCAGAACCCTGATATAGAAACTTTGGTGACCAAAGCCACATGAAATGAATGAAAATATCTCTGTAACCATGGTTACTAATACTACCTACCCATGAGAAGGCCGATGAGGAAGGTCTTGAGTGGGACGGGATCATATATCCACACATACACCTGTTGAAAGAGAGGTTATGTCAGCGCTATGAAACATAATTCCTGGCTTGTCAGGAAACATTCACAAACATCTTAATTAGAAATCAAATACAGTGAGACCTCGGATACCCGGACCCCAGATATCCGGAAACCTCGCCCTCCGGTCAATTTTTAGAAAAATCAGTCTCTTACGTTATAAAAGTGACGGTCTATAACGGATATTCGGTTTCCGTTTCCGGACAGTATATTTTACAAACCAACGGGCTAAATCAACACAAAATTGACTCACGTATCTGCACGAAGCTTTGATCTACCGCTGACTTGTGAATGGAAGCGCGACAGACCCACGTGATTTGACACGAGACATGGTCTGCTAATCCGGATTAATGACCGGTCAGCAAGGTATTGGTGGTGATTAGTAGGCCTAGCTGACACTGAGTTAACCATTGAGTTCAAACTGTTAAGTTGTTTATTCAATGTTATGGAAGTGATTTCAACCCCGAAGTGTATGCTCGCTACAATCTACAATAAAGGCTTGATGATCATAAACATTTTGGATTTTCCTTGAGGTGTATGAAAACCAAAAATCCAGATATCCGGACATTCAATTATCCGGACGATTTATGTAAAAACAAATGTGTCCGGATATCCGAGGTCTCACTGTATATTTAACAAGGTGTTTTAAACAAATCAACAATCCATCTATATTCAGGGGCCCAAAAAATAATAATAGAAATCAAATCTGAAACAGGTGAACCACTGGTTGATAGCATGGGCAACTATCAGTGACAAGCAAACTAGTCCTTCACTACAATGAACTGGTATACACCAAGTCAGCTCTTGTTACAAACAAGACTACTACTGCAAATCTCCACAGTTTCAGTGAGTTAGGTTTTACGCCGCTTTTAGCAATATTCCAGCAGTATCACGGCGTGCCCACCAGAAATGGGCATCACACATTGTACCCATGTGGGGAATCGAATACGGGTCTTAAGCGTGATGAATGGACACTTTAACCATTAGGCTACCCAACCACCCCTCCACAGAGGCAACACCTTTCTCTACACATTAACGATAATGGCCATTAGCACATACGCATTGTGCAGCCATAGACCTTACAGTGACATGGAGAGTCACATGACCTCCTGACTCACCTCTTCTCCATCCACGAACCGCTGGTCGTCATGCATGTTAAGCTTCAGTTTCCTCTCCTTTTTCTTCTTTTCTTCCTCCTGAAACAATCAAATAAAATGATTGTAAAGTATGCAGTCTAAAGCATGTGAAACCATCCAACATGACACATGAGACATATTTAGACTCATTCATCCCTTTTAAGATGCACAAAAACAAGTGACAATTGTGACTAATGTCCAATTGGTATTGTAACGAAATGCTTGTAATCTTCATGCCACACTCATCATTTTCTTTAACAGAATACTGAACATGGTTTTGTTGTCATTATTCAACTTGCTGCACTTCACTGCAATATTTTCTGTTGCCTGCCATTCCTACTTACCTCCCTTTCCTCCATAAAGGATTACCTCCCTTACTATCATGTACCCAATACTTGATGTCAATGGTGGTACCAACATCATCATGTATATTCCCATTACCTTTTCTGGTTTCTTCTCCTCTTTCTTATCTCCTTCTTCCTTCTTTTCTACCTCTTCTTTCTCTGTGTCTCCATCCTTCTTTCCCTTCTTTTCCTTCTTCTTTCTCTCCTGAATCACATCATTTCTTAACTCAACTTTTCAGATACAACATCCTTTCAATTTTCTTTTAAATAACGTGTGACTAGAAATCTTAACTCACACAGTACTAACAGGGTTCAGAAAGTCTATTACATATAATTCTGGTTTTCCTAACTTGCTGTGAACCTGTCAGCAAAGGTTGGTTCATCACAGATTTCATTTTTAACAATATTCTGTTGGTCAGGTCGTCATGGTAATCAACAGGACTAAATCTATCAGACAATGGCCTGACAGTGCATCATTAGTTTGAATCCCACTAAAGACAACTTACTGTTCAGCATGAAGTTTGAATTTGGATAAACCTCTTAATTCCTTAAGTTTAGGGGTGGGGGTGGACAAGTTTTCAATCCAACAAAATCTATTTTCCTTAGTTCTCAATGATATATATAGAAATTAAAATAAGCAAAATGTCCAAAATTTTACCAATACTGTTTTCATTGAGATTGTTATCAAAACTGTGAACTATTCAATACTTACTTGAACTCCTTCTCTTAATGTTACAGAATAATGTCAATAGTATATTTAATCATATGTACTTGTACAAAATATGTTTGGCATTCTTCATGGCACTGTGTTTTTTGAGTATTACAGGGATTTAAACATTTTCAGAATTAGGTTTCTTTAGGGGAAGGGATTTATGTCTCAAAACTTGAGCAATTCATTTTATTATCCTTCGTTGAACTTTTTACCTGGTCCATAACCATATAAGGACTATCATACAAAAGCATGTGATCGGTAAACACGGAGTTGTGCATTTCATAGATGAAGACCAGGCCCCGTTTCACAAAGCCTAAATCTCGTAACTTTTCTTGTAGCATTCATACCCCCTATCTTACAGTATAGGAGTTAAAGGTGAGGTGAAATTGGGTTTAACGTCGTGCTTGAGAATATTTCGCTCATATATGACGACGTGCATGCGTGTGTATGTGTATGTGAGGCTACTTGTACTAGCCCAGACTTAAGCTGGTTTTATAGTGCTAGCCCACTGAGATACCATGCCGCAGTGAAGCATGAATACCCCACTCAGACACAGTATACTGACTCCAAGCCGACCAGTCCTTGTTGTACCCAATAATGCCGAGAGGCACCAGGCAGGGACCAACAAGTACCATATTTTAACGTCTTTTGGTATGACGCGGTCGGGGATCAAACCCGCGACCTTCCGCTCTCCGGGGGGACGCTCTAACCACAACACCGCGGAGGCGGTCCTATAGGAGTTGAAGATATGAGATTATAGACTTATGAGAGCTTTGTGAAACGGGGCCCTGGTTATTTGCCCTCCCACAAAGTGTAACCTCCTCACCCGAACTGTTTCCTCATTGCTTTCTTCATCCTTCTCTCCATCCTTGAGCTTCTTCTTCTTCTTGGTCTTGTCTCGGTCCTTACTTCTCTGTACTTTTTCTGCTCGGTGGAAGAGACCCTTCTGCAGCAATCTGAAACACACAGCCATAAGGTTAAACTGTACCGTGAATGTGTACTGTAATCTGGGAGTGAGTGAGTGTGGTTTTACACCGGTTTTAGCAATATCCCAGAGATATCATGGCAGGGGACACCAGAAATGGGCTTCACACATGTACTGCAATCTGAATGGATGACAAATATTTTTGAGTAAAGCATCATTTTGTTCTTAATCCAAAATTTCAAAAATATTTCATGACTTGTGGAACCGATACTTTTTTTAATTGAATTACAGTTTGTCCATATTTATCAGAAAAACACTGATATTCATTAAAATCAGCTAACCAAGTGGGTGCAACTATCTCTGAACTCTATGACATCATCCACTGTACGACATCATTGTGGTCATACCGCCCAAGAGTGATGTAATGACTGTCATACATCTATGACAGCTGGACAGATTTTGTGTATTGCTTAATATATCCCCAAAGCTTGTAGAATGATAAACATTGAGGTTTTATTAGATGTTCTTGACGCGTTTTGATCCCTATGTTTGACGACTATAGGTAGCACGCACGCACGCACTCACGCACGCACTCACGCACACGCACACACGCACACACACACACACTGTCCAAGGCAAGTGGAGAATAGCTACTTGCAAATCATAAACTATCATTGACTGGAATGACTGGAGCTAACTTATCTAAACCTGTAGAGGTTTCCAATTCTTTGAAGAGAATAAATAAAAATATTTTTTATCCATTATACGCAAAGCAAATTGCACAGTGCGAAAGTAAAAAAAAAAAACCGCCCTCATTGTGAATCTATTAAAGAGCACCGTAAGGGGGAAAACCAACTCACAACCGACTATAATCTCATCAGAGAAATCAAAAGTAGTTAGATATGATAACAGCGGATATATCAATTATACACCATTGAAAGCAGCGTCAACTGTCCAGATAACCAAGACTCACTCGGTCAGGGTGGCAGGACACTGTCCACTGGAGAGAACAGAACGGCCAAAATGCGCACGATCACGAGAATGTGTATTGAGCTGATAGTGCCTGATAAAAGTGCTAGGCCTGCTCCAAATAGCAGCAGAGCATATCTCTTCAATGGACAGTGCCGATGCAAAAGCCTTTGAAGTGGCCACTGCCCTGACCGAGTGAGCCCCTCAGGAGGAGGCTTGCCCTTAGCCTGATAAGCAGCACAAATGACCAATAGAAGCCAGCGTGATAGGGTCTGTTTGCTAGCCGGCATGCAAGCCGTCCCGCCACCGTAACAGCAGAACAGATGGGTACCCGTACCTTGAGTTCGTTTGATATAGACCTTTAGGGTCTTACGGACATCCAACGGGTGAGTAGAGGTCCCCGATGTGGAAGGCTGGGTAAGAGTAGGAAGTTCAATAGGAGCTGTCACATGGAAAGCGTGATCGATCTTCGGACGGTAAGTATCCGGGAGGGGAATACTGACACGAGGATGGAACACAGTCAGCGCCAGGTCTGCCGCCAACCGTTTGCCCAGATGTTACCGCCACCAGAAACACGGCCTTCCATGTTAACAGCTGAATGGAAATAGCCGATAGACGTGAGAACGTAGGACTGGACAGCCAATCTAGCACGATTGACAAATCCCAAAGTGGGCTGGTTCGCCTGACAGCAGGTCGAACCCAATCCACGCCAGCTAAAAAGCGCTGCAAAAGAGGGTGCTGCCCCAGAAGAGCACCATCGACAGGGGTGTGGAAAGTGGAAATAGCGGTGGAGTAGCCACGAATGGTCGAAGCCGCCAAGCCTTCTTCCAAATGAGCTTGCAAAATCTCCAATACACGGACTAAATCCGCAGAAAAGGGATCTTCAATCCCCCTATCTGAACACCAGCGCACATGGCGGGACCACCTATCCTCATATTGAACGTTTGTCGAGTCCCGCCTCGAAGCCAGAATTGTGTCTGCAACTGCTGCAGGAATTCCGCGTGCTTCGAGGCTAGACCTGACAGAGGCCAAGCCACCACTGAATCCTTGGATTGGGGTATGGCAGGCCATTCTGAGTGAGAATGTTGGGTCGCAAAGGAGGCTGAGCCAGAAACCTGAGAATTACCGGAAACCAGCTCTGTGACGGCCATAGCAGTGCCAGTAGCACAAGTAGCTGAGCTTGCTGGGTGGACAGCTGGGAGAGGACCCGGGAAATAAGTGGTAGAGGCGGAAACGCCCAGAGCACCTTGCCCGTCCAATCCAGCAGGAAGGCGTCGGAAGCCAATGCCCTCTGGTCCGGTATTCGAGAGTAGAACACGGGTATCTGATAGGAGCGCTAGGGACGCCGTGCCGCCTTGCTTCAGGATGTACGTCATGGCCGTACGGTTGTCCAACTGAAGACGAACCACCTGGCCCTGAACATGCTCCCGGAAGCGCTCAAAAACCAACCGCACAGCTCTCGGTTCTAAGACGCTGATGTGAAGGTGGGTTTCGGCTTTGGACCAGAGTCCGGACACCGACAGATTGCCCAGAACACCCCCCAGCCTGTGAGGAACGCATCGGTTTGAACTGTAAGAGCTGGTGTTGGGATTTCCAAAGGGACCCCCTTGGAGAGATTCCCGACATTGGTCCACCACTGAAGGTGAGGAGACAACCACCCGGGGACTGTGAGACACTTCTCCAGATCCTCCGAGTGAGCCCACAGACTCACCAAAGCTTGCTGTATAGGGCGCATCCTCAACCGCGCCCGCCACACTACAGAGATAGTTGCCGCCATATGACCCAGTAGATGGAGCCAAGTCCGCACTGGTGCCTGGGGCTGGGAGAGGAACAAAGACACCATCTCCCGTACTCTGGTGACCCGGTCGGGCGACAAAGAGACAAGACCCTTGTGAGTTGTGAACCGCGTCCCGAGAAAAACCAAGTCCTGGTTGGGTACCAGGTCGGATTTCTTGAGGTTTATGATCCACCCCAGTCAAACTAGAATGTCTATCACCGTGTGGGTTGAATCTAGGCTCACTGGCTGAGTTAGAGCGCTGAGCAACCAGTCGTCTCCTTCCTTGCGACCTTGCGAGGGTAGCCGGCACAAACATGAGCTTGGTGAACACCCTGGGGACAGTGGATATGCCGAAGGGGAGCACCGTGAATTGGTAATACATCCTGTCGTAAGAGAACCGGATGTACTGCTTGAACGATGGACGAATTGGCACATGTAGATACACATCCTTTAGGTCGATCAACGTAAGCCAATCGCCGGGCTGAACAGAGATCACCGAGCTAGGTGTCTCCATCTTCAGGGATGGAACCTCTAGCATGCGATCCAACCCCTTGAGGTTGAGAATGGGACGGAACCCGCCGTCCTTCTTCGGAACGAGGAAGTACATGGAATAAAACCACGCCTGTTTTTGTCCAGCAAAGCCTGAACTTCGTCTCGCAGTATACCCGCCTTGACCGGACATGACGGCACTGGAGTGCGATGTATGCCGGTGAACTCTGGCGGGCCTCGCTTCCACAGTGGTAGATGGCCGACACTGACGGTGGATAGCACCCAAGTGTTGCTGGTAGCCTTCTCCCACTCCGGTAGGAATAGAGAGAGGCGGCCCCCCACTGGGACGTGTGGTAAGAGTGCGTGAGTGGTCCCCTGCAAATGAACTGGCTGGGACGGACACACGGCGACAGCCTGCAGATTTAACGGGAGATCGGGGCAGACCCCCTGTGGCCGAAAAAAGGCTGCTGGGAGCCAGACGAAGAGGCCTGCTCCTTGCCCTTACCTTTGGCGGGGACGGCTCCTCCTCCTACCCAAAGCCAAAGCCAGCCGGCAGACTCGGCTAGGCTGCGCCCAGAGGAAGAACCTGCTACGGGAGCACGGGAGCGATAGGCCCACGGTTGCTCCAACAACGCCTTAGAGCCCTTGAAGGATGACCTGCTGTGCCCCCGGAAACAACGTCCCAGCCTAAACGGAAGGGCCAGCAAAGTCTGCTGTGTTGCTGCCGAATAAGGGGATGTAGACAGGCACAGCTTGCACATCCCCATGACTGCGCACATCACCGTAGACGCGGCAGACTGTAAAGAGTCTCGCGTCAGGTGGGCCTGTACTTCGGATAATTGGTGGAGCAGAACAACATTCGGGGAAACGTCCCCAGTGCTCCCTTCCGCTTCCAGAGCCGACCTTTGTATCGAGGAAAGGTACGCCTCGTGGACAACTACCCGCACCTGCTGCATGGCATTCCGGTAGACTTCCTCATAAGTCCTCGGTATCACCGGCTTGGGGAATATACCGGCAATACGTTGCCTAACCTTCTGGAGAGTCGACGAAAAACGGAAAGTACCCTCCGATTACTCGACCTCCCCAACCTCGAGTCAGAATTCAGATCTCCACGTGAAGAGGAGCCGAACCCCGACCCGGTGGGAGGCCGAGCCACAGATGCCTCGGGAAGAGAAGAGACGAAGGAACTCTCAGCTCCGGCCACCGACACAACACTCGAACCCCGGTCCCGAGACACGAGAGGAAGGCCGGACAGAACCAGCTCCTCCACTATCTGGGGTGGGCGGGCGAGGGATTCCTCGGTACCCCAGGAATCCTCAACAGACCCTGCACCAGAACCCCAGGAGGGACTCAAACACGCCCGACTCTGCGACGCGCGCGACACCGCCGCGCGCTGGACGCACGGACGCACGCACACACACACCCTCTGGGGCAGCTGAGGCATCCGGACATGAAGCCAAAGGCAAAGGATGGACAGACGCCTCCAGGCCAAGGGATCGAGCCGAGCTCGGCGATACCAACCCTGGACTCTCGGTCCCCTGATCAGAGTGGGAGAGGAACTCCTGCCAGAGACCTCCAACCGACTTGTGAATGAGGGACTTCACAGAGTCCACATGCTGCTGAAACAATTGAGTGATAAGTAACATATGAAAACAACTGGACGGAGAGTGTGACCTATGTGAAGACTTAGTTTTAGTTTGCTTTTGCCTTTTTGGCCATGGACGGGGGAACCTCCTGGGTCAGGTCCCCTCCCGCCTCACGTAATTCCTTATAAAACAGGAAATCAGCCGCCCGTCTCTTCTGGGCCCAGGGGGAGAAGCCCATGCACAACTCACAGATGTCAGGGTTATGCCCTGCCTTCTCCAGGCAGCATAAGCATTTGTCATGCTTATCAGAACGGGGAATATTTTGCCCGCAGGCAGCACATCCTGTAAACGCCTGAAAGCACACACGCAATATTTCAAGCATGTAGCTAATATTTCAACAGCATAATATACACGTACAAAACATTGAAAAACTTCCCACCATGGTTAATAGCAATATTTCAACCACGTGGTGTAAACCACATGGAAAGCACAGCGGGAAAAGTGTAATACAAAGTCACATAAATGAGAAATAAAACGTGTCTCAAACAAAATAAAGACCATACATACAGTTGTTGAAGTCTCAGACGTTCTTCTACAAGAAGTAAATCAGCTAGGAAATACGCATGTGAACGCTTGAGTGACAGCAGAAGGAATGATGATACGGGCCTAGGTGCTTACCTGGTTGGCTGCACATGCATAGCAGGGAGTAACTCCACGTGGTGGGGGCCGTATAATAGATAAAAAATATTTTTATTTATTGTATAATATTTTATTAAAAAATTGATAACATGTCACATGTCATATTTTCAGCGCCTATGAAAAAATGAGAGGTTTCTATATATGCCCCCTAAACTTAAATATCCAGAAAGGACAATCTCTATGCCATACAGAAAAGAATCATTAAGACACAAACATTTCTCTGAAATGACCCCTAAACTTAAATATACCAGAAATCTGAATCATGTTCTCAATCATGCCATACGGATGGGGAAATCGAAACCATCCACATCATTAATGGCAATAAACTATGATGCAAACATATAGTGAACTACCTGAGGGATGATCTGTATCATAAATGTTTTGAAACCTCATAAGGACAGTGACTAACCCCTTGATTTTAAATTTGATGCTATTACTTTTTCTGCTTTTAAATGACAATGTAATGAATATATGTTTTGAAATAAAACTCATTCTGAGTATGTACTTCAAATGCAAAAATATGTGGCTGGGCGAGAGTTCAACTCAACTCAACTTTGTGTTCTCCTACTTCAAACAAAATACCAGTTCATTTGTTTCCTACTTCAAACAAAATACCAGTCCAGAGTTCAATATTAGAACCATGCCCACATCAGTCTGCCTTTGTGCATGTAGTTCTGATTGTGACATCCTCTATGTTGTCATTGTTGAGACTAGTGTTGAAAGTGAGGGTACCTGTTACAGAAAGACACACAGGAGGCTCGGTTGGTGAACAGCGGTTCCTTGGCCTGCTTCGACCACTTGGATTCCAGCAGTGCGTCCACAGCTTTATTGGCTGCAGACAGAGAAATCATTGTTAGCTTGGTATATACATGGCATCCTCGATCACCCAGTGTGTTACATCTTTCTCCTATGTATTTCATGATTTATCTGGCAGATTAAACCTCATTTTTCAATGAAGACCTCAAGGGATTGTCAAGGCCTGTTGGTTCTGAAGTCCTGATGGCAGCCTTTTGAATAGTTTTCCACATCCAGTACATGTATCAGTAAATACAACAAGGGACCGTTGTTGTAATGTATGGCTAGGGGGAGTGATGATGATTTTCTAATTTTGGGTGGTTGGGTAGGTGGGTGGGTGTGGGGGTGGGGTGGGGGTCGGTTTGTGTTTGTCCCCACCATTTTGTTCTGGCTCATCAATTTTGTACACATGTATTTTTTTTTTTTTTATTTTTTTTTTCTGGGGAGGGAGGGAGGGAGAGCGATTTTGTACTGAGTATCATTATTATCATTATTATATGAACTGGTGTCCACTTCAAGTACTTATTAATCATTGCAATTGCATCTGAAATCAAAGTCAACCATTCATCGTACCAAATATGACAAAATGAAAATTCGAAAAAAACCAACACTTTTTAAGTTTCGATAATTTAAAGGGTTTCTGATATCATGGATATTGGCAAAAATCATGATTTATCTGACTTACCGAAGAAGCACTGTACTGTCATCCCCACCAGTCTTCCTTGTCTGGTCGGAACACCGAATCGGAGAAATTTGGCAACAGCATACTCATCCTTCGAGGGCTTCTCCTGCACCTGTGATGCAGAAACAATCAACACCTAGTGTCTTGCTGGGATTTCATGACATGTCATACCCTAGCCCTCTTCTGTACATATCAGCACATACATGCCACAGTAACCGTCATCACTCAATATCTCACAGACTGACATGACATGTCTACCTGATGGTGTGCCATTACCCTAGCCCTCTTTTGTACATATCATATACATGCCACAATAACTGTCATCATTCAATATCTCACAGACTGTCATGACATGTCATACCTGATGGTCATATACATGCCACATACCCTAGACATGTCTGCCTGCATGCCCTAGCCCTCTTCTGTACATATCATATACATGCCACAGTAACTGTCATCACTCAATAGTAATGTCTACCGGATGGTGCATCAGCCCTCTTCTGATATCATGCCACAGTAACTGTCATCACTCGATATCTCACAGACTGTCATGATATGTCTGCCTGATGGTGCATGCCCTAGCCCTCTTCTGTACATATCATATACATGCCACAGTAACCGTCATCACTCGATATCTCACAGACTGTCATGACATGTCTGCCTGATGGTGCATGCCCCAGCCCTCTTCTGTACATATCATATACATGCCACAGTAGCTGTCATCACTCAATATCTTACAGACTGTCATGACATGTCTACCGGATGATGGTGCCATAGCCTAGCCCTCTTCTGTACATTTCAGCATATACATGCCACAGTAACTGTCATCACTCAATATCTCACAGACTGACATGACATGTCTACCTCATGGTGTCATACCCTAGCCCTCTTATTTCAGCATATACATAGACTTACATACAGACTGACCAGGAAACTCTGAAGTGTTACCTGTCCACATTATTATAATGACTGAGTCATAGGTGACCTGACTTTGCATGTGTTTGTCTTTTTCTCCCTGTAGCATGTTTATTATCAAACACAAACTAATAACAGCTGACACCTTGGTGCTTTAACACCAGCTGTCACTCTACTTGTTTGATCGGCCTTCTATGAAGTGGGTGAGTTGATAGGTGTCGTGATCAATATCAGAAGGTGAAGCTGAAGAATTAAAATGCACTGACTACCATGGCAACTAATCTACATACTGAAGTGTGCCACACTATTAACATGATTGATAATACATGTATCTGTTTCTGGTAACCTTAGCCAGTAATAAGAAGAGTGAGTGAGATTGGTTTAACACCACTTTCAGCAATATTCCAGCAATATCATGGCAGGGGACACTAGAAATGGGCTTCACACATAGTACCCATGTGGAGAATCGAACCCGAGCCTTTGTAGGGGAATCTAGGCCACCCCAAGCCAGTAATATGAAGATGGGTTATGTAGAGAATTCTAAACTGTTCCAGCCATAGATGGACTGACTGACCACTGAGGTCACGCTTTAGCAATATTCCAGCAACATCATTGACTATGAGTATGGATGTCAGTATTGCAATGAATGGTCAGCATGTATTGAGGAATTATTGCAATACGGATGTCATTGTGTAAATATGGATTCATTGTGTATTGACCGGATGTCATGGTAACAGACAGGATGTCATTCAAATTGCAATACGGATGTCATTTTTTGACTATGATGTATGGATGTCATGTCATTGTGTATCATAATACGGATGTCATTGTGTATCGCAATACGGATGTCATTGTGTATTGCAATATGGATGTCATTGTGTATTGCAATACGGATGTCATTGTGTATTGCAATATGGATGTATCAGGAATTAATGAATGTCCATGTTGCAGGAACATCATCTCCACAAATTTACATATCAGTTTTAAACATGCTAGACTCATGATTTACTGCCACAGAATAATCTATACTTTCCTAACTGTAGCTCTACATACAATATTTATCAATACGCATACAGAATAACTGACGTTCTCATTAACATGATTGTCTACAGATTGATTTTCATGATACTTTTGAGCATGTGCTATCTCAAATCAATCGTATCAATGAGTCATGTCCAGTTCAGATGTGGACCAGTCTGTGACCAGTGCCATTTGTCCCAAGTCAAGGAAAAAAATCGTCTTGATTCTTTTAGCCCACAAAGCTCTTAATGATAACATTAACACATACCAAAACTGATGTTTACAGCCAAGGTTGGCCAAGCATGGCTCGTTGACTCAAATGTTTCTGGTACAGAATGTAAAAATCCCATGAATTTCCTGCAGACATTTCAATGAATTCTATACCATGACAAAATCTGAAAAAAAATCTTGAGGATATTACATGATGGCTGCAAAGTGCTGAACACTATGTGGTAATAATTTCAAGGATTGGGATAGAGAACTTTGACAATGGGCCATTTTCAGGATTACTAGCTATTTTCTGAATTTAGAATGGACCACTGCCCTTGTATCAATAGTAAACTTCAATCTTTTAATGGGCCATTTTTT
The DNA here is from genome assembly GCF_003918875.1 of Haliotis rubra. Classification (NCBI taxonomy): domain Eukaryota; kingdom Metazoa; phylum Mollusca; class Gastropoda; order Lepetellida; family Haliotidae; genus Haliotis; species Haliotis rubra. The sequence continues at coordinate 441,707 of NW_025767173.1, read as the reverse complement.
ATTCTAATGTGCAAAATGGGCCCCTGCCTTTCCCAATCCCTGAATAATGATACTAAAATGCTAATAAATGCTCAATGTCATTTAGAAAGTGATCAAATGTCATTGTCTGTTCACAACTTTTTGTGTGGAAGCCATGTAAATTTACACACATGAGACAGGTACAAAGAGAATGTGGTCTACACTACCAGCTGTCAGAGTTCCATTTTTGCGGAAGCCACGATGGCAGAGTGGGTTAGATTGCTGACTTTGCATGCTGGCAATAAGGTGCCTGTCTCTGAAAGTGTGGGATTGAATCCCAGATGGACTCAATCCAAGAAATTACAAGAATCTGTACTTCAATGAAAAAGTAAAATCCAAAATATAACATGTCATAAATGCTACTACATCCAGTGTTCACGAATAGCGTCTGACCCTCTGACAAATCCGGGCAGATTCACCAACGGTCCGATAGAAATCTACAACCCGTCGGCCCCAGTTTCTGACTGTATATTTCACAATGACTTTGACTGAAGTTGTTATATGTGACACGTGACACTTGTTTGCTGTATATAAATCTTATGTTTGTTAATAATTTCAATGCCAATATAAGAAATATAAATGTGTCTTTAATTATATTCTATGGGTCCTGTGCATTTTCAATGGGTCAGACAGACATCTGAAACTTACAGGACCGAAAGTCCTGTTACTTTGAAACACCATTCGTGAACACTGCTACATCATGTAAATGAAGAGATAAGAACAAAAAACTATTAACTATTAGAAAGGTTTACCCTATCCAACCAAGGCAAGCGATCTTCATCGTCATCATCAGAGAAGCTTGACATGCTATCACTATTCAGTTCCACTAGTTAGTGCAGTGAGCTGTCAGTGGTTGTTGATACACAACTGGAATGTTGTCAACACACAAGGAAGCATGGCCTACATCACTGTCATGTTTTATCTTAGCTCCACTGGAGGTAAGTCAAATATGAGGATACACATAAAAGGAAATAATTCAGAAAATTTAACACATAGTTAGTCTTTTAAATTTTTGTTGGCAAATCGTAATAATTGTCTTCTGTCATTTTCTCAATTTTTCTGATGCCTTGTTTCACATCTGTATTTCAGCTGATTTCTTTGTGTTTACCTCAGAAGATGGAGAGGAATAACAGGGGAAAATGACAGTTTCCTCAGACTTAGAAACTCTGATTTGTGGTAGTAGAGTGAACTGTGCCATATGTCAATGCCAGCCCAGGTCCAAGACTTTCACACGATGGACCACCATGGATTATTCATGAGTCTCCAGGGGTAAATACCTAAGTAAAACCACACTCCTCTCCCAGTCTACAGCATTAACCCATACCTAAAAGTCAAACATCTACTGTCTAGTATACGCTGTAGGACCAGAGAGTGAGTGAATATATTTTTATACCCCTTTGACTTACATACTAGCAGTATCACATATTGGGACACCAGAAATGGACTTCACACATTGGACCCATGTGGGGAATACAACCTGGGCCTTTGCGTGACAAGAACATAGAACTCTTGTCATATGTATATGACCTAAATGACAGCCTACATGCTAAGGTGGCATCAAATTACTGTTTTTAGTGGCTCTATCTGGTGACCATGAGACAAAAAAACAACAGTAAAGTTCATCATGCAATTGTTGTGTTCTCAATATGTACATGTCCCACCTGGAGTGTTTCAAATGGTTCATTTAAGTAATCAAAAACTTTTGACCAATAAAAACTCTAAACAACATGGCACATATGTCATAATTTCGTATTAATTTTTACTATTATTCATACTTGGAGGATCGATTTTATAAGAAAATGCTCAACAAAGAGAAATCGTAACTGAACTTCTGAGCAGTGCCTGTCAGAGGAGCAGTGTGCATATACAGGGTTTTACATGACGCGTGATTCATGCGTGTTCGATGCAACAATTTTGTAAACAACTCTCAAAATATTATCATACGAGTCAAGTTTGACGCAAGTTTTATGGGTGACCCTCACAACTCAGTTCAATAAAATCGATTTGATAAACAAAAAATGATATTGTCAGATTGTTCCAGAGAACTTAGAAGAGACAGTAATCCCGACTGTTTGAATTGAACAATGCTGTAGTTTCATTTGGTGGTTTGACATACGTTTACATAATGAGAATGATTAACACAAAGAAATATTAAACTTTTCATGACTCCTAAATATTGAAAATGACTCCCAAAATAAATATTGTGAGTCACTATGACTCCCATTTTTAAAAGTCTGTGTAAAACCCTGCATATATACTTTCTGTATCATGGGGATACACCGCCAGGAGCTATAGCAGTGAGTGAGTCAGGGCATTTCTTATCTTGACATTTTTGGGCCACATCATACATATCTATTCAATCATGAATGTTAATAATTGTTATTGCATTGACTTGTTGCTATGGTTTGTCTCCTGGAAGCTTTCAGACTTATTGAATTTAGCCACCAACTTATTACATTTCTTGGGTACAAGTCATTTAACTTCATACAGCCTTTTGTGTCGAAGTGACTCCACTGCTTCATACATGGGAATGTGCACATTGGTTGCGATGTCTCAAGCTGTGCCCTGTGTCATATGATCAGCTGCAAGCAACCATTAGAATCATTGGTGATCTTGTGTCATGATTTTAAACTGGGTGTATGAAGACCATTGTGTTTCAGCAAATCATGCAGAATGATTAGTGTCAGTTTCTTATGTTTTCACAATGGCTAGCCAACAAGGGTCTATAACTGCCTTAGAACCTTTATCGACACTGTGTTAATTTCATCAATGTATGAGATAAGGTAGTTCACAACAGCTTTATATGTGAAAATGTAACTAGTCATGCATGTTCTGTATGGTTTTTATAAGCAACCCCTTTTTTAATGTTCACGGTGCCTGTTATGACAATTACAGTATAAAGGTCATTCATCTTCACATGATTAAACTTAAATGTCATAATATTGTCAAAGATTGTCTATTCTTAATGCAGATAATTAAGAAATTGAGATATTAGGAAATATTTCAATAAAATTGGATGGAGTGAGTATGGCTTTACGCCGCTTTTACTAAAGTTTAGCAATACTCCAGCAATATCATGGCAGGAGATAGGAAATGGGCTTCACACAGTGTACCCATGTGGGGAATCAAACCCGGGTCTTCGGCGTATTGAGCGAACACTTTAACCACAAGGCTACCCCACAGCCCCTCATTAAAATTGGAAAAATTTACTGCCTTGAAATAGGCACATTTCATCAGGTACATAAACATTAGAATCTTTACAATGATTATACATCAGAGTGTATTATTAGGTTTGAGAACATGATGGAGATACTTCTTGTTTTAGTAATGGTATTAATATCAGGTTAGGGAGTTCTGATTTTCACAAGCTTAAACATGTGAAGATGGCATTAATCTCAAGCAAGTTAGCGATACCACTGTGAGGTACGACTGGTACTGTAGTGGTACACTGTAATACAAACCCCAAGTAAATGTTTTGCGATACAATCTCAATGGGTTGGTCTACTGAGCAATTACAGAAACAAACTGTAAACTTAAACTCTTCCTCACTGAGGTAATCTTAGACAAATCTTATTTCTTGTACACAATTCTATTTGTTACTGTGTAACTTCCCTTGATTAAGTATTACACTGGCTACCAATTGTGTCTCAAATGCTGACTCTGAGACAACAATAGGGTATGACTGACTATATTACTGTTTTGTCTTTAATCAATCATTTGACGTCAGTGCAGACCATCACTAAATGTAAGTTAAATATTGTTCCTCTTGAGAATAGATGAGTGATGTTTGCCACTTAAAATAGTATACAGGCTACAGGATTTCAAAACAAACTCATCAATCATCAATTCCTATTTTTTGTAGGTGTATTGTATGTCAGCTCTACTCCATATCTGTCATACAGAGTCAGTCACAAATTTATCCAACACAGTCCATGAAAGTCTATAACATTTGGCAAGTGGTTAGTGTTTCTGTGCATAGAGTTCAGGTCACAAATCAGTTGACATTAGCAACATTCAGTCCTTCCCCACAAAGAAACACATGTGATACATGTGGTCTCGCCTTAGGCAAGTGAGTTTGTGCAAAATTGCCTCTGTTCACCTAGCAGAAAATGGGTACCCGGTGGGATAAGTCATGAGACTATTAACCTTCTACTAGGTTCTAGCGCTTCACAGGTAGCTTGGGTTATCAGGGATAATAATTATTTCAGTGCTTCTGAGCAGTGCTACATTGGAAATAAGAGCTACATAAATCAATAACATTATTTTATTAAGTCGAGATTACTGCAGTTTAAGGAAAGCCTCTGGGCTATTTTTCATAACATTGACTTAACATAATGTATGACTGTTTTTTTCTGTAACGTATGTTCATCTAAGAGACAAGATGTTAGCCTAATCTATGCCCACATTACACCCTTAGCAACTAATCATGAATAAGTTGATGAATCAAACTGAGAATAAAAATCTGTACAGGCAGAAACTGATACCACAGCAGCACATGGACACACCTGACCCTAGGAATAGAAAATGTTGGGTGTCCAGTTGTAGTTGTTTGAACAGTAGTCCCCAGTATCATGACAATCATATAGTATACACAGTTTATCATTTTATGGGAACGGTTCGTTCGTCATTTTTAATCATGTTAATAAGACACTAGCAAGAAATATAAAACCTAATTCTACCATCGTCACAAATAGTCTGTCAAATTCAATAGCATACAACATATGTTGAGGGAAATAACGGCAAAAAACGTGAGTACTGCATTTTACCGGGCGCACTTTTTCAGATTAATTAGCGCTGCTGGGGTTCCCCAACACTAAGGATCGTAAAGGGTGCCTAACCCTAAAGATCGTAAAGGGTGGCATACCCATACCCTAACCCTAAGGTTCGTCAAGTGTGGCTGCGCCCGGCAAAGTGCATTCTAGCCTTTAACTTTAAAGTGTACGGCATATATAATGGCCACTGTCTTAGTTGGGCGATCGCCAATTGTGTTGGTTTTTTTTAGAGTTGTTATCGTATTGATGATTAGGCCTGCTTCGAAAGTAACAGATGTTAATGCTAATTAAACGATGACGATCATTGTGAGTGAACACGGATGAAAATTAATCAATTTTACTGACACAATGACTGGAATAAACGCTCGATGCAATGTCCCATTTAAATGTAAGAAATAGGACTTAAAATTAATTATCATTGATGTTCAATGACGACGCATGCATCAATGTTTACAAAACCACAGGTTGCTGATTTTGACATATGCCAGGCAACTCCATGTTCAGAGGATGATTGTGACTGGCGTCTGTCCTTGATATTAAATCCGACAGTATGTATTGGATAAATAATAACTAAAGTTTCATCAGATACCGTAAAGATCACCATACGTTCATTCAGTGACTTACCTCGTCCATTTTGCGCCGACTCTTCGTCTTTCTTTCGACCGCCATTACGTGGCTTTGACCTCGCTTTGGTTCCAAATGGGAAAACCCCCCATGTGACCAAACAAGGGGGATAATAGAGAATTTCCCCAGAACATATCCCTTTGTGTGAAGTGTTGTCGACCGCATAAGCTGATTACACGTTCGATTCCCATGTGTGTAAAAAATTCTAACATTTAATTTGGTAGAGTCTTGTATCATCACAGTAATGTATCCACTCTATCGCTTATTTATAAATAAAAACAAATTTCCAAAGACGAATATCACAAATAAGATTTATTATGTCAAATCATGCTGCACATCAGAAGTATAAAACAGTTAATTTTAGTCTGCAATATTATATAAACAATATTAGCTGTACTGGCACTGAGTCAGCCCTCTAAGTATATTTTTACATGTTTATATTTTTAAACGCATAATGGATTTAAAACGTTGAAAATAAAAAAATATATATATAATCGTAAATTATATATAACTGCGGAACAGTTAAAACTTTCATTCGTCAATCCGAAAGGTGAGTGAGTATGGTTTTACGCCTCTTGTAGCAATATTCCAGCCAGCGGGGAACACCAGAAATGGGTTTCACACATTGCACCTATTTGGGGAATCGAACCAGGTCTTCGGCGTGACGAGCAAACGCTTTAACCACTAGGCTACCCCACCACCCCTCACTCCAAAGACCAAGGCTCGATTAACAACATGGACCCGTACAATGTGTGAAGCCCATTTCTTGTGTTCCAGGGCGTGATATTGCTGAAATACTGCTAAACTTTATTGCTGAGTCATCTTTGAACCATTTTATTTTTACACAGAACTTACCCAGCCACAGATATTTCTTTCACAAGTTGGTTACTGGAATAAGGAATGGTTACATAAACTTAAACAAATATAACAACAGTTCTTTATCAGCAGTTACACAAAACAAATTCGTTGCCCCTCAGTTTAGATCATATACAAATATATCGCCATTCCTCCGTAATTAAAGAATAGTGTTCTGCAGATAACTAATTCATTGCAGCAGAACAATTTGGGTTAAAGAAACCTCGGTATACGTATAGTTACAGTAAGCAATATTGTTTTATTTCTGCAAAATTGACCACAGCTATTGCACCAACATAGCTACCGATCGTCAAAGCTGGGGAAATCAGGATGACTCTTTCCGAGACAAACCGCAGAGTTGGCGTCAAAGAAACACGTAGCAGGAGGAAGAACAAGGTAATGGCAGCACCAAACCCTGACCAGACTACCCTCAGCCGCAGCCTCTGTGTTTCGCGGATCGGTGTCACAAGCCTCGAGAGGGCCTGCAGACAGACGACGTGAGCAGCAACCTTCATAAATCTTCGTTCTGGAAGCCAAGTCTTACCTTTACCATTGTTTTACACCGCATTTAGCGATATCCAGGAGACTTAAAAAAATGTATTACCCAACTGTTACCAACTGTGACTCGAACCCCGCCATCATGACTGACTGAGTTTGGTTTTACGCCGCTTTTAGCAATATTCCAGCAACATCACGGCAGGGGACACCAGAAATGGTCTTCACACTTTGTAACCATGTGGGGATTCGAACCGGATCTTCGGCGTGACGAGCCAACGCTTTAGCCATTAGGCCACCCCACCCCCAATCATGACTGTAATGAGTGAGTGAGTGTAGTTTTACGCCGATTTTAGCAATATTCCAGCAAAATCACGGCGGAGGACACCAGAAATGGTCTTAACACATTGTACCCATGTTGGGAATCGAACCCGCGTCTTCGGCATGACGAGCGAAAGCTTTAACCACTTGGCTTCCCCACCGCCCCTCCTTCAAGACAAGCGTGAATATTAGTTTAAAACAATGTCCTCTGCGTTTAAAATGTTGTTTTGAAATCTTCCAGAAACATTCAGCAATTGTTAATATGCTACAGCTTTCAGATGAGCATAAGCCAATAACATATTATATTCCACATATTTTCCCTCATTATTATTTGTTTTCGCTAATTGTTGTTTTCATATGTAAAATATGGCTCGTTAGATGTTAAGACGAAGCGTTTTCACTGATGTTTTATGTTTGTTAATCGTCAAGATCTTGTGGCCTAAATATACTGAAATGTCGAAACGTTCCCCAATCATGATGAAGTCGCATATTAGTGACCAGTAGACAGAGAACAAAAAATCAGAACAACACAAACATTCAATTTCACAGTTTGCGTACTGACACATGTAAAGCGTTTTGTTTTAAACCGAAAGTAGAAACCCCGATGAGTCAAACTAAGTATAGGACCTTGTCACAGTCTAAAGCTGGCTAACTTCCTGGTCGGGTGTAACTGTTCATGAGCTTCAGAAGACACACCTCTACTGCAGCTGGATCACCTGGTGTCCTCCTAGAGTCGTTACCCGTGGATACTGTGTGTTAGAGAGATCGATACATACCCAGAAGGTAGGTAGCACAGTACCTGCAAACCATTCCTAAAAGAAGTATGACTATGTACAGTTTTCACGGTAAGAACCAAAACACTGTTTAATCAGGAACTATACCTTCTTAGAATGAATATACATGCTCCATATACGTCTGTATATATGCAGATTATTGCAATGATACTCTTAAAAATCAAAATATCATTTTATGTACATGACCTTCAGAAATTTAATCTACGATGTTGGCGGCCTGCCAGCGTTGTCGTGTATAAGGCTTATTGTGATCGGATCTGCAGGTGGACAACTGTCCTACATAGCCTGCATGGCGAGACCTTTACAAACCTGTGTTGCTGATTTATGCACAAGCGAGACGCCATATTTTTATATCGATCAAAAGTTGCTTTTTTTAAAACTGCGTTTTCATGTCAGCAATTTCTGTCCGTTAATGCATGGATACAGTTTTACAAACAATCGTATTGATTCTGACAGAAGTAAAATGTACACCGACTTGCATGTTCCATTATAATACCAACATAATTTGCATAAAAAGTATGTCTTTCTGGACAACAGACAGTATTTTAATACTCCCTCAATGCATATTAGTGTCGGCATCACAATCTCTTCCACAATACAGGGCGGTGGGGCAGCCCAGTGGATAAATCATTCGCCCGTGGCGGCAAAGGCCTGGGTTCGATTTCCCACATGAGTACAATGTGAAGTAGTCCATCATGCTATTGCTGGAATATTGCTAAAAGCCGCGTAATGCCAAACTCACTCACTCACCATTATGGTACCGTGGGCCCATTTGTCACCATTTGTCACACAGACATCATCTTCAGCAGTAGTGAGTGAGTGAGTATGGTTTTATGATGCTTTTGGCAATATTCCAGCAACATCACGGCGGGGGACCCCAGAATGAGCTTCACACACTGTACCCATGTGGGGAATCGAACCCGGGTCTTCGGCGCGATGACTGACTGACTGAGTTTGGTTTTACGCCGCTTTTAGCAATATTCCAGCAACATTACGGCGGGGGACACCAGAAATGGGCTTCACTCATTGTGCCCATGTGGGGATTCGAACCCGGGTCTTCGGCGTGACAAGCCAACGCTTTAACCATTAGGCTACCCCACCGCTCCTCTCCACCAGTAACCTCGCATACAAGGTATGCTGCTAAAGGGTCTAATGTGGCGCCTTCCTCCAATCAGATTCAAAGAGAAGGGACTAGACCCGGGGTGTTTATGTCAACACAATGGGGACCGAGTAAACTATTTTCATAACGGACATACTTATAACGAACTGATGGATGCAACGATCGGTATTTTCTGTCTCTGCTATTTGCTGTTTATAGTGGTCGAAATGCGTATATCGAACTACGGTTATAACGAACTAAAAACTGTGGTCCCTCCGAGTTAATTATGATCGAAGTTTACTGTATATTATTCTGGATAATCGAGGATTACGTCCTGACGAATTATTTTCAAATTCAAAAATATCCTTATATGAACTATTACAAATCTATATGAACTAAATAATACCAAATCTCTCGGCAAAAAGACCCTACACGATTCAACGAAAACATTAACTCGAAGAGGACAATATTATCACAATTATTTCATTTTTTGTCATTCATGGTGATATATTGTTACTTAACGACTACACTGGGACAAACCCAATGGGGATCTGGTAGAATACACCCCAGGAATGTAAGGGATGGCTAACCTGGAACAGTGTGATAGTGGGTCATCGTGACCTTATCGGGTAGATGTGCTCATGCTTTCACTCTCTGTGATTTCGTCAGTTTCAAACCTCGGTTAGGTACAGACAGCTGTGATGTATATATGTAACCGTATATAGCTTGCTGCAATAAGATTGTTTTACAATTTTCCTTTTGTTCAATGGGCTTGTACTGTTTTACGACATATGTAAAAAATTCGTCTTGGATAAATGACTTGCCCATGTTCCACTACAGGAAAACCCTCCTTGACAACTTCTACAATCAGTCTTTGTTGACACATGTTTTTCTCATCTACTCTGCACCTGTGTTTAGTGTCTTCTTGGACCTCCTTTATGACTTCATGAGCATTTGGCTCATTGAGAATTTTTGCCTTCGTGTGACAGGGGCGGTGGGGTAGCCTAGTGGTTAAAGCATTGGCTCGTCACGCCGAAGACCCGAATCCCCACATGGGTACATTGTGTGAAGCCCATTTCTGGTGTCCCCCGCCGTGATGTTGCTGGAATATTGCTAAAAGCGGTGTAAAACCAAACTCAGTCAGTCAGTCAGTCTTGTGCGACAGGTTTCTTCCGCATTACTATATCCTGGTGTAAGGTCACAGTTCAAATCACCCATTTTATGTCTGTTTTAATACATAATAAACATGTTTAGAATTTAGACAACACTTTCAGAGGACACATGGTTGGTTAGAAAGCATCTGTGTTTTAAAGTGGATGTCAAAATAACGCATATGTGGCTGAAGTGATCTCCAAACGTTTTATACCAGTATATATCTTATGCCAGTGTTGTCCATAATCCTTTTTACAGCGTACATCGTGAACGATGTTTATTGGTCTAAGAGTTATCCGAGGACCTGATTGGTCAAACAGCGAATGCGATGGAGGTGAAGGTCACGTTGGTACGGTGGCGACGTTAGAGGGCGCTGGTGCTGTTGACGTTATCTGGGACAGTGGTCAGAGAAGCACGTGCAAGGCGGGCAAGGATGGTCAGCATGAACTGAGAGTATTTGACAGTGCTACTGTAGGTAAGTGCGCCCCTGTGTATAATTATACTGCAGATCTATACTGCATGCTGGAAGAATATTCAGGCTTATATAAATATAAAATTAATTTTTGAAAAAATCATTAGTCATCATTCAGCATTTTGAAAGAGATTATGCTTGTTCATACAGTGTCTATTATATATATTGCCAGGCATACGTCACAAGGGTGTCACGTGTTGTGGGTGTGACACCAAGGACTTCTTCGGAACGAAATGGACGTGCAGTCAGTGCAAGGACGCCAACCTGTGCTTCCTCTGCTACTCCGCGGATAAACATGACCTCAGTCACGTGTTTGTGCGTCATGACTCCCCCGGGGAAAAAGGGTAAGGCAAGGGAGATAACTCTTCTGTCGGGTGTATAGTCGCGTCTTCCTATCTAATAAATTATGCTTAACAATTTTTTCGACGAATGAAACGCAAGGAAGTCTTAAATGGCTTAAATGGCATCACCTTTGACAATTGCTTGTTCATACATGATGACAACACAACTCCCTGACCAAAAGATGGTTTGTTTATTGGTAGTTTAACGCCACATTCTCAGCAATTTTCCAGTTACGGGGATCTGAGTGAGTGAGTGGGTTTAGTTTTACGCCGCACTCAACAATATTCCAGCTATATGGCGGCGATCTGTAAATAATCGAATCTGGACCAGACAATCCAGTGATTAACAGTATAGCATCGATCTGCGTAATTGGGAACCGATGACATGTGTCAACCAAGTCAGCGAGCCTGACCATCCGATCCTGTTAGTCGCCTCTTACGACAAGCACGGGTTACTGAAGGCACATTCTAAGCCGGACCTTCACGGGTAACAGGGATCTGAAAACAATCGCCAAAGGGATTCGATAACTTGCATAATATCAGCCAAGTCAGCGAGACTGACCACCCGATCCTCCTAGCAGCCTCTTACGACAAGCGGTGTTGCTGAAGACAAACACTGACTATCACGGGTAGGCCAATAGATGTCCCCAGGTAGGCCGTAGACTACAGATAGGTATAAGATATCAACATTTAACTACCACTTCAGAACTCAGGTCAAGAAACGCTCCGGATGTCTGAAGGTCAGATCTCTTGGACTCTTCCCAGGAGCTCGAGTTGCTCGGGGAGAGGACTGGAAGTGGGATCAACAAGACGGTAGGTCAAGGCCATATCAGATTAAGGGTAAAGGGGGGTGGCTAGTAGTTAAATGGTTAAAGCGTACGCTCGTCCCTTTGCAGACCAGGGTTGGATTAGCACTTGGGTACAATGTGTAAAGTCCATTCTGGTGTCACCCGCGTTGGTACCACCGGAATATTGGTAAATGTGATGTGAAACCACATTCAATCACTCACTCGTGACCTTAAAATTGTTTGCTGCAGGAAAAAAAAAGAAATGACGACATAGTTTGACGTATGTTTTAATAGTCGTGTAGGACGTTCTATAAAGGATCAAGTGTCAGTACCGCCTTCTCTGCAGGCGGGTCAGGGAGCAAGGGGAAGATAACCGAAATCCCACAAGAACACAGCGTGACCACCATCAGGAACATCGCGAAGGTCAAGTGGGATAACGGCCGCTCCAACATCTACAGAGTCGGCCACGAGGGAAAGGTGGACATCAAGTACATAGAGGAGGGGATCGGACCGTCCTACTACAGGGACAACATGGCAGTGTTGGGTACATACATGTAACGCTACATCAATAATAACACAAACAAATCCGATCTTACGCAAACACTCTTTCATCCCAACACTACTCGTTGTGAAAATTATCGTTCATATAAACCACTGCCCAAACCATTCGCAACCCAACTCTCACTATGTCAGTCAGATCGTGCGTGCGTACGACAAACGTATAACAAGTGATTCCGTAGCATTTATTGGCTAAACAAGCCTTTTGGGTGTGTGTGTGTGTGTGTGTGTGTGTGTGTGTGTGTGTGTGTGTGTGTGTGTGTGTGTGTGTGTGTGTGTGTGTGTTATGTTTCCATAAACCAAAACATATAATGACTTCGTCCCGCTAAAGGACTGTTTCCTGAGAATAGAATAGGAGTTGCATCATGGCGTTGAACAATGTCACTGTTAACTTCTTTGAGAGGCATTTTAGAAGTTGTATAGATGAAGGAAAACCAGTTCTATGGATAGTCAACTTCTTTATTGCAATGAGTGCGACGTTTCGGTGTATCAAGCAAGTGATGTTAGTACCTACACCGAAACGTCACACTCATTGCAATAAAGAAGTTGACTATCCATAGAACTGGCTTTCCTTCAATGTCACCGTTGCCTACAATTGTTTTGTGGTAATGATTACATATTCAGTGTGAGAAGTTGTTATTGGTGACGTATTTCTTCCAAAGAACTGAGTTCAGTATGTTTTTGCGGTATAACGAGGCAGCTCGTCCTTACATGTCTCCTTGGCTTTACACCCAAACGTATATTCACATAAGCCCCTTTACTAGGGCTGCGCAATATAACCGGTTTACCGGTATTTACCGGTTCACACATGAAAACGATACGTATTGCGATACGCTGATCGAAAACCGGTATTTTGACTTGCATTCGGAAAACCTTCGTAACACTCGGTAATCTTGATGATTGTGGAAATTGTGGTAAGGCTGGTGGGAATGATCGTGGTGAAAATTACATTTAACTGGATTGTTAAGTTCTTTTCCTTGTTTCATTTGTGACAAATATTATTTACATTTTTACTTTGTCATAATAAAATGTTTTTATTAAGGTGAATCAAGCAAAGTGATTTTGTTGTGGTTTTGCTTTATAAATCAAACATTAACTCGATTATAAGTAGTTTTATGTTAATAAAAACATCTTGGAGTATATTGCAATACACATCGCAATACAGGCTTTTGCATCGCAATATATCGCAATATGAAAATTCTCTGCAATACCAACCCCTACCCTTTACGCTCATCTGTACACCACATATAATCACTTTTATGAAAGAACTAATTAGTAAGTCACTGTGTGATTTAAGAAAACACAATGGATTAAATATTAATGAATGCGTTGATCTAAGATCTAAGGATGCATTTTACGAAAAATGAGCTCCATCCGCTACACAAGTAAATCGTCTGCCTGGGCGCTAATGAAAAACGAAATGGGAAAAAATATATTAATGAAATTCTGTCTTCCCAACAGTGACAGAAAAACAAACCAGCACATCATCAACACGATGTACCCTTTTTCAGACGTGAGCAGTGTACGGAGGGACAGCGTGGACAGTGCGAGACTAGAAGCCGGATGTAAAGTCTGTGTCCAGGTGGACAAGGACGGGCTCAAGCAGATCCAGGCGACCAAAGGAGGGTGGTCAGCAGGCATGTCACAGGTACAGGTCGGGTAGCTCACGCCCAGGTGGTGTAGTGGACAGAACACCTGTCCGGACAGTGGACGGTCGTGTCATACCAAAGGACACCCGTGTAGATCAGGGTTAGAACTGATCTTCATCAACCCATGCTTGTCGTAAGAGGTGACTAACGGGATCGGGTGGTCAGGCTCGCTGACTTGGTTGACACATGTCATCATATTCCAGTTGTGTAGATCCATGCTCCTGATGTTGATAACAGGATTATCGGGTCGAGACTCGATTATGTACAGACCATCGCCATATAGCTGGACTATTGCGGCGTTAAACAACAAACGAAAACATACAAAATTAAGTTAGACCATGTTACTTGCTACCATGCCTGGAGCTCGGAATTATAGAGATGGGCATGGGATCTCAGTTGCCAAAAAAAATAAAAAATGCTTTAGCCCGGAAAAGTACAAGTGGTCACACGTCCGCATACACACACACACACACACTAGTGTTGGGAATTGGTTAAAATATCATAATTGATGATTGCTTCATTGCAACCGATCAGTCATCGAAAATAATTGGTTAGCGTCATTTATGAAATTTTCCTGGTTATTTTTGTTAATGCACAAAAACATAAAGAATAAACATGTAGTTCTTGGGAGTTTATTTGGGCAAATTTCACATCTAAAAGATGACTAGTATGTTAGGAACATAAATTTCTTGGGGTCTTTACGATAAATTCAATCATGACTTGGAACGAGCTTGTAGTGCTCAGGAAATGTAACTGACAAAACCAACCTTGTGAAAAACATTGTTAATGCAAAAAGTGTTCCAGAATTGTTTGTGTTCGATTATGAGAAAACATGATCGATTGCTTGGTCGTTTAGTCACTGCGACCAATCTTCGATTATTTCAATTAATCGGACCACCACTAACACGCACTGCTTTCGTACATTAACCTCAAACCCATTTCACCAGGTGCCATCCATGGTATCGGTCTCACACAACTAGGTATCTAATGCGACCACTCTGGGCTGATGCCTATAATTATCTAACAGGATCCCGTGAGGATCCCGAGCTTGAACTGGACCTCCTCAACCTATTCTGGTCGCGAGGGGCGGTGGGGTAGCCTAGTGGTTAAAGCTTTGGCTCGTCACGCCGAAGACCCGGGTTCGATTCCCCACATGGGCACAATGTGTTAAGCCGATTTCTGGTGTCCCCCGCCGTGATATTGCTGGAATATTGCTAAAAGCGGCGTAAAACTAAACTCAGTCAATCAGTCTGGTCGGGAGAGGCAACGTAATCCAAACGGAGGTCAAACACGGTGACTCAGTTTGGTTGCATTATAGGGCGTGGATTGTTGCTCATCATTTCAATCACCGAATTATCTCCCCTGGCTCGACATTTAAATTCATATGAATTAAATACTAATTAGATCATCTCTAGCAACAAAAACAGATATGACAGTTGAACTGTTAATGACTCTCGAGGGAGGAAGGAGGAAATCATTGCTTGAATGTTTGTTTCAGTGTATTGGGAAAATCGGCATTATCAAAGATATTCCCAGTCAGGGCATGGCTAGTGTTGAGTTCGGGAGCAGCAAGTACCGGATAGCTACAGAGGCACTCATAAAGGTACCGAGACCAGTTTATCTCTCCATTCCCAACAGCATTTGAAACTGAATCTGTGGACATTATCGGTCACTATGACAATGTTCTCTGCACCTGCTTTGTGAATTTTATTATTATTTTCAACTCAACTAAGATTGCTAAGCGAAAGGAAGCAAGCACCTATGTTTGAAGATGTCAATAAATGACACAAACAAGATATGGCAAGTCTATGTTGATGTACATGGTTGTGTTGTGGATAATAAGTTTATACTTTCTTTTGCCAAGAACAGTGTATGACATGTAGTATGCAATATTAATTTTTTTATGAAAAACGGAAGTGTTCGGATTAAAGCGGCCTGACTGTATTGATAATATTGTAATATAGTAAGGAAATGTAATGCCAACAGTGTACCAGCAATATACACCTGATAAGAACACGAAAGCCATTCATCAAATTTCAATTGCAAAGTACGACAATGTTGGCGATGAAATAACCTAGTGGCTATTGTATTTCGCTCGTCATGCCGAAGTCCCGGGTTCAATTCCACACCTGGGTAACATGTGTGATAATCCTGGGGTACACGCTGTGATATGATATAACTATTGGAGGCGTACATCCACACTGACTCTCGATAGGGGCTCTGGGTGAATTGTGTGTACACTGCAGGTGCACGACCACACGCTGAACACCGTGGTGCGGGTACTGGGGGACAGGAAGAAGGTGCAACAGCTCCAGGAGGGGCATGGCGAGTGGAGATCCAGGATGGAGCAGGTGAGGCACCTCATTACTTCCGCCTCCGTGATGATGTCACAGTGCCATCTGTGCCATGGAACCATGGTTGAAGAAATGAGGAAACACATCCATATGAAATGCTAATTCATTTTGAAAAAGTTTGTCACATCCTTCGCTTAGAAAAACAACAACAACGTTTTACGAGAAAATGAAAATGTACCTTATATTATGAACATTCTCAACGATCTTCTTGAAATAGCTCCACATAACTGAAAGGTTACTGAGTCGGCATAAAATGTTATTCCACGTAAGTGAAATATCAATTTAGTACACATATATGAAAGCCGTTCTAAGTGTACCACCTTCATTTTCAAGAAGCAATATCAGGCCTAAGGTCTGTGTTGAAGTGTACGACCGTCAAAACCATAAGTCGATTTGCCAGACTGGGCCAGTACAAGACTATATTGGATGTGTTTTGCCAGGTCTTGGGGAAGGTGGGACGAGTTGTGAGAGTGGACAGTGACGGCGACATCGTGGTGTCCTTTGGCTCCACCAAGTGGATCTTTAACCCTGCATGCCTTGTCCCCGCCCCCGGGGAAAGGGTGGACGATGTGGAAGCAGGGGGAAGGGAAACTGCTGGACTTGGAGGTGGGTGGAACTTCATATATAAAAGCGATAAACAAAATTCCGCAATCGTTTATGGTTTTATGCATAAATATGTTGACATACAGAAGTCGTCCATTTCAAACACATAGTCTGTCAAATCATTGATATCTTATTCTCTGTTTAAAGAAAATATATTTCAAGTGCTGATTTCTTATGTAGAAAATAGACAGCTAGATTTGTCTGTTTTATGATGCAGGCTTCTGTTGATGAAACTGATGAAGTTTTTCCGCAGTCATTCGCACAATGACTACGGAAAAAATTATCTAGACTATCTAGATCAGAGGGTACATTTCTGTGGAGTAACATTATTAGAAATAGCAAAAATAAAGTCCATTAAACAACGATTTTATTTCATTTTCGTATTGAGACTGCGATTCATGCAGACAAAACATATCGTTATCGCCTTGAACTACCGAGAGTTTCTGTATTCGCTGAGTTGTGTGCAGGTTTAGGAGGACCCCTGATGCAGCTCCTGGCCGGACTCCTGGATAAACAGATGATGGGGATGATGGCTGCTGCCATGGCCGCTCGAGCTGCTGCACCAGGGGCAAACTCGGGTGACCTCTTCAAGGCCATCCTGGCTGGGGACAAAGAGGCAGTCAAATCCATCGTCAAAGCCAACCCCAAAATGGTGAATATTTTGGAGACGACCGTTTAATTTTCGTTAGATCGCGAAGAAAATTTCACACACAGTTCGATTTTCTATCTATGTTTGGGGAACCCAGAGAAAGCACAGAATCATTCATAATCTTAAGTACTGATCTTTTCCTTCAATTTTGTGTTGTTTGGAATAGTGGCTGGAAA
Source organism: Haliotis rubra (assembly GCF_003918875.1). NCBI lineage: Eukaryota > Metazoa > Mollusca > Gastropoda > Lepetellida > Haliotidae > Haliotis > Haliotis rubra. Next base: position 423,987 of record NW_025767173.1, on the reverse strand, counting down.
TGCATTACAGACAAAAGATAACGATCACAGAAAGGTCTTCTGAGCTCCACTCCTCATCCAGACTCCAGATGGGTTGTAACTCTGCATTTTCACCCATTCACTCACTATCTGATGTAGGCTACAGAGCCGATCAAAGACCTGACTCCACTGATGATAGCATCGCACGAAGGGCAGGTAGACATTGTTCGAATCCTTCTCGACAGCGGGGTTGACATGGAGGCCAAAGGTAAAAAGGGTGTCACGGCCATTGCAACAGCTATAATAGGGTAAGCCAGTGATTTGTGCTGTGTTCTTGGTTCTTAATTCTCGACTATCCACTATGTTACAAACCCATGTAATTGGTATCATGGGCCCAGGGATAAGCTCTAAAATGCTGTTTAATGTTAGTAGTTCTGAGTAGCCACGGACAATTTATAATATGTTAATGATAGGAGGGACGCAAGCGTCACTTCTGAAACGAAGCTATGATGGCGAAGGGGTCCTGGGTGTCTATCTTAGAACAAGCCAAAAATGTGAGCAGGCCTCACTAATACCCCCGATCGTGACTCAGCTGAACAACACTAAACACATGTTGACACCGCTTTAGACACTTGACACCGCTTTAGACACATGTTGACACAGCTTTAGACACATGTTGACACCGCTTCAGACACATGTTGACACCGCTTTAGACACTTGACACCGCTTTAGACACTTGACACCGCTTTAGACACATGTTGACACCGCTTTAGACACATTATGACACCGTTTAAGACACATGTTGACACCGCTTTAGACACATGTTGATACCGCTTTAGACACATGTTGACACTGCTCTAGACACATGTTGACACCGTTTTAGACACATGTTGACACCGCTTTAGACACATGTTGACACCGTTTAAGACACATGTTGACACCGCTTTTGACACCGTTTTAGACACATGTTGACACCGTTTTAGACACATGTTGACACCGCTTTAGACACATTATGACACCGTTTTAGACACATGTTGACACTGCTTTAGACACGCGTTGACACCGCTTTAGACACGTGTTGACACCGCTTTAGACACATGTTGACACCGCTTTAGACACATGTTGACACCGCTTTAGACACATGTTGACACCGCTTTAGACACATGTTTCAAATTCAGACCTGCTAAAAAATACATAAAAATATCCTGCCATCACGAAGCACGGAATGGCCGTCGCCCGAAACAAAACTGGTTCAAATTGGCATCCCTGTGTGGAAGCTCTATGGCTTTAGGAATATCGAGTGCGTTAAGAGTTAATCACGTTAAATACGTGAATAAAAAGAGCTGAAACAGAAGAATAAATGCAGATACTCCCAAAAAGTAAAATAACAAATAAATGGTCTGTGATACTTTTTCACAAAAGCACATGTTGAATTCCAGAATTACATTCGCATTGACTTTTTATACATTCACACTGCTCATGCATTCAGCTTCCAAGCCAAACGAAAATCTGCCCTCGATCACTCACTGCTAGTTCGTCACAGACCCTGCTTATATTAAAGATCGTGGGTAAACCTTTGTCACAGAACCATTCCGTAGCAAAACAGTGATGGGTGATCTGGGCTCACTTGCACAAAGCGATCTTAGCGCTACGGCTATCTTAAGCCTATGTTGTGGAATGGGAGTTACAATCATTGTAGCACTAAGATCGCTTTGTGCTAGTGAGCCCAGGACTTGATCTTCCTTGGTAGATTTAGGTTATAAAGTATTTAACAGTTTACATAAAGCTGTCAAATAAACCTTTTCCTCACACAGTACTATTATCCATGATAACAAGTGACTAGCTTTGTTGTTTGCTTATGTAAATGTATTATAATTAGTACCATGTTATTTCCTTATGTGTAGAATGTGCCAGTTCAGTGTTGCCCTTGAAAAGAGTAATATACATTTGGCAATTGTCAGAGGACAAATCATGAACCATGTCTTTACATAAAATATGACGGAATAAACCACATTCCCTGACAGTGGCAAGGAAGTGGTTGCTCAGCTGTTGATTGAGAGGGGTGCCGACATTCACATGACCCTGAACGATGGACAGACAACTCTTCACTTGGCTGTACACAAGAACCTGTCGAAGACCCTCAAGCTACTGATCCAGAAGGGAGCGGATGTTAATTCTGTGGTGAAGTGTTTCTAGTTTTCTCTTACATGTGCAAAATCAGTATTGTGGTCTTTGTAAAGACCATACTCGATACAATTTTGCTAATGGTTAGAAGATGTCTTTGAATGTCAATTAGAAGTGATTCACATAACAAGAACAATTGATGGATGTCAAAGTCTTTATTATAGGAACACAACATTTCGCAGTATTGCTTCATCTTACCTCAAGAATGAGTACGAATATAACCGAAAGGTTATCTTCCATGTAAGGGCGGTGGGGTAGCCTAGTAGTTAAAGCATTCGCTCGTCACACCGAAGGCCCGGGTTCGAATCCCCACATGGGTACAATGTGTGAAGCCCATTACTGGTGTCCCCCGCCGTGATGTTGCTGGGATATTGCTAAAAGCGGCGTAAAATCAAACTCAGTCAGTCAGCCAGTCAGTCTTCCATGTAATATTTATAACCTTTTCCTGTTATGGTTAAAATAATGACTTTTTGTAAATGTCTAGCATGGACAACAGTCTTGTTCGAATATTGCAGGACATTGCACAATCTGTTTACTGGCAATTAAAATGATTGACAAGAAAGATTTAAACTGACACCTCGATTCCTGCGAAATATGCTCCTTTTCGTCCTTATGTACATAATGAACAGTACCCGTGAATGTTCTGTTCAGAATTGATCTTCAGCAGCATGATGCTATCGACAGCTTGTCGTAAGATGCGACTACATGAATCATGTGGTCAAGATGGCTGACTTGGTTTACACATGTCATCGTTTCCCAATTGCGTAAATCGATGATGATGATGTTGATCACTGACTTGTCTGGTCCAAACTCGATTATTTACAGACGTATGGCTAGAACATTGCTGAATGCGACGTTAAACAACAAACAAGCAAAAACAACATAACTTGTAACATCTAAGACTCTATCCTTTTACTAAACCGAGTTTAACTACTCATCTAAGAGTGTTCTTCTTGAACAGGATGGATCGATGGACACGCCGCTGCATGATGCTATCGAGGTCAGGAGCAATGACTGTGTAGAGGTTCTCCTGGGCAGCAGAAACATCAACCTTCGGCTGTGCAACAAAAGGAGCTTCAACCATCTTCATCTGGCCTGTCTGAGAGGCAATGTGTTGTAAGGCGTCAGTTTTAGCAACCAACATTCCATTGAACATGTTCTGATGAACAGTGCTTTCATCTATAATTACATAAGGACTATTTTCTTTGCTGTTGAACGCCGCATTCTGCAATGACGATTGTTCTGATAAAACTGTATGTTCAATTATAATCTACAACGGTTTCTGTTGTCGCTGTGCAGATGTGGCTTTGAAGAAGCCCATTCCATTCAGTAAAATACATGTATATGATCTGTTTAATCTGGTTTACGAAGCAGTAAGACTGTATGTATCCCAGCCTTCGTTTCGTATTCTGGTATGACGGTTTGTTATTATGAAGGCCACTCACCCCATCCTGTACCAGCATGATAAACACCGTAGATCCATTCGCAACCACAGCTTAGTTTTGGAAATGACGTCACCATATTCATTTCGCCAATCACAACCGTAATAAGCTCAGGATGTCTCTTGCTCATAATTGTACTCTAATTGGACGACTATGCTAGCAGCGAGCGTTTCTAATCTGGCTCAAAACGAGTTTATTTGCTAATGGGTCTGTGACAAATGGGTCGATGGTATTCATCATTATAGAATAACAATTCATTGGGTATTAAAAGACGTACTTGTTATGGTGAAACGTGCCAACTATGATTAGTTGGTTTTATTGACTGGGTTGAACAGTTTGAAGCTCTGCGACATCAGTCTCTTTCATCATTAGATTTTCTATGATAGTGCTGTAGAGAAGCTCCTGGAGCGAGACCAATCCCTGGTGGACCTGCTCATGGCCGGTGATGGCTACTGTGCCCTACACATCACTGCAGCCAACGACCATGTCGAGTGTGCCAGACTCCTTATCGACAAAGTGAGTCATCTAACTTCTCTTAAAGTAGTGTTATCCTCTGAGAAAATGAAGAGTCTATGTGAGCTTGACTTACTGCCGCTTTGAACAGTATTCCCGTTAGATCACGGCTTGTCTGCATCATGTCGAAGCGCAGACCTGTAGACTGACTGACTGACTGAGTTTGGTTTTACGCCGCTTTTAGCAATATTCCAGCAACATCACGGCGGGGGACACCAGAAATGGGCTTCACTCATTGTGTTCATGTGGGGATTCGGACCCGGGTCTTCGGCGTGACGAGCCAACGCTTTAACCACTAGGCTACCCCACCGCCCCTCAGAGATGTGTTTAGCTGACAAACCTAGGAAAGGGGAGAATCTGGGATTTGAACTCACGATCATCGAATGCTGACAGAAAGACAGACACTAGCAATAGACACTTGCACATCAGGAATTGGAAAACAATTGAGAAGCACTGTGAGACAGATCCTGACTGACATGCCACAAAGACTCCATTCAGCATTTTATAGACGATAAACCAAAGTAATTATCTGTGAAAATACATAGAAAGCTGGTATCATCAGTATTTGATAACATTCATCCTATATTGGAATGACATGTATGGTATATTAATGTCCAGGGCAAAGCGGATGTGAACAGGAAGGGGCAGAAGGGAGACACTCCGTTACACACGGCAGTCATCAAACCGAACTACCGTGTAACGGAACTACTGCTGGATAAAAGTGAGTGTTGTTTCACGCCGCCCCCACCACAGTTACGGGTTTACCAGCGACTTGTATATCAGTCTGATCCGACAATCAAGGATATCCGACAATCGGTGATATTATGAACAACTACTTTTGAGCAAGTTGACTCGCGTTGAGCCAATTTCTCGCTTTGAGCCAGTTTACCGACCGACTCTTATAACGAGTATGAGCTACTGTCGCTGTTATCATCTTCAATACATGGAGTACTGCAGCTGAAAAATCAAATAGCAAAATACCTTTGTTATTGATTTCTATTGGTCCTACCTGTTCCAGGTGCCGATGTGAACAGTACCAACGACAAAGGCGACACGCCGCTCCATATCCTTTTCGTTCACAGTTCGAGGAAGAAGAAAGAAGCAGTGAGATCTTTGATATTTTAGGTCATGTAAGGTTAGGTTAAACCAGACATGATGGTACCCTGACATATTTGAGTTGGTAGTAGCACAGTGTGAACATGATCCATCAAGCAATTATATGTCGGTCCTATCCTCACTCAAAAATATGGACAGCATGGTTCAGAAACTGGTTCGAACAGTGTGCAAAACAAAATGGTTTGGTGTAAATTGAAGGTCACCACTATAAACTCCCATGCACTTCTCAAACCTTTTGGTCAAGCTTACTTAAATTTCTGTGCTGGACCTTTGATCTGACATTTTGACGTCATGTGTATGCCTCCTGGGAACCCACATAGTTCAGTTATTGACACGAATACATCATCATCACCGGCCTTGTGTCAAGGCCATGCCAGATGTCAGGGTCACTCGACAATTAAAGACTGTTTACACTATGGTACAGAGACTTCCCATTCCAGAGACCACATACTCTTGCACAAGAGATATTTTCATGAAAGTTCACTTGAAGGTGAAAGTCAGTAGACCGGAAATAACCGACTGTTTTTTAGACTTAACATCTTTTGGTGAGGTCAACGGTATCACGATTGCTGAAGTCAAAATAGTTCATCATGCACTTCTGGTGTCTATATGTTACAAAAAAAATTAATTCATGAATATGTTGTGATGGGTTTCTTATACAAATATAACAAATATACTTCTCTCTCCGTCGGCAACATTTGTAAAGTATTTAAGGATATTGATTTTAGAATATTGTCTCAACCCTTATGAATGAAACTGATTCCGTTATTTCTGATGTAGTAATGTATTTTCGTTTAGGGATAAAGATTGTTTTTGCTACCAATACTGTTGTGTTTGTCCAGGGAGAGGCGTCGCTGTCTCCACGTGATGTTGAAACGTACGTGAAGGTTGCCGAACTACTCCTGAAGCACCAGGCTGCCTACAACCGCAAGAACAACATAGGCGCTGCTCCGCTCCAGTTGTGTAGCAGCGAGAGGATAAAGCTCATCGTCAAAAATTTCATACAGAAAAAGTAAATTTAAATTTACATTGTATTTGTGATTGTTGTACCAAACATGTTGAAACCTACATCATGAAATTGCAACAACAAACGTTCTCGATTTACCTTCCAGGCTCCGTCAATGCTGATGTCACAAGACATTTCATTGGTTCATTTATTCGGACTTGGCTGATTGACATCCAAAGTGTCTCTAAACATATTTTCCAGATTTGACATCTAAAGTTGTTAAAGTAAAGAACATGCCATTTGCCTCTAGAAAGATCACTCTGCGTGAATACACTACATCTATATTTGGTTCCAAGACAGACTGTGTGTTTCAGTCAAGCGTCCCTGAATGCTGGATCAGGAAGCTCCCCACAGCAACCACAGGGGAAAGCAGATGGCCAGAACGCTATGTCTACCCTGAAAATGGCCCTGCCCTGCTGTAGATGCTTCAGCGCCATCTCGGACATCACCCTGAAGCCGTGCAACCACAAAGTCCTTTGTCGGTCCTGCTGCACCAAAACCAACCAGTGCCCCATGTGTAATACCGCCATCCAGCAGAGAGAGGGTAAGACCCATCCATCATGTCATCTCACGCAGTGCATTGGTGCTGTGAGGTGAGGTGAAATTGGGTTTTACGTCGTGCTTGAGAATATTTCGCTCATATGACGACGTGCATGCGTGTGTATGTGTATGTGCGGCTGCTTGTACTAGCCCAGACTTAAGCTGGTTTTATAGTGCTAGCCCACTGAGATACCATGTCGCAGTGAAGCATGAATACCCCACTCAGACACAGTATACTGACTCCGAGCCGACCAGTCCTTGTTGTACCCATTAATGCCGAGCACCAGGCAGTGACCAACAAGTACCATATTTTAACGTCTTTTGGTATGACGCTGTCGGGGATCGAACCCGCGACCTTCCGCTCTCCGGGCGGACGCTCTAACCACTACACCATGGAGGCGGTTACATTGGTGCGAGTATGTAAGTGAATCAGTGTATGCGTGTGTGTGTGGTGCCTGGGAGTTCGTAAAAGTGTGAGAGAATGTGTCATTATTTGATTGTGTGTGTGTGTGTGTGTGTGTGTGTGTGAGTGAGTGAGAGAGAGAGAGAGAGTGTGAGTGAGTGCATTATAAATTGAGTTATAATGTGTCTACCGTTTAAAAAAGCAGGTATGATAAGAACTGAGAAAATGTATATAAGAGAGTAAAGCAATTTGTTTACACACGTATGGGCACTCTATTTTTGGCTGCATATCATATTTTCCAGCCCCAGTTTCTACAGGTAACTGTATACCCGCCCCAACCCCGTATCAGACAAAACACCTCCCAAACACCCACCCCGCACACTGAGCTGCACACTGCATATACTGTTAACCAACCATCTCTTGAAGGCGACAGGTACATAGAAGTCTTTTACAGGCACCCGTAAAGATCCGGGTTAGAATGAGCCTTCAGTAACCCATGCTTGTCGTAAGAGGCGACTAAAGGGATCGGGTGGTCAGGCTCGCTGGCTTGGTTGACACATGTCATCGGTTTCCAATTGCGCCGGTCGATGCTCATGCTGTTGATCGCTGGATTGTCTGTTCCAGACTCGATTATTTACAGACCGCCGCCATATCGATGGAATATTTCTGAGTGCGGCGTAAAACTAATCTCACGCACTCACTCACTTTGATAGGCATTTAGAAGTTTGAACATGACTGCATGATATACCAATGGATACCAACTGATATACTCCCGGTAAAGGCTTTCAGGACGTCTTATTTCCCATTCACCAGATCAATACTGATCATATCTGAGTTACAAGATCAACAATATAAATGGAGATGCACAATTCCCAACACCGAATCGTCAAGTTATTCCTGTCAGCTATTTCAGCATCGCTTGTTTCACGGTCACGCTATTGCACATGCTGCAGTGATAAATATGGTCACAGGAATCAATGTAATCAGGTGTCCGACCTGTCTTCAGTGTGTCAGTAACAGCTTAACAGTTGCATTTGTGTATTTTTGTTACATTCATGGATATATTTAAAACTCAGTTTGAAACGGTTACCTTATGTATTGACGCGTATTAATACGAGACGTATTAATATATATAGGTTCCTCTACATCATCGCTCTGTGTTGCAAAGTTTTACCTGTTTTCATATGCGTTAACACAAATACGTGCGTTATCGACTGTTTTTACAGGTGTGATGAATTATAGATTGTTTTAGAACGGTGGTTAAGTAAGCCTGTCATTTTCAATAACACCATCAATCTTGTCTTTCAGTGGCATTTAGAAGTTGCACATTGATGTTCAAGATTTATTTTTTTTTGATGTACAAGAAACACTTCAGCGCGACTTAGAGCTTGTGATGAGTTAAGACATGGTAGGTCAGGGCTATATTTTGATGGAGAGGCATGTTGAATACATCGGTGACCAATGCTACAGTTGTTTATTATCTATTCTGAACGTCATCCTGACGAAAATATTTTCATTTCAGCTGAAATGGACCCCGCTGAATTGTGCAAAATGCAGTGATCCCCCCAAGTAGTCTGTGACGTAACAGTGTTTGAAGATGAAGACGTTTTCATATTTTGTAATTTCACACTTAGAGTTATTCGCCAGTATGTGTTGTTTTTGATACCTGGACACAATGGGTTGTCTGCAATTGTCATTTGAAACTGATATTAGATATGCAAAACCTGGAGTTTTTGTATCGTGAGCTTTATCTGAGATGATTTTCGTATCAGTTTAGACGTTATTACTTTTTCGAAACTTTAAAACCTTCAACTGTTGTATTCTAGAGACATTTACAAGAGAGATGTATATAACACTCGTGTTAAGGTCATCGTGTCTGACTAGTTTGGATGTGAAGAATAGCACACACCAACTGGATTGATAGGGACGCCAGATCTCCTCTGTCACCATGAAACTAGAGGACTACGTACAAACAACCATTGTAATGGCTGTCACAGACATCACCAGAGAAGTCTTGATGAAGAGGGATATAAACTAATCCGTGAAATATTATATTTTGTTTTATGTGTCACTCACAAATAATGTGTACATTTTCTTTATATTGATGATATTAAATGGGCAATATCACAATATATGTAATGTGGATTAAATGTTAATGAATCAATGTTTTCTGTTTGACTGTTTGGTCAACTAATATAGGTAATAGTTTAGGGACTACATAGTCAGCTATGTAGTTTGTTGTCTATCTAAGTGCGGGGACATCTGAATGATGGAAGGATTAATTATTTATGATTAATTACCATTGGAAATCCAATACAGTTTATTAAGAGCAATTGGTTTCAATGCGAATGGTCGATGGAACACAAGACGTGTGGTTAAGCATAAACGTTTTTATACATTCATTGTTATTAAAAGGCAATGTAAGGCAACATTGGCCCTATCTATTCTGACGTGCCCTTGTTACTCTTGGTGGCTCCACTGTCCTATTTGGTATGTTCATAAATACATTTCAAGGAATGGAACAAAGGACGAATAACCGTGGGAGAAAGCTAGGATGCTTGTCATGCAGACTGCAGAGAGGGTAGTGGTCTTGTGGAGAGATAATGAAGACCATACTACTGTATGAAACCACTGTGCAACACATTAATAAAACAAGATGAAATAAGCGATAGCCTTGTACTATAATATATAGATGCACAAAGAACTTAGTTAAGCACCTCCTGACATATCTCACGATTGAATGAGCCCCGATCTTAACCCTTTGGAGCATATCTGGGACATGATTTGTCATCGTGTGCAACAAAGGGATCCTCCTGTACAGAACCTGGCCCAATTGGAAGCTGCTGTACACGAGGAATGGCGTTGACTGTCCCTTCAGAGGATCAGGAGGCTGACAGGGGGTATGAGGAGGATAGTGCTGGCTGTCATACAGTCACATGGAGTTTACACTCAGTATTGACCTTGAATCGTATAAGACATGCAAAATGGCATTTTTAATGTTCACATTCACCAATAAATTCAACATTAAACATTCCAGGGCCATACTTGTACAGACATGGTTTTGTATGAAAATCTGTGAGTTTTGTTTAAATGAGCAATTATCATAATAAAATCAACATGGGTTCCAATCATTTTGTCGTTTGTTATGAGTCAAAGGATCATACGGTTCAGATGTTTTTCCATCGTGGTCACGAGACGTTTTGTGTACGTGTTGAAAACATATCATTGCAAAAATACAGAGGTGCTTGATTGTTGTATGGACGCTACTTGGGGACTAAATCGTCCATTTTGAATTTATAATGAGACACCTGGACACCTGGTGTGTCTATTTTTAGATGATGAGTCTTTGTCTCAGGTCTATAGTGAGATCTATGGTGTGAACACCTGGTGTGTCTATTTTTAGACCATCAGTCATTGTCTCAGGTCTATATTTAGATCTATTGTGTGCACACCTGGTGTGTCTATATTTAGAGTATGACTCATGTTGTACATGGGTTTTCCCACAACGTATTATTTTAGACTCAGGTGGGTATATAAGCCCCACCAAACGGCCCCATGTCATACTCAGTCTCTGAAGTCATTAGTGGATATACATTCAAGTGATTTCACACATTGTGGATATACCAGAGTGCATTTCTCATTGGATTATACTGTGTGCACTGGATTACTAAACAACCTTGGATTATACTGTCTACTGGATATATATTTTCATCAGCCTCTCAACTATACATCAACAGAACATCAAGGTAAGTTACCCTTCACATTTGTGGAAACAACATCAGAACAGGGAATTGAAGCAACTTACCTCATGTGATCCATAGGAAATCCCTTAGCACAAGCTTCACACATACGTCCAAGAACAAATCGATTCACACACATATCCATTGTATCATGTATCCAGCAACACAATCACATCTATTTCCATGAATACATATATGCAGTCCAGCAGGTATATCCAATATTGAGGCAAACAGTGATGGTCAATCTAGATGTTTAGAGGGGTTGGAACAAGTAACCCATTCATGTGAAGAAACAGATTGATTCATACTGTACTCCAACAATGAATGACTCATTTGCCCACCCGTACGTCCGACCTACAGCCATTCAAAGCTATGTTTACGGGAAGGGAATCCCCTCGCCCACCCAAGCATGAAGATTAAGAAAACAAGCGCATAATGGAGTGAAAAATATATAACTTCAAATACATGTTACCGAGTGTCCATGTTAATACTTTCTTTTAATTTGCGACAGCCTCCGAATGAAGTGTGCCATGTTCATTCTACCATAACATTGCCTCTCCCTACGTTCAATGAACCGAGAAGCATGACGGCCTTCACGCCCATTGAAGAAACCAGATCATAGATCGCGTCCCCCGTCGCCATTTTGAAACCCAATGACACTATTGAAATTATAAAAAATGAAAATCGTGGAAATCATAGTTTGTGGAGAATATTAGAATCCCTGTAGAATCGCAGAATACATACAGAATATTAAAATGCCTGTAGAATGAGCAACATGTGTTATGTCAATCCAACACAGTAATATGAATAAAAATCGGTGTGTCTTACAAAGCTACATGATATACACTATTCATTCGAAAATTCTGGATGAAATATCTGGATGAAAGTATGTCACTATTGCGTGTCAGGCTACCATATTGAATGTTTAAGACTTGCACAAATAAAATGTTAGTATTTTTAACATGAATTCGAGCTCCGTACATTGGGAATGTAACACAAACTACCTGGACAATCCGACACCAAAACAACATGTCTTAATACAAACATTGTTTTTTCCTGTTTGAAATACGTACAGAAATACAAAATACATAGAATAAACACAACCTTAGCATGTATTACAAAATGTACATGATATACACTATTCGTACGAAAATCAACTAATACATTCGTTCTGTGTGCTATGTAACACCCATAACGTCGTTAAAGGCATCCAGACCATGAAAACGATGTGCTTGAAATACTGTTAGACACTGCATAGATCGACTTACCAGTCCAGAGTTAAAAAATCCACAATACATCCATCACATTTGTGTATTATAATCCATCAAGTCATAGAGTAACACGTCGCACCACCCTGTACATCTGCGGTCTCACTCAGACAAAGACCCCAATGTGCTATCACTCGAACAAAGACATTTTCGCGCGGTTTTAGGGACACACGTGTCTCAGCCTAAAAACCGGTTCTGTGTCAAACCGGTTCGCCAACGACACTTTCAAAACGGCCACATAACCAAACCGGCTACATATCCCAAACGGCTGCTCACATTTCTAAATGAAGTCTTATTGTAAGTGTATATATATGAATAATAATAATGACATACTATTTATTTGGCATGTTGCCACAATATGATTGAAAATGACACAATATTGCATAGCATGGTTCAGGATGAATATTTGTTTTATTTCAGATGGATCTCCAAACCAAAATCGATTCTTTTGATGACTCTGCCAGCTTGATGAAGTGGGCAGAAGAACATGGTCTCTCAAATGATGAGCGAGTGAGTATGAAGTCCATATGCCTGCTGTGTAGGCAGATGGAACATCAGTCGGCAGCAACAACCAAACACAACAAGATGGAGAAAATAACATCTTTAGATGGTCCCAGCTCTAACGATGTTCCCTCCTTGGAGAGTATTGATCCAACATTAAACAAAACCAATGATCGGCGACAGAAGGGTTTACCATGTTCCTTCTGTGGAAATACATTTAGGAGAATGCCTGATCTCAGAAAACACAGGATGACCTGCCCTAAACGTCCTTCTGAAACACCCTCATCAGCCAAGTTCAGTACCTCTAAACAAGCAGCTAAATTTTCTTCAGGGAAACGTTCAGGCTCTCCAGTACCAGGACCATCCCCAAAACGTATAGATAGGGGGTCTCAGCTGTCATTGAACAACTTGCCTCAGGACAGTCTCTTTCAAGGGGATGTTGATTACAATACGTATTTATCCAGTCCAGTAGGGACGGATGAATTAGATATCTATTTGGGTAGTCAACAGGGAGCTGGAAATGGAGAGGAGGTTCAACCTGCTTATGAATTTCACCTTAGAAAAGAAAGAACCTTTGCAAAACATGCGGCTGTGGAAAGGGTGTACAAAGTAAGATTTAACGATCAATGGAAGGGTCAAAATTTAAAAGATTTGCAGGATAACTTACATGCCATGTTTGACGATGTGTTGAGAGAAGCTAGAGGAAATTTACAAGATGAAGATTTGGCCCGAGTTGTGCTTCACCATCAAAATTTGCAAAATCCCATCGTGGTCCCACTCCGACCATTGCAAAATCTGAATGCCAATGTGATTCTGAGTCATATAGAAAATGTATTAAAAAGTCACAACAATTTGGCCCTGGACGATTCTTTCGATATTGATATTGGTTTTCTTGATATGCCCAAAGGAGGTGCAAGACATAACATATCCAATGTTCAAGAAAGTGTCAAACAAAAACTGTCCCTAGTAGAAATAAAAAATAAAGACAACATGTGTATGGCAAGAGCTTTAGCTGTATGCTTTGCAAAAGTTCATCAAGTGACTAAGGCTGAATGGGAGGATCTTATCAAGGTTCATCCTTTAGAGCAATGTGAGTGTCGGTATCTAGTCATGTCTACCAATGACAAGAAAAATACTCATATGGCTCATTTGGCACTGGAGCACAAGAAATGCCCGCCCAAGTTGTACACCAACTTGAAAAAGCATAACAACCATCAGACTCTCTTTGCCAAAACCATATGTGACAAAACAGGTGTGTCCAAAGAAAGAATGGCAAGCTTGACAGATATTCCCAAATTTGAAGCTGTCTTAGGATGTCAGATTTTGGTGGTCAGTGCATCACTGGGAAATAAATTCATGACTAAGGGAATCAAAGATGATAGAAAACAATTGTTTCTCTATTTAGTGGAGAACCATTTTCATGCCATCCCAAACATCAGTGGATTTTTCAGCCAAAGTTACTTTTGTGACCACTGTCTCACCCCTTTTTACGCAAAACACAAACACGAATGTGACAATTACTGTAGGGTCTGTAAGAGAAAATCGTGTAAGGCCAATGATACTGCAAGGACCTGCCCTGACTGCAACATGCAGTGCCGATCGGAAGCGTGTTTTGTGGCTCACAAACAACCCAAAAAGTCCAAAAAGGGTGACCTCCCTTCAGAATGTGAGACCTACTGGCGTTGCCCTCAGTGTTTCAAAGTGCTGAACATATGGCAAAACAAAGATGGTCAACACGATTGTGACACTTACATGTGTCAACCGTGTGGTAAGAGGGTGCCCATGGATCATCATTGTTATCATGAGCCATTGCCCGTGGATGACAAACCCAAAGTCAAAAAGTTTATCATGTTTGATTTCGAATGTTCCCAAGACGAGGTGTCTACCTGTGCAGAAGGTTATGTACCTTCCCCTTGTTCACAGTGTGGACCAGAAGATGATTGCCCCCACCATACCCCCTGTGACAATTGTCATCAGTCGTGGTGTGGGCGTCAGGAACACAAACCTAACTTCGTCATCGCCCAGTCTGTCTGTGATGTGTGCAAGGATGAACCTTTGACACCTGAGGCCACATGCAATAGCTGTGGATCTCGTTGTGATCAATGTTCTAAATGGCACAAGCAATTCAAATGTTTCAAGATGCCTCCTTGTCCAGACACTTGTGGTCATCGAGAAGTCAAGTTCAAAGGCTCATACACAGCTACATTATTCTGTCAATGGCTTTTCACAAAAACTCACAAAAACTTTTCGGTGTTTGCCCACAATTTGAAGGGTTACGACGGATATTTTATTTTGGACTATCTGATTCAGAATAGTATCCTACCTGACAACATAGTGTACAATGGGTCCAAACTCATGTCCATGCATGTCCCTCGGGGCTTGAACATTCGACTGTTGGACAGTTTGTCCTATTTTAGTACCAAATTGGCCAGCCTTCCCAAGATGTTTCATCTGGAAGAGTTGAAGAAAGGCTATTTCCCCCATTATTTTAACACCCAAGCCAATCAACGGTATGTGGGACCTTATCCTGATGCTTCATTCTATGGAGTGAACAGTATGTCCACCAAGGGTAGGAGTGAATTCCTGCAATGGCATGCCGAACAAAAGGACAAAATCTTTGACTTTGCTCAAGAAATGGAAGACTATTGTCGGTCCGATGTTCAGATCTTGAGGGAAGCTCTTATGACTTTCCGACAGTTATTATTGTCTGTCACTGCAAAGACATACCTTGTCAAGGACCCTAAAACTCAGCAAATCACTGAGAAGAAAGAACCTGGCATCGATCCTACAGATTACATTACCATTGCCAGTGTCTGCCACGGGGTATTCAAGCACAAGTTTTTGACAAAGCACAGCCATGTGAAATTACTATGGCATGGTCACATTACCCCTTGGCTTTCTGTGAAAGAGGTAAAAGGACAGCAATGTGTGGAAGTCAAACCTGGTTCCTGGCTAACCCTTCAAGCAGTACAAGAGGCAGGGGCTGTGATTCATGAGGACGAAACTCTTCCCAGTCCCATTGCCAAGGTCCCCGGAGAGGGATACACAAAAGACCAATACAGTCTGATTTCCATACAATGGCTGGAATGGTTGATCCACTCCCAACACAATCACATTCAACACGCTTTGAATGAAGGGGAATATCAGATCCCAGGGACCAAATATAAGGTGGATGGGTACTGTCATGACAGCAACACTGTCTACCAATTTGACGGTTGTCTCTATCATGGTTGTCCTACATGCTATCCGCATGACCGGGACAAAACAGTACTGCCTCACACCAAGCAGTCAGTCAGTGAGCTGTATGCTCTGACCATGAAAAGAAATGCAGCCATCAAAGAGAAGGGTTACAAGTTAGTGACCCTTTGGGAACATGAGTTCAGGCAAGAACTGAAAACGAAACCTGATCTGAAAATGTTTGTGTCCACCTTAGATCTTCAGGAACGATTAGATCCCAGAGATTCATTTTTCGGTGGACGAACCAATGCCTCCAAATTGTTTTATGAGGCTCAGGACAAGGAAGACATTTTGTACATGGATTTCACTTCCTTGTACCCTTGGGTAAACAAGTATGGTCAGTATCCCGTTGGGCACCCTCAAATCATAACCAGAAATTTCAAATCCTTGGATCAGTATTTTGGCATTGCCAAAGTCAAGATCCTACCCCCTCGTGGACTGTACCATCCTGTTTTACCCTTGAAGTCTCAAGGCAAACTCAAATTTGCTTTGTGTCACACTTGTGCTGAAACGGAACAACAAAAACCATGTCAGCACACTGATGAAGAACGTTGCTTCACTGGCACATGGTGCCTTCCAGAGCTGCTCAAAGCACTTGAAAAGGGTTACGAAATTCAAAAAGTATATGAAGTATATCACTGGGCAGAAACCACCCAGTATCACAAAACGACCCAATCAGGCGGTTTGTTTGCCAGTTACATCAACACCTTCTTGAAAATCAAGCAAGAATCTTCAGGTTGGCCGGCATGGTGTCAGTCAGACGCAGAGAAACGAAAATACATTGACAACTATCTAAAGAATGAAGGCATTAAGTTAGACAGAGAAAAAATTGAGAAAAACCCTGGGTTGAGAGCCCTGTCAAAACTAATGTTGAATTCATTCTGGGGTAAATATGCTCAAAGACCCAATATGAGACAGACCAAATTTGTTCATAGTACTAAACTAGAAGAATTGTATCAACTTTTGACCGACTCCAAAAAGACCCTACATGATTTTCACATTCTAAATGACCATGTAGCCCAATTCCAGTGGACTCATGACTCAGAATTCATTCCAAACAGTGATGTCACCAATATTTTTATTGCCACTTTTACCACCTGTTATGCAAGGCTAAAATTGTACAATGTGTTGGACATGCTACAAGAACGTGTCTTGTACTATGATACTGACTCTGTCCTCTTTGTCTCTGCCCCTGGTGATGTGAATCCACCCTTGGGGGACTATTTAGGCGAACTGACCGATGAATTGGAAGGAGACCCCATTCGGACCTTTTGTTCAGGAGGGCCAAAGAATTATGCCTACAAAACAAAATCTGGAAAAGAATGTTGCAAAGTAAGAGGATTTACGCTGAATTATACCAACTCACAATTAATCAATTTTGAGTCTGTCAAAGACATGGTGTTTTCTCACAACAGAAACGATTCCCCCAAACAAAAAACTTTAGAAGTGGTAAATCCTTCAAAAATTACAAGAGACAAATATTCAGCAAAAATATACAACAGGAAAGAAACCAAAACCTATAGAATGGTATATACAAAACGTGTTATTCAGACTAATTTTGATACTTTGCCTTATGGTTTTTGAGGTCAGAGTCAGCTGAGTACTTGTCAGGAGCATTTCTATTGTGTCAGTGCCACTTGGGAGCTACAGGGAGCCATTTGGGAGGTATCTGGGAGCCATAGGGAGCCACTTGGGAGCCACAGGGAGCCATTTGGGAGGTATCTGGGAGCCATAGGGAGCCACTTGGGAGCCACAGGGAGCCACTAGGGGGTCACTAGGGAGCCATAGGGAGCCACTAGGGAGCCATAGGGAGCCACTTGGGAGCCACAGGGAGCCATTTGGGAGCCACTAGGGAGCCACAGGGAGCCACAGGGAGCCACTAGGGAGCCACTTGGGAGCCACTAGGGAGCCATTTGGGAGCCATAGGGAGCCACTTGGGAGCCATAGGGAGCCACACTATAAATAGGATTAGTTTTATACAGGAAATATATTGAACAAGATGGGTAGGTTAAGAAAAGACTGTCCTGTACCTGGTTGTTCAGCTCGACATTTATTGAGACTTCCCTTACATCTATCCAAAGTTCACAAATTAGATTCTGATGGGAAGAGGCACTGGCTCAAGAAGAGGGAGGACATGACTGAAGTTCAGCCCACTACACCCAAGTCAGCCATTACTTGGAGTCCTAAAGCTGTGATTGATCCGACTAAACCTTGGTGGGAAACACAGAGTTTAACACCTTTTGAACCCTGCTCCAGTATTTGTGTGTCTGGACCCACAGGAGCAGGAAAGACGCAGTGGGTGTATAGACTGTTGCAACATGTGAATGGCATGTATGTGAAGAACACACCCCAGAAAATATTGTACTGTTATGGTGTTTATCAATCTCTGTTTGACGACATGGAAAGAACCGTGCCAAACCTTGTGTTCCAACAAGGATTACCCACCGAAGCAGACATTGAACAGTTTTCCTCTGATGGACAACATGGGCTCATCATCCTGGATGATCTTTTACATCATGTGTTAAGTTCTAAAGACATGGAGTTGTTATTTACACAAGGCTGTCATCATCGATGTCTGAGTGTTATCTTTATAACTCAGAACTTGTATGGGCAAGGCAAGTCAGCACGAACCATAGCCTTGAACACGTGGTACCTGGTCTTGTTCAAGAATGTGCGTGATACCTCGCAGATAATGACCCTTGGAAGACAATTATTTCCTGGCCGGGGTGGTGTTTTAGTGGAGGCATATACTGATGCTATGAAACAGCCTTATGGATATTTGGTGTTGGACATGTCTCCTCGTACAGAAGACAAACTACGACTCAGAACCAGCATTTTCCCAGGGGAAGATCCCGTTGTGTATGTGCCAAGAGTATAAATAGTCGTCATTAAGACAGACTTTATCATTTGTAGACATGGAGTGTCAAGCTGACGACTGTCACGTGTCTCTGAATATTCCCACAACAACCAACGTGGAACTCCCTCCTGTATTGAAACGTACCATTATCTCTCTATGGTGTATACTTGTGTTGTTAATAACTGTGGGATACATACTAACTCTAACATGGAAGGATAGAAGCATATTGGTCGGTAGTCCTCTACCCATGGACTACATTGTGAATGACAGTCACTACACATATGACTCAGTTGGAAGAGACTATAAATAGCAGTGACTTTGTTTGTCATGGTCAATGAGGGAGTCATCCATGAGTCAGAGAGTTGTGCTTATAAATTGTGTTGAACATTGAATGGAACGTCATTATGTCTAAGACACTCAGACAGAACGGATATTTCTTACGGTTTTTGCAGGAAAATACATCCCCTGTTCAAAAGAAGGTGCTGTTGCAAAATGTGACTGGTGACCAGTTAAAAGCCTTGATAGAGATTATTTATAATCTGTTACACTCAGATGTACCTCTGTCAAAGAAACATTTGACTGCACTGAGAAAACACAGAAAAGTACTTCGGTTTCTCGGTGATAAAACCATATCTAAGACAAAGAAACAGCAATTACTACCCAAAAGTGTGGCTGTCATTAGTTTAGTGTTGAAAGTTGTTGGACCTTTATTGAAGACTTTGTAATGGAGCATATCCAAAAACAGGTGCTCATTCCTATGGATAAATATAAACGACTCTTGAAAAATCGTGTGAATCCACTGAGTGGTGGTGGTGCAATGGATACGTCATCAGATGTGACTCATCATACCACCATTGATGAGTCAGAACCCATGGATACCAGTTTGATTCTGAGTGTGCTCCCCAAACCTTACAGACAGAGAGGTGCTGCTTTATTGAGACACATACAAAATGATCCCGACCAAAGACTGTCATGGAATCGGAAAGGTGTACTCATCTACCAGGGTCAAGTCATTCAGGGGAGTCATATTGCAGACTTACTCAAGGACTCACAGTATCTGTATAAACGTTTTCAACCAAGGGAATGACTGAATTCTATCAGGCCTTAAAAGACATACACGTGCCGCAAGGACTTGTAGGCAACAGACAACGTCTGGAAGTGGAAATGAATTCCAAAACACCTGAAATGACACTGAGGCCTAAACCTCCGGGAATACCAGCGCATACTCAACAGAGGAAAAAGAAGAAGCCTTTCAAATGGATTACATTGTAAATTTTATGTGATTGTAAAGTAGACTGTGGGTTGACCCCTAACCTGTAGTTCTACTCCTGTGAAACGGGGTCATTAAACATTGAAAAACATGTATATCTTGTTGTTTGTCTGTAGACATCTATAATAATAACAGAACACAGTGCCATACCTCCCAACCGTCCTTCTCCGATTGGGGACTTCTGTGGGCTAGCTAAATTTAGTTTTTTTTATGTTTATTTCCAAGTACATTATCTCATCACTATGAACATGAAACATAGTTAACCATCACTAAATCGAGTTAGTATGGACAGTTTTACATACATGCATTAAAATACTTAGAAGCATAGTCATACATCATGACATCATTGACCATTGTATTTGAAGTGAAACTACTTTGAATGTCATACAATACATATCCTCTACATTTCATCATAATGTAGTAAACACAATACAGTCCACAAGTAGAGCTGTCACTGCTTTGAAGTACTTTGGTATTGTATTCATAACATGATCCATTTTTAATTAAAAAGTCTTGAAATTCTCTTCGATAGTAACTGGGTCTTTCTCCAAAGCTGTCAAAGAATTCTCCATAATTTGGTGAATGTAACCAAATAGCGATCCAATGCTGACCTCGTTGTGTTGAATCGTGGGTATTGACGATAAAACCTCGAGGGTAGGAGATGATTTTCGTTGGAAGTTGGTCTGCTGCACCTATTTTAACATTAAACTGTTTTGTGATTCCATCTGCATCAAGGGCACACGTCAGTTGGAGTGAATTCATGGTGTAGAGTACAATATATTTCTTGCGTTATCCACTGTCAGCATGAGATTATCCTCAGAATAGAGAATCAGATTTGTTGTCTCAGGTAATGCTGTACTAAACTGAACGTGTAGCCTTACGCTTCCTCTTTTTATCAGATCCAAGTAGTCGTCTTTCAAATGATAAGGTTCTAGACAAAACTGGTACAGAGCATATCCGCCGTTAAAGTCGTCCCTGTTGATATCCAACCCTCTGGATGCTCTTCCTTCAAACAAAGTATTATAAGCTGCAATGTACTGTTTATCAGTTACTCGTAGGGGTTCCCCTGGTAGTGATTCTCCATCCACATAAAGAACAATAGAACTGAGATTATACATTTGAAAATTAAAGGGAGATTTGGTGTAACTTCCATTGACGGCTTCTGCAGATACCAACGCTACTACAATTTTATTGGGGACCTTGTTTTGAAACAAATTATCCACTGTGTAGTTCAGCTGTCCTTTGGGTAAAGATACAGTTTTTATGTCACTTTTGGTGAAAGGATACTTTGCAGTGTGATGGGTGAGAATTTTGGCATGACTGGTGATGATGGCTGAGCTGGGTCGAATCTTACACATTCGCAGATAGATATCTTCTATTTTCACCTTGTAACTGGGTGAGTCTTCTCCAGACATGAGATTAAACGCAGCAGGGGTGCGGAACATTCGTATTTGTAAATCCACGCCATTAATCAAGTAGCGTTTTGAATCCATCAGATCTTCATAGAGAGGTCCACACATATCCACGGTTCCAAGACGAGTGTATTCATATCTTCCAAATAAACCTAGGTTGGTTGAATTAGGATCCGGTTCGTCCAAATAATCTGCAGTGTCTTTGTAATAGAGTTGAGACTGTAGTAGAGATTGTTTCACTGATGTGGTTTCGTTGAGAAGAACCTTGACATAACTCTTGTAAGGATATAGATTGGTCGAACTCGTAATGAGTTTTCCATTGAGAGACAAATCCACTTGAGAGAACAGACTTTGAAGCCATAAATTGACTGGTGCTGTTTTTTCATTTGTTGTAATGTCTGTTCCATCTGTTTTGAGTATCTTGGCCTGCACATGTAAGTGAGTTCTCCTCAAGTCAATGTAATCTACCCCTTGCCCCGAGATGTTAAATTCAATGGGGCTGGAATCGTGTAATTTGAGACGTTGGTCTGTAGGTCATGTAATACTGTTTATCTACCGCTGCATAGGTAGGAGGTACAGTGAAGAGATCAAATTCATCAGTGATAGCTTCAACGGACACACTTTCTGTGTATGAAGCCATTATTTCTTCTTTTTGACAGGTATGTCCAAGTTATCGCCAGAGCCACTTCTTTTAGATGTGCACAGCTTGAGCTTCGGGGAAGAACTGTTTTTTCCAGCTTTAGTTCCCCTTTTATAGGTTTCTTCTGCATCTGAATAAGAGCCTTGGCCTGTTCGACCACTTGTTGAGTAGGGGTAACAGAAATTAATCTTAGGTTGCTCTGTGGTTTCTGGTTTTGTTTGTCTTTCTTCCACTCTGGATCATACAGTTCCAAATATCGATCGACAGACATCATGGCAGATTTTTCTCCTCCACGTGTTATAGAATGATAAGGGTCTCCTTTCCTTCAGCCCTGAGCATGTAATATCGTGTCCATTTTTCGGCATCGGGTATGAAGAGTTTGTATCGTGGATTATTCATGATGAAAACCAAAATGGGGCGACCTGAGGTGAAGCGTCACTGTCACTGGTCCACGGATAAATGAAGCTGGATTGCCCCATGGTCTGTTATATAGACATCCACAGTCTGAAAATCTCTGAGATTCATAGGGACATACTGACACTGAGAAAATGAAAACGAATGTTCTTTTCGGTTTCCTATGAGACATAAATGTCTGAGTAAAAGGTTGTTTTTGTTTCCCCTACATGTGATGAATCGCACAATGAGGAATAGACATATAAGTCACGACGTTCCGATTTTGTTTTATCTATGTCGAAGGACAATATAGATATTTCTGTCAGTCCTATCCTCCACCTTTGGTCAAGATGTAATGGTTCATTCAAACTCACTCTGAAGTTATAAGGTTTGTTGTTGGGATAGAGGTGTTCACTATCTGTACTTCTGATCGTAATGTATTTATCCATGTTTTGATTTAATCTTGGGATTTGGTAACAGGTATCCTAGACTGGAACTGAGGAGAGCTGTCCACAAATTGGAGTTTCCACTGCCCAAGGACAAATTGACAATACAAGTAATCACCACAATGTAAATAATGATGATTTGAGAGAAAAACACTGTTTCTGTTTTGGCCACTTTTCGACCTAGCAAAGTCCAACTTTCACCAGATCTGCTGCGTGAGAGAGGATGTGTCTCTACTGTCTCTTCCATCATAAATGACTTTGAAAAGAGTTTACATTGTGCTTTTATACTGTTTCACTTCTGCTTCTGGGATCCAAGAATTGTATTTTTTCGACCAATGAAGCCATTTCACTAAGACTTCTTTCCGTTTATTTCTGGTCCTCTTTTTGACTATATCTTGAATTCTATA
Organism: Haliotis rubra; assembly: GCF_003918875.1. NCBI lineage: Eukaryota > Metazoa > Mollusca > Gastropoda > Lepetellida > Haliotidae > Haliotis > Haliotis rubra. The sequence continues at coordinate 400,654 of NW_025767173.1, read as the reverse complement.
CTCCTGATCTGGGTTTTCTATCACTGCTTGTAGCTCTGATGAATAAAAGGCACCTTCAATAGGATCACCACCCCAATCTTTCAGCTTGTACATGTCATTGTCTTGTGACCAATATCTTCTGATGACTGTAAAGATTTCACCGGACCATTTCTCCTGGTATTCTCTGTCAAAAGTTCTCTTCAGATGACTCACTCTGACTTTGTCACCCACCTTGAAGGTGAACTTCTTTTTACTGAGTTTAAATGTTTTGGGTTGAATCAAATACTGAGAAAGTCTTATTTCATCTTCATTTTTATGAGTTACACTCACAGGCGACTGTCCTAACATTCTGTGTTTGGTATGGTTGTAACTCTTGACTACATCTGGTAAAATATCCACATATCTGTACTTAAAGTGTTTCAACATGTAACGATACAGTCTCATTTTAATGGTTTTAATCACTCTCTCAGCATAAGGGGCCTTGGTTTCATTCAGTGTAAACAGCTGGGTTACATTATGCTTTTTCAAAAAGGCTTTTACCCATCGATTCTTAAATTCTGTGCCCATGTCTGACTGAAATAGTTTCGGTTTCCGTGTTTCGGTTTTCCATAAGGAGGTTAATGCTTTCACCACGTCTTGACTTTTTGTAGACATGAGTGGAATTACCCACAAGTAACGCGAAAACAGATCTATGATGACTAAGAGGTATTTAACCCCATCATTGTACTTTGCCAGTGATACCATATCCATGAGATCAGACTGCCAGTGACTGTCTAAACCTTCCACCACATACTTATTTCTTGGAAACTTTCTCCTAACATGATGAGTCATGGTATAGTTCTCCTGACCTTTCAGCCATTTCTTGATTCGATGTAGACCAATTTTAAACTGACCCTCAGCTTTGACAGCTTCGTATAACTTCTGGGGTCCAGCATAACTACCAGGATGTTCTGGATCATAATAGATCCTATTCAAGTAGTCTTCCCAAGGTGCCATCTCAAACACAACTAAACATAACTCACATACATCATACTATTTAAGCAAAACCCAAGACAAACATACAATACAATATTTTATTCATAAAAGACAATATTTACAACAACAACTTTTCACGGGCATACATTAGTGTTTTTCCTAACAAGTTTTCCCCTGGCCATTTCCAGGGTTTGTCAATATCGGATGAGATGCATCAATTCCTATTCCCCATCTTTTATCAAAGGGGCTAGATTCAGCTAACGGCTTAGGATAGGATTGAATCAATACGTGTTTCAAGTCACTGTTCTGGGAGAATTTAGCCATTACAGCCTTTGTCATAACATCAAGACTGACAGTGTCCCACACTTTCTGAGTAAAGCCTTTCACACATCTCCCAAGACGTTTTTGCTTTGCCGGTGAAGTCTCTTGTAGTATGCACTTTGCACTGTTCAAATCTCCAAAGTACATTGCTTTAGAGTACATATAACACTGCTCAACACAATTAAATGTAATACCATCCAAGGTAAACACAGCTGGATGAAAGTTGCTGAAGGGTGACTTCCATCCATAGAAACAGAGTCAGTTACTCCACATGTCATGTCCATTGGGGTTGCAGAAGGAACACTGGAGGTACCCCATCTGATTCTGATGATCCTCTTGTGCCATACAGGGGACCATGCCCTTCAGTTCGGGCACAAAATCAGGCATCACTTCCACACAGTATCCTAGTTTCTTCCACTGGTCCAGGGACAGCAGGATACCCCTGGCACGAGGAACCATAGATTGCATAGAGTTATCCCAACAACACTGTCGAATCTCTATACCCGTACTATCCATCGCAACAAACACATTAGCTCCCAAATGCCACTGTGGGCTAGGTTTCCCTTCGTTGACAGCCTCCTCAATGAATCGAATAGCTCCTGGGAGATCCACCCAATGTTTCAAACTCAGCACAATGCCTCGCTTGGTTGGATAGGCCGTGCCACCCGGGTATACTTCATACTTCCTCACATGAATGTTCAATACGCCATCCCATGTCTTGGCTGTCACATAGACGTTGTCCCCCAGATGTAAATGGCATCTGGGATCTTGTAGTTCTGTCATCTGCTTGTCAGTCTCTACCCCCAGCAATGTCATCGCTTGTATCTCTCCACATTCCTGCAGTGCTTTGCAGAAGAGGGTGTAAGCTTGAGGGCCCCGTCTAGGAAGCATATCTAACAATTCTCGGACCCGATCAAAAGACGTCCGTGGTTTCTCAATAATCTCAGCTTTCATGAAACAAGTAAGCACACCAAACTGCATCAGTTTGTCGACCACATCTTCTACACGTTGTATACATGTCACGAGATCGGAGCGGTTCTTCCTAAGGATCTCGCGGTGAATGGTTTCCATCTTCGAGGTAAACAGCTACCAGTAGAGTCAAGAACATAAGATCCGTACGTAACCCGACTGAAGTCAGAATGATATGGAGGACTGTTCGGGGGGGACTTTATATACCCACCCGAGTCTAAAAATAGACACATCAGGTGTGCACACCATAGATCTCACTATAGACCTGAGACAAAGACTCATCATCTAAAAATAGACACACCAGGTGTCCAGGTGTCTCATTATAAATTCAAAATGGACGATTTAGTCCCCAAGTAGCGTCCATACAACACTTGATTAAGTTCTTTGTGTATATGGGGCGGTGGGGTAGCCTAGTGGTTAAAGCGTTGGCTCGTCACGCCGAAGACCCGGGTTCGAATCCCCACACGGGTACAATGTGTGAAGCCCATTTCTGGTGTTCCCCGCCGTGATGTTGCTAGAATTTTGCTAAAAGCGGCGTAAAACCAAACTCAGTCAGTCAGTCTTTGTGTATATAATCTGTGGGTTATAGGGGTTGGTCTGGTCCAGACTCAAGTGTTTACAGATCGCCGGAACATTGTTGAGAGTGGCGTTAAACCCCAAACAAACAAACATTAATGCAATTCTCCTGGCAACTATACAAACTCTTATTGGGAGCATGCCACGACGGTGCCAGACACTGGTCGCATCCTGTGGGTCACATGCGCGCTACTGGATGCACATTCTTAAGGAAAAGTGTATGCAGTATAAGTCGCAGTGGCTTTACTGACAGCACCAGAGTTCTCTCTGCCCACTGAACTCCTAACGGTTCCACCTCAACCTGTGGCTTCTGTACCCCGCCTCGGAATAATGGGCTTACAATTATAGCCATGAGGTTGATTTGGACTATGTTCTGACATGGTATTGGAATCTCTGCTGATAGTTAAGTAAATTAAAACTGGACGTGCACGTTTGAATATTCATTTGCCTTAGTGGGATTACTGTTCCTCTAAAACTGGATTTGAAATAGCAAAATAAGGGGGGAAAAGCAAAAAAGAACAAAACAAGAGTCATCAGAAGATGATAAATCCCCCACAATCTCGAAATGACAAATCTTTGTCACCTAATGTCAAACTGTCAAGTTGGTAGTTTTTGTTTTGCATGCGTTTTTCGAGCTTTCAAGAGGTCCGTGGAAAAAAAGGCATAAAACGTGCGCTTTAAAAAGTCTGGCTCTAAACCTCGAATAATTGTCACCCAAATCATTGTTTAGAGGTCGGCGGGTCCGAAAAACACAAATTTGGAAGAATCTGCTTGCATTTCTCTATGGGACGGCTAACTGAAAATGAAAGATAGCGAGCCATTGGAATGCTTGAAACCGGAACACCCCAGCGCAGCGTTGCATAGCAGTTTAACGCATTACATGAACACCATATGCCACTTGTGGCAAACGTTACCAACAAAACGCCATCGTTGCAGACCGTCCCCTGGGCGGCCGCCCACCTGTAACCACGCCACGCAACGTTCGTTGGATTCGAACCACCCATCTGCGCCAAAGATTCCAACCAGCCACACTGACAGCCCGAACAGTTCCTGTTGTCAGCGGGATATCGCCAAGGACCATTTGCCGGCGTCTGACTGCACACGGGACACGTGCTAGACGTCCTGCCAGACGACAAATTGTGACATTAGGTCACCAACGTCTACGACTGCAGTGGTGCAGACAACATCTGCGGTGGAGAGCACGTGAGTAGAGACATGCTCTCTTCACTGACGAGTCGAGAATCTTCCTGCCACGCGCTGATGGCCGAATCCGAGTTTCCACCATACAGTGGTCAACGGCGCTGTGAGAAAGTCTTGAATAGGATAAAACACGGCAGTACTACACAGTACTATTAGAGTAGCTTTGAGAAGGCAGTTTGGAAAAGATGACTTTTTAATGCTGTTGATAGTGATCTTATTTTGTATTTAATGTTGCATGGGTTGGTGAACCAACAGTTACAACTGACTGAGTATGGTTTTACGCCACTTTTAGAAATCTTCCAGCAATATCACGGCGGGGACACCAGAAATGGGCTTCACACATTGTACCCATGTGGGAATTCGAACCCGGGTTTTGTGATTGTGGCAATGACGCGTTTAACCACTAGGCTATCCCACCGCCCCAAACAGTTACACGGGCTGGCTGAAACGTTCTAAGCGTGACCGTGAAAGACCTGTACAAATTCTATGGTTTTTATTAGTTTTTCTACATGGTCCCCTTTGAGGTGAACACATTTTTGATAACGATGTTTCAAGGTCTGGATGCCCTGTCAGGAAGAAATTTACTTCAGCCACCCTGAAAAGTCGTCCACAGCTAATATGCCGTCAACATTACTTGGAAAATGACGACCGGCTAGTTCCCTTTTGGAAACAGGTAGAAGTCTGACGGGGCCACATCGGGTGAGTAAGGCTGGTGTTCAGTGAGTTCGAAGCCATAATCATGGATCGCTGATTTGTGAACAGGAGCATTGTCTTAGTGGAACAGGATGCCTTGCTTTGATAGCTTCACGCAAATGTCTCAGTAGGTCAGCATAACATCCTCCATTGATAATCTGGCCTTTTTAAAGTAAGTCAATCAGCAGAATACCCTTGGAATCGCCAAAGACTGAAGCCATCACGTTTCCAACAGAAGGAATCGACTTGGCTTTCTTTGGGGCTGGTGACTCCGGAGGCTTCCATTGTTTGGACTGAAGTTTGGATTCTGGTTGAAAGTGGTGAATCCAAGTTGTTACGGGATGTCAGGAATCTGACGTTTCTGATCAGCAGTAAAGAGCTCTGGCACCCATCTTCCAGAAACTGTTGTCAATTCTAACTCGTTGGTGATAATGTGCTCAACCCTCTCATGAGAGATGCCCACAACACTGGTAAAATGTCGAGAGGTCAATTGTCAATCAGCCATCACCATGTCATGTACCCAGTTAATGTTTTTTTTCTGGAATGGTTGCTGTTAATGGCCTTCCAGGACAGGGGTCATGTCCAAGGCTTTCACTGACACGCTTAAATTCCGCAGCCCACTTCTAAACTGTGTTAAAGGAAGAGGCATCATCCCCTAAAGTGGAGACCATGTTGGTATGTATGTGTGAGGGTTAATCCTTTCAGTTGCAGGTACTTGATGCCTGCCCTATAGACAGGTATACCGGTACTCCATTTCTGGTGATTTCGAAGGGTAGGTTCCCAAGATGTCTGGTACGAAGACAATAACACTACAGTTGCAGTTCTTATGTCTACGATTCATTAATGATAGTAATTGTTGACAACCCAGCTGATCTATCCTGTTCAATCTTAGAACTTTTCAGCCAGCCCTCGTGCTATACAATGTCCTACTGATTGTAACTACATGATACAAACAGATAGGCTGGAGCTAATGATGGTTATAACCATTGTGTGTGCTGTGAATATCGACCATACATCATAGCTCCAGCATCCACTGGCTAGATCTGTTACCTCCCTACACCAATATAAAATACAACAAAAGTCTGCTTTTGAGGCAAAATAGAACTCTCTTCTCTTTTTTTTAAATAAAGTTTGTCATTTTCTTCTGAAAGTTTTCATGTCAATAGCTACATATATTTTTTTAACAGATATACATTCTCACAAAATATAAAATCTATGAAAACTTTAACATTTCATTTGAGAACAAATGCCTGTTTGACAAATCAGGCAGTGATGACCATAGAAATCTGCCACAGATCTCTAACTTCAGGTGGAAACATATGGTAATGATGGCAGATAAGTTGGGGTCATTTGTCTGGGGTAAGCATCTTCTGCGGATAGCATTTCTATCTTCAGAGGAATTAATATTATCAATTTACCAGCTTATTTCATCAAAGCACCAGCTTAATAAGCTGTACTAGACAATTGACCTGACAAATTTCATCTTCTAAATGTATTGTCAAAAGTAGGATTTGAAGTGAAAAGACAAAATGATCTGAAGGTTTACAAAGTATTCATCAAGAAATGATAGTCTGTAAAGGTATATGATCCTGTGTTTTTTGGTCTATACATCACACGATCATAAAACACATGTTTGGTATCATAAGATCATAATTAAGGTCCAATGTACTTTATGAGTAAGTTTAGATCTACACAAAATACACATGTATACTTTGAGCAGACACTTATATATATTGATTGTTTGTTGTTATAACGCCGCACTCAACAATTGTCCATCTATATGACAGTGGTCTGTAAATAATCGAATCTGGACCAGACAATCCAGTGATCAACATAATGAGCATCACTGATACTGAAGCACAGCAGCTAAATCTGCTGATATCATGGACATCAATTAGTGAGTGAGTGAGTTTAGTTTTATGCTGCACTCAGCAATATTCTAGCTATATGGCGGTGGCCTGTAAATAATCAAGTTCGGACCAGACGATCCAGTGATCAACAGCATGAGCATCGATCTACGCAACTGGGATACGATGACATGTTTTAAACAAGTCAGCGAACCTGATGACCAGATCCCGTTAGTCGCCTCAAACGACAAGCATGGGTTACAGAAGATCAATTCTTGCCCATATCTTCACGGGTCAGAAATCAATTAATCAAATGTGTGCGGTTAAATATTACAGGAACACTGACACAAACCAGTACCTGTATGAAAAGAAGTCCCTCAAAGTGTTACTGATGAACTTGACACCTGAATTTGATAAATAGAATCCATTTTGGGGGCCATGCTATAATCACTTATCACAAAGAGCATGGTTCTTTATTCCTATATCACTCAAGGAAATCACCAAGAGATGGTAAATCGGGCTGCCCGGCAGTCCTTTCTCTTGGACAGTGTTGGTTTTGTTTTTCTCACAGCAAATTTGGGTTTGCCACCTAACCCCTGAGTAAATGTTGTATGTCCCCCAAGTCCATCGTAACCCTTCCTCGACACAGAGGGGTAACATGGGCCTTGCTTCTTCTTGAAAATATTCAAGGACCCCAAAGCTGTTAAATGATTCGGATCATTTGATTCGTTTCTTGCTCGTTTGGCAGGGTTTTGTGTTGAAGCAGTGCTAATTTTCACAAATTTCATATTATTTTCAACGCAGTGCTTCTTGGCCTCAGTTGTTGGAGTATCCTTGAACAAATCGGGTGTCAAGGCCAGTTTAGGGTCAGGTGTATTTTCAAGGTCAATGATACCATCTTTGCTCCCCTGAAGACCAGGTTTCACAGGAGTGATAAATGCAGGACTGTCTTCAGTCAATGTTGCAACAAAGCTGGAACTAGCACAATCTGGACTTTTTATTGCTCGTTTTAGATGATGAATTTTTTTCCTCATTTTTTCTTTATCTTTCTCTGCATGTTTGAGGTCTTCCTCTGACTGGGTGAAGTGGTCTCTCAATGACTGGAGCTCCTTGCTACACTCTGACAGAAGACGGGTCTTGGTGCACAACTCACGCCTCACTTTATCAAGCTGGTCCTTCAGGATTCTTTTTTCAGTTTTGGCCTGTTCATATTCTCGCTTCATGATGGAACAGAAATGGGCAAGCTGCCTCGATGCTGACTTCCCTTCTCCGTACTGTTCCAGGATGGACTCTGCATCACTTTCACAACCTGAAGAGATGTAATATACATGTCTTAAGGATCTTACAACTACAAATATGCTATAATGCAAGGACAAAAAGAAACTTTGGCAGTGAATAAAGTGTTTGAGGTTGATATCCAGTAATTACTGAAAATGCTCAACTATAGTGAGATTGTCCACCAGATTACATAACTACAAGGTTGCATACTAGATTGTCTCCTTGCAAGTATTAATATACGAATGTTCAAATGTTGAACACAATGTTTATGGATGGTGGGGTTTGGGGACAGACTATGACAACCCCAAAATATGTAGAAGTGGAACCTACCTGACAGTAATCCCTCCACGTGCTGCATCGCTGCCAACTTGGTTTGTGCACGTTTATACGACTCTCTTTCAGTCTTTAGCGCCTTCTGTTGTGACTCAAAGTATGCCAACTGCTTCCGTAACGATGAACTGGTTCCTTCTTCCTGTTTCAACAACTTCTGTATTGCGGACTTGCTTTCCTCCATGTCACGTACATTCTTTCGCAGCGAGTCTTTTGACGATTCTAATTCTGCTTTCTCTCGATCTCGCTGTTTCAATTTGGTTCTCAAAGTCAACAACTCATTCTGGAGTTTATCAGGGTCTTTCTCCTTCTCATCTGGTTCGTCTCCTGCATCAAAGTAGAGTTTCCGAATGACCTGCTTCTTGTTTACATATTTACGACACTGAGGGCAGGAGCTAGAAGACTCCACCCACTTCATGACACATTCTTCGTGAAATGTATGTCCGCAGGGAACTGCTGCGATGTTGATATTGTCATCATTTTCAAAGAGGTCTGCACATATACAACACTGAGCTCTCATGATGAAGTTGACAATGATCCTCTACATCTGAAAAGAAAAATCAGTTATATTTATTAGTTGTAATGTTTATTTAATAAGCATAAGGCACCCAATCCTACTGTCTCTCTTCTGCTATGTGTTGTGAGCTATTGGACATGCTGTTATAGAATTTTTGGTGCGATTATAGTATATAATGGCCAACCTTAGCCAGGTTTAGGGTCGGGTTTTCTGAGTACGTGGTTTTTAATTTTACTGGTCACCATTTCATATGTAATTTTGGTAAGAGCTCCTCCCGTTCCCCTATCCCAAATAATATTTATAAATATACTAAAATTATTAACAAAACTAAACACAACAATTACTATAGACAACTCACAAAATGACTAAAAGTCCAAAATTTAAGTTGGGGTTAGAGCTAGGTTTAGGGTTGGGGAAACAGAAGGAACTCTTTCCGTCATTTTTTCTGAAATACAGCTGTACTAGATGTTGTGGTGTCAGCCATACATGTGTGATGGCTGACGGATGACAATTGAATGTGAATTTGAATTGTCATACGTCACAGGTGTCGAAGCCTGTGACTTTGGTGGTGAGCTGAATACAGGTAGCACGTATAAGACAGTGGAGAAGCAGCCTTCTGATGGAAAGATAGAGAAATATAAGGCTGTCGGCGACATACACAACCTACCTACATTCATTTTAATAAATCTTTGAGACAAAGTATTATTGGTCTCTGGTATGACTGACTACACAGAAACAAGCGAAAGTAGGTAGAAAGTAGAATGGAGGCCATTTATGGATTGATTGTATGTGAATATCAGTTGCAGAATATCGCAACACAGCAAACACAATTGATGTGAATCGGTTCTCTCTCAGTCTCTCGGCAATATTCAAATTATGTTCAAATGTAACAATGTCACATTTGGGCATGAGGAATCCAGCCAGCAGGAACTCTTTCCGGAACTGACTAAGAATGTATCAAACCATCGTTTCGATAAAGCAATACATAATGCAGTATCACTATTAAAGAATGTTTCAATGGCTATTTTCTCAGCAGATTGGCCTGCGTCTAAGTTATAGAAGCCAGATCGGTACGTAATACACATGAAACATAAAACGTTTTGGCGAAAGCAAACTCGGTCTGTGATCTGTGAACAGATAGATCTACCTATAATCTGGACAACTGAGTTGTTTATCTTGATCGCGGAGCAACTCATTCGTCCTTCCCGCCGATTGATTACGAAATTCGCCAGTCTACTTCCGGGGAGAAGTTATGTTCGTAAATATTCGTATCCTTTATATTACCTATAGATATGATTAACTGTTGTATTTTGTCGAATAAAAAATAGTTTTTGATTGTTCTTATGACACAAATGTAGAAAATGTCAGAAGATGCAATGTACTAGATATTGCAACATTTGGTTTTGTTTCGGTACAACACTGTCTCCCTCAAGGTGAAGTGCATGGAGTTTCATGGCCGACAGTAAACACGATGTCGCATTTATTGCGATTGAAAAGACCGCTTGTTTTTCTAATCGACATTCACAGGAGAGCGTCGTTGAATGGATTCTTGTCTAGAGAGGGGTGTGAAATTACCACAGGCCCAAGACATTCACCACATCAATGCGTGTCAGGTAAGCTGCGACCAATCTGATGAAAGTTCAGTGATGACAAACAAGAACGCTCAAGACTAACATGCTTCAAACACGTGCTGTTTAAGGATCATATAATAATACTTAATATTCATTTAACGCAATATTCAGCTCTCTCTGTATATGCTCTAATGGGACAAATGTTTCAGGAATAAATGTTTCAGGAAAGTCTTTCACGCAATGAAACCTCAATATTTGGGAATAGAATAGAACTTGACTAGGAAAGTTTTTTCCGAAATCTAACATTTCTAATACTTGACCACTTTCTGAAAAGTTTTCTCACGGCTTAGGGGTGAGTTCAAAGTTCCTGCAAGACAAAAAGACTTAATTCCTGAAAATTTCATTGAAAAACCCCACCCATAATCATGATATTTGATAAACTAGCTGAAGTTGGAAGGACAGCTGTTTAAAGTGGCATAAAACCATGTTTCTCATTCAATTTTTGATTCCCAGGTAGGTGCTTCAGTGGCACGTCAACATTGTTCTCCAATGGGTCAGCAAAGGTCAAGTTTACCGTTCCTCCTGCAGGTCGACACAAATGGAAAAAGAAGAAATCTGCCATTTCGAAAGCCAAGGTGGAAAGAGATCTTTTCAGGGGTATGTATAATACCATTATATCAGTTGTGACATGCAATCATGTGATGTGACAACAAACATGACATTGAGATGCACAGTAAAACAGTGTATACCTGGTATATGTATCAGTAACTTTACACTATTTTGGATGTTGTTAGTTATAGTATTGCACCATGCCACTGGCAGATGTTGTGTTTTAGAATTTCTTCCCCAAAATAGTTAGAACAAAATGTGTGACTAGAATTATGATGGTGACACAGTGCCACAGAAGCAAAGACTATTTTTAATATTTTGTAGCCTTAGTTGATTGGTTTGTTGTTTAACGGCGCACTCAGCAATTTTCAGGTTTTCAGGTTTCAGGATATGATCACATGTGTCAACCAAGTCAGCGAGCCTGCCCACCCGATCCCGTTATTTTCTTTTAGATCATTTATGATTGTCATTAATGGATCTCCAAAAGCCAACAACTAGTTTTAACTCTCCACATTGCCTTGTGAGCTGTATATAAATGTCAATGTTGGCCTTTACAAATGCAGTGCTGTTTCTCTGGATGGATCTTCTAAAAGTACAGTTTTGATTTTGTAAACTTGAACAGGATACGTAAAAATTTCTCAAAACATCTTTTGCCAGTAAAATTCAAGGTAAGTTAATTTGATTCGTTCCCCATTAGATATTATCATGCATATTGACCAAAAATTTACTGCTTGTCTTCCACAGTGCTCAGCATGCGCACAACCCAGCTCGCCCTGGGAGCCATGATGCAAGAAGAAGGGGAGACAACCAAAGATTTGTCAGATGCCATTTTTGTTGTGCCAAGTTCTTTGAAGTTTTTAAAAGAGAGACAAAACCCAGAGCTTTCAAAATCATTTCCACATCAAAGAAAAAAACAAAGTAGGAAACTCTTTAGTAAGACAGGTGCCTCTTACATGGAACATTCAGCTGATTTATACAAGGAACACCAAGGGGAAGAACATTGGCAGTCTTCTCTAGAGGCGTTCCGAAGTCAGTTCTTCATCTCAAAGAAGGAAGAAGATGTTTCTCAGTCACTGAGTGAGGATCTGTTAAGAGACCCAAAACATAGAGACTCCCACAAAGCCCATCGCCAAGGGCACCCTATGTTGCAGGATTATGGTTCAGAGAAGACGGATAAGAAACACCATAAACGTGGTGCTTCTGAGTTTGACACTTTCACGCCTAGTCTTTCAGGTGCAGTGGGTGCAGAATCTTATGCCAAATATGCAGATTTTGTTGATGATGGTGGGATCATGTACCAGGGATCCCTTGTTCAGGATGAAGTTGAATCCTTTCCTGATATTCCAGAGGAAATTCTTGATGCTGTGATAGCTCGACACATATCTGAACATGAGTATGATGAACACAGTGAAGCACAGGATATAAAACGGGTGATAGATGCTGAGAAGTTACATAATCAGTTATCAGGTAAAACAGATTCTTCAGTGAAGTCTAAGACTAGACAGACTTCTGCAAGCAGTGCCCCCAAGACAGGCAAGAAGCTTGAGTATGGTAGTCCCTTTGCTAATGTTTCCACTCTCAGGACTAAGTCTTTGAACCAGGATGTCAAACATTACATAGAGGCTTGTTCTGCTGCAGGCATGGTGAGTGAAGGGAGGCATTTCGGAGAGTATTGTATAGAGATAGCGTTGTATACCAGATAGTGTTGTATTTAACAGATAGTGTTGTATTTAACAGATAGTGTGGTATAACAGAAAGTGTGGTATAACAGATAATGTTGGATAACAGATTGTGTTGTATAACAGATAGAGTGTGGTATAACAGATAGTGTTGCATCTTGTGAAGTTCTTCGGCAGTGTTATGTTGTTGATGGGGTTGTATTGTGAGTAATATATGTTATGTAGTAGTGTATGTAGTGTTGTATTGTGAGTGATGTATTGGAGGTATTATTGTATTGTCTGTACTAGTGGAGCATTGAAGGTAGTGTTGTATTGTGTCATTGTGTAGTATTGTGTGTGCTTGTGTAGTGTTGTATTGTGTGTATAAGTGTAGTGCTGTAGGCAGTGTTGTGTGTACTTGTGTAGTGTTGTATTTTGTGTACTGGTGTAGTGCTATAGGTAGTGTTGTATTGTGTGTACTAGTGTGGTGTTGTGTGTGTACTGGTGTAGTGTTGTATTGTGTGTGTGCTGGTGTAGTGTTGTGTGGTGTGTACTAGTGTAGTGTTGTATTGTGTGTACTAGTGTAGTACTGAAAGTAGTGTTGTGTGTGCTAGTGTTGTATCCTGTGTACTAGTGTAATACTGAAAGTAGTGTTGTATTGTATGTGCTTGTGTAGTGTTGTATTGTGTGTGCTAGTGTTGTGTTGTATTGTGTGTGCTAGTGTAGTGTGTGCTAGTGTAGTGTTGTATTGTGTGTACTAGTGTAGTACTGAAAGTAGTGTTGTGTGTGCTTGTGTTGTGTTGTATTCTCTCTACTAATGTAGTACTGAATGAAGTGTTGTATTGTATGTGTGTGCTAGTGTTAGTGTATGTGTGTGTATTGTGTGTGTGCTAGTGTTGTGTTGTTTTGTGTGTACCAGTGCTGTGTTGTGTGTGCTAGTGTAGTGTTGTATTGTGTGTACTAGTGTTGTGTTGTGTACTAGTGTTGTGTATTGTGTGTGCTAATGTTGTGTTGTATTGTGTGTACTAGTGTTGTATTGTGTGTGCTAGTGTAGTGTACTATTATGTGTGCTAGTGTTGTGTTTGCTAGTGTAGTGTTGTATTGTGTGTGCTAGTGTAGTATAGTATTGTGTGTACTAGTGTTGTGTGTACTAGTGATGTAGTGTGTGCTAGTGCAGTGTACTATTATGTGTGCTGTTGTTGTGTTGTGTGTGCTAGTGAAGTGTTGTATTGTGTGTGCTAGTGTTGTATTGTGTGTACTAGTGTAGTGTTGTATTGTGTGTGCTAGTGTTGTATTATGTGTGCTAGTGTTGTATTGTTTTGTGTGTACTAGCGTTGTGTTGTATTGTGTGTGCTAGTGTTGTATTGTGTGTACTAGTGTAGTATTATATTGTGTGTGCTAGTGTTGTGTATTGTATGTACTAGTGTTTTGTTGTATTGTGTGTACTAGTGTTGTGTCTTGTGTGTACTAGTGTTGTGTTGTGTGTACTAGTGTTGTGTATTGTGTGTACTAGTGTTGTGTGTATTATTGTGTGCTAGTAGTGTGTATTACTGTACTAGTGTAGTGTTGTATTGTGTATACTAGTGTTGTGTATTGTGTATACTAGTGTTGTGTGTTGTGTGTACTAGTGTAGTATTAGAAGTGTAGTAGTGTTGTATTGTGTGTACTAGTGTAGTAGTGTTGTATTGTGTGTACTAGTGAGTGTAGTATTGTGATACTAGTGTTGTGTGTTGTGTGTACTAGTGTTGTGTGTGTATTGTGTGTGTCCTAGCTAGTGTTGTGTTATTGTGTGTACTAGTGTTGTGTATTATGTATAGTGTATACTAGTGTTGTTGTATTGTGTGTGTACTAGTGTTGTTGTATTGTGTGTACTAGTGTTGTGTTGTATTGTGTGTACTAGTGTTGTGTTGTATTGTGTGTACTAGTGTTGTGTATTGTGTATACTAGTGTTGTGTATTGTGTGTACTAGTGTTGTGTGTGTGTATGTAGTGTGTTTTGTTGTGCTAGTGTGTGTACTAGTAGTGTTGTATTGTGTGTACTAGTGTTGTGTTGTGTAGTGTTAGTGTTGTGTGTGTAGTGTGTACTAGTAGTGTTGTGTTATTGTGTAGTACTAGTGTAGTGGTGTTGTGTACTAGTGTAGTGTTGTGTGTGTGTATACTAGTGTGTGTGTGTGTGTACTAGAACTAGTGTTGTATTGTGTGTGCTAGTGTAGTTGTTGTGTGTTGTATTGTGTGTACTAGTGTTGTAGTAGTGTGTGTACTTGTGTGTGTGTGTATTGTGTGTATTGTGTGTACTAGTGTTGTGTGTATTATTGTGTACTAGTGTAGTGTATTGTGTGTGTGTGTTGTGTGTGTGTACTAGTGTGTTGTGTTGTGTGTGTGTACTAGTGTTGTTGTATTATTGTATTACTAGTGTAGTGTATGTGTATTGTGTACTAGTGTAGTGTTGTATTGTGTGTACTAGTGTATTGTGTGTGTGTGCACTAGTGTTGTGTGTAGTGTGTACTAGTGTTCTGTTGTGTGTGTAGTGTACTAATGTTGTGTGTGTGTACTAGTGTAGTGTTTTATTGTGTGTACTAGTGTTGTGTTATTGTGTGTGTGCTAGTGTGTTATTGTGTGTGTGTACTGTGTGTGTGTGTGTACTAGTGTAGTGTTGTATGTATTGTGTGTACTAATGTTGTAGTATTATTAGTGTAGTGTTGTGTTGTGTGTGCTAGTGTTGTACTGTACTAGTGTTGTATGTGTGTATACTAGTGTAGTGTGTATTGTGTTGTACTAGTGTTGTGTATTGTGTGTACTAGTGTTGTATTGTGTGTACTAGTGTTGTGTTGTATTGTGTGTACTAGTGTTGTGTTGTATTGTGTGTACTATTGTTGTGTATTGTGTATACTAGTGTTGTGTAGTGTGTGCACTAGTGTTGTGTAGTGTGTACTAGTGTAGTGTTGTATTGTGTGTACTAATGTTGTATTGTGTGTACTAGTGTTGTGTCTAGTGTACTAGTGTGTATTGTGTGTACTATGTGTAGTGTTGTGTTGTGTGTTGTGTAGTGTAGTGTTGTGTTGTGTGTACTAGTGTTGTGTGTGTGTGTGTACTAGTGTTGTGTGTTGTGTACTAGTGTTGTGTGTGTGTACTAGTGTTGTGTTGTATTGTGTAGTACTAGTGTAGTGTTGTGTTTGTGTTGTGTACTGTTGTGTGTTGTATTGTGTGTACTAGTAGTGTGTGTGTTGTGTACTAGTGTTGTGTATTGTGTGTGCTAGTGTTGTGTTGTGTGTACTAGTGTTGTGTATTGTGTATACTAGTGTTGTGTAGTGTGTGTACTAGTGTTGTGTATTGTGTGTACTAGTGTTGTATTGTGTGTACTAGTGTTGTGTATTGTGTGCACTAGTGTTGTGTAGTGTGTACTAGTGTTCTGTTGTATTGAGTGTACTAATGTTGTATTGTGTGTACTAGTGTTGTGTTTTGTGTGTACTAGTGTTGTGTTTTGTGTGTGCTAGTGTTGTGTATTGTCCGCACTAGTGTTGTGTAGTGTGTACTAGTGTAGTGTTGTATTGTGTGTACTAATGTTGTATTGTGTGTGCTAGTGTTGTGTTTTGTGTGTGCTAGTCTTGTGTATTGTGTGTACTAATGTTGTATAGTGTGTGTACTAGTGTTGTGTGGTGTGTACTAGTGTTGTGTATTGTGTGTACTAGTGTAGTGCTGAAAGTAGTGTTGTATTGTGTGTGCTAGTGTGGGACTGAAAGTAGTTTTGTATTGTATGTGCTTGTGTAGTGTTGTATTGTGTGTGCTAGTGTTGTGTTATATTGTGTGCACTAGTGTTGTATTGTGTGTACTAATGTTGTATTGTGAGTACTAATGTTGTATTGTGTGTACTAGTGTTGTGTATTGTGTGTGCTAATGTAGGACTGAAAGTAGTGTTGTATTGTATGTGCTTGTGTAGTGTTGTATTGTGTGTGCTAGTGTTGTGTTGTATTGTGTGTGCTAGTGTAGTATTGTGTGTGCTAGTGTGTTGTATTGTTTGTGCTAGTGTTGTATTGTGTGTACTAGTGTTGTTAATTGTGTGTACTATTGTTGTGTTGTATTGTGTGCTAGTGTTGTGTACTTTTATGTTAGTGTTGTGTATTGTGTGTGCCAGTGTTGTGTTGTGTGTGTTAGTGTTGTATTTGTATTGTGTGTACTAGTGTTGTGTTGTATTGTGTGAGCTAGTGTTGTGTTGTATTGTGTGTGCTAGTGTTGTATTGTGTGTACTAGTGTTGTGTTGTATTGTGTTTACTAGTGTTGTGTTGTATTGTGTGTACTAGTGTTGTTGCATTGTGTGTACTAGT
This sequence comes from Haliotis rubra, assembly GCF_003918875.1. NCBI lineage: Eukaryota > Metazoa > Mollusca > Gastropoda > Lepetellida > Haliotidae > Haliotis > Haliotis rubra. Next base: position 383,810 of record NW_025767173.1, on the reverse strand, counting down.
GTTGTATTGTGTGTACTAGTGTTATGTTGTATTGTGTGTCCTAGTGTACTGAAAGTAGTGTTGTATTGTGTGTACTTGTGTAGTATTATGTGTACTGGTGTAGTGCTGTAGGTAGTGTTGTATTATAAATAGTGTTAACTTGTGTCATTGTCTAGTATTGTAGGTAGTACATGATTTTATGTAGTGTTATATTATGTGGATAGTTAATGATGTACCTGCAGTGATTGCTGTTGATGCTATTGCAGCTGGACCAGGCCCAGTCGGCCATCTTGTATTACCAGTTCATGATGAAGTCCAACCCAACGAACCCAGCCATGGAGCACATCCTGGACATTGACACCTACAACCTGATGATCAGCGCTTGGGCAAAACAGGTCAGACAATGAGTCACTGCAGCGTTAGAAATATTGTCTGTAGGCCAGTGACAGGTAGATCTTGTGCCGGTTGTTTCTAATTTGTAAGGTTCTTACGGACAGCTGTTAATTTACAGGTTGATTTTTGTTTGTCATGACAAGGTGCAGTTAGTTTTTTTATGTTAAGAGTTATGTGAGTTCTACAACTGTAGTCTGTGGGTCCTGATGGTAGCCTGGCAATGTTATTTATTTCAGCTGCTGAATCACAGACAGGCGCATTATCTTATGATTGTGTGGGTTTCCTATGGTACAGGGTATTCTGTGGACAGCTTCCAGCTGGTTCCTGTGCCATTGCCTTGTTCAGTGTTCTCCACCCCCTGTAATATGGGTACTCTCATGAGTCTCAATAGAGTAGGTCAGAGGATGGCTTTTGTTGCTTTCTTTGGGTTTTAACATTCACATTGCTGTCCTGTATGATGCTCATGTTTGATGTTACCTGATGTTATTGATGTTGAAGGGGCGGTGGGGTAGCCTAGTGGTTAAAGCGTTGGCTCGTCACGCAGAAGACCCAGGTTCGATTCCCCACATGGGCACAATGTGTGAAGCCCATTTCTGGTGTACCCCTTCCTGATATTGCTGGAATATTGCTAAAAGCGGCGTAAAACCATACTCACTCACTCACTATTGATGTTGAATGAACATAGCTCTGAGTGGCATTAAACCACACACACTCACTGTCCCAATAGTTTCTTGGAAACAGTGGAAAACAGTCATATTCTTCAGACTCGTGTACAGCTTCCAGACTATTAGAAGTACTAGAATCTTTAATTTACTAAGAAAGTTCAATTCGAAATATACCACGTTATATATGATGGCAGCTTGTATTTATGTTGCTTCAGGGAAACATGGCTAAGATCAAGGACCTGTTCACCTTCATAAAGAAAGATGGCCTTGAGCCGACCCTGCAGACATACATCGCCTGCCTGGAGTGTCTCCATCACCAGGAGAAGCTGGACATGGATCTGTGTAGAAGTATTATTGACGATCTGGAAAAACAGGTAAGCTCTAACCATGGTTTATTGGAGCTTTGCACTGAAAGGTGTCAGTAATTTGTAAGCAGTTAGCTTTGCCTTCATCCTTTTATACATATGGCGGTTATTCTGTATAGTTCATATACATGAAGCAGGGGCCTGGTTCCAGTTGAGAGTGACCAATGAGCATTTAGCTTACATCAAACGAATGGCAATAATTTTTCCTTATCCTTACTCATGCTTAATTGCTTGTCTTCTTCTTGCGAACTATAGTGGAACACTTGAATCCCCTTTTGAAGCTCCCTTCAAAAAAGTGGACGTAAAATCACTCACCCTAGTAGTCTCCCTTTCCCCCATCTTTTGGCACCAAAAGTTGGTCACATGATCGGCCATGCTTGTCACTCTCTCCTTCTTCGCCCTAGTGGACGGTTGTGAGAGCTCCTGGGACCCCTATACGGCATATATCCTTTTAATTTTAGGCTTTTATACTAAATTAGGCTGTATAAGGGCTTTAGCAAGAATTTACCAGCAATATGGTTTGAAATTTATTCTAAATTTGTCCCTTTTTCATGTTGTTGACAACATTTGCATTGGCCGTGTGGCTGACTGTGCTTCAGTATCAGACAATGGTAGAGTTCGCACTTAATTCATGCATCGAGTTGGTTTCATTTTATCTCCTTGAATTTTTATAAGTAGCCTCATTTTAATTGTTGACTGAATGTAGACATAGTTCATGGTCACACGAAGCTGTGAAGTATTGTTCAGGATGTAAGAGTAAAAGAGATCTTTTGATTTCAGGGTCTGGAACTGGAGAACATCCTCAATGATTGTCTGCTGAAGAAGGAGGAGCTTGAAGCTGTCATGCAGGTGGGTGGCTTATTGAGTGGATGGAGTCATGGATGAGTGAGTGAGTGAGTGAGTGGTCGATAGAGCAATTGATAAGTGAAATTTTGTGGGTGTATGGAACAACAGTTGAATTAGTGAGTGGACAGAGCCATTGGTGAGTTGAGGGCATGGACAGTGTGAATGGTGAGTAAATGGGTTAGGTGGCCTTTATAGTTATGGTTTCGCCAGGATGTGTGAAATTTAATGCCCTGATTTGACAAAAATAACACTCATACCCGTGAGCTTTTACATTTTTTATTGTCTCCATTGATTATGATTTGTTTCCAAAGCAAAGATTCTTGTCCTACTTCATAAATTAATTCAAAGACTAATACCAAGTGATCTAAATTTTAACATTTCATAGAATAAACCACACAGTAAGTGAAGAACAGGGGAGGTGGGGTAGCCTAATGGTTAATGCATTGGCTCGTCACGCTGAAGACCCGGGCTCAAATACCCACATGGGCACAATGTGTGAAGCGGCGTAAAACGAAACTCAGTCAGTCAGTCAGTAGTGAAGAACATCATTTTATTTCATTATATTTTTTTTGTCTGTTTGTTCTCTTCTTAGTCAGGGATGGAGATGAACAAAATATAAAAAAGTATGAATGGCCTTGTAATGAAAATGGTTGTTTAAACAGCATAGACACAGATGCCATTTCCGTTTTCCCCAACAGGTGATTCTCCAGGTGAAACAGGGGTTTACACCGCGTCCAGGGCCAGACTTTGAGCCATACAACGGACCCCTCCTGGAGCCCCTCAACCAACCCAGTGATCAGGTAGGCAGGATACCCAGGAGAAGAATTCATGCTCTGGAAGTAGTTTGTCAGGTGATCTCTCTGAAGTCTCGGCACCCATGAAGATCCGGGTTAGAATTGATCTTCAGTAACCCATGCTTGTCGTAAGAGGCGACTAATGGGATCGGGTGGTCAGGTTTGCTGACATGGTTGACACATGTCATCGTATCTTAAATGTGTAGATCGATGCTCATGTTGTTGATCACTGGATTGTCTGGTTCATACCCAACACTCCACCACCCTGTCATACCCAACACTACATTATTTATAGACCGCCGCCATGCAGCTGGAATATTGCTGAGTGCGGCGTAAAACTAAATTCACTCACTCACTCACTGAAGTGTCGGCCATTCAGAACTATTAGAAACAGAGTAAAAACTGCTTCATACAAATATGGACTGCAAGACCTTACAGCTAAACCATGGTACAGACACACTCAAGTACAATAAATGAAACTGCAAGGTTGACCAGGTACACAGGCAGTCTGAATACTATACCTTACACATGGTTCTACACCATATGCCATGCACAGTTTTTGTGTACAGGTGGTGGAACACAATCCCTATGCTGGAGTTGTGTCCCCTGACAGGTTCTCCCAGCAGATGAAAGCTCAGTTGGAGCGTGAGCTGAAGGGTACCGTCACAGTCAAGTCCATCTCCTCCCGGCCCAAAGTTACCAAGAAGATGAAGGACTATGTGAGTTATCTCTCATGAACCTGTGAAGATCCGGGTTACGATTAGTCTTCAGTAACCCATACTTGTCATAAAAGGCGACTAAATGAAGCAGGTGGTCAGGCTCACTGACTTGGTTGGCACATGTCATTGTATCCCAATTTGTAGATCGATCCTCATAATGTCTATCATTGGATTGTCTGGTTCAGACTTGATAATTTACAGATCGCCAGGGTTTCAATATTTTTCCTTATCTGACTCATGCTTCTGCATTGGTTTTGCTTGTCTTCTTCTAAAGAATCCCTGATAAAAATGACATTAAAGAACCTATTTTTCCTTATCCTGACTCATGCTTATTGCTTGTATCTCCCAATTGAAGTTCCCTTCAATCAATAAAAATCACTCATTAGTACTGACCACGAGTTACCTCCCTTCCACAAAGCGGAGCGAGAGAGCCACCTGAACCCATGTGCCTCACTCTCTCCTTCTTAAGCCCAGTGAGCTGGTGGTGAGGCGCCTGTGTCTCCCAACACACTATATCCTTTTAGTTTAGTACCTCTTATACTTAGTATAGAGGTGTAACTAGTATCCTTATTCAACTTGCATTGATTATTAATGGTGTTTCTGCTGTTTTATTCACGGTTCGCCGTGATTGTTCAATAGTTCACGTTAATGAGAATCTGCACAGATTGTAAACTACGTTATTCGCTACTGATCCACATTTAAAATGCCCTAGTTGCATTACTCCATGTTCTTTTTTTTCTCGTTGTAAATTATGTATTAATTTACCAATTTCTGCCTTTGATAAATATTTATGTTCCGTTTTTAGGCGGAAGGCAGATAAATCTTGCAAACAATCTTCAGTCATGGCTATTAGATCAGAAGCTAATATTCCCTGTCAATGTTGACTGGCGACCGCCACCCGGCTGGTGGCATGCCTGAGTTCCCTCGGAGAATAAGCGTGGGGGGCGAGTCCGCTATGTCCAAGCAGCGACCTGCATCTCAAGACCTGCCGTCTTCTCAGTCTAAGACTAGGAAAAGCGTCCATATCATCACATACGTTTGAACCCTAGGTCTACAGCTTCGTCAAAGGAAATCTACAAAATCTAATAATTTTGCCTCCGATGGTTTACCTATCACAGAATTATCTTTATATGATGATGACATTCCGATTATCATTCAGATGCTCGTCATAAGAAGCGTCTTGTTTCTGCGACTGTTACCTCAGCGCAGATTAGCACACAAACCGGAGATGCCGACACTATCACCAGAAATTTTATCTGAGGGTCCGTCACCTCTGCAGAGAGACATCCCTCATCAGCATGAACTGCTTCAGGCGACTTGATCAACCAGATAATGAGGGTGATGGAAGACCGCTCACGGCTTACAGAGGCCTCAGAGCCACGGGCCTCAGAGCCCACCCCATATCAAGTCATACAGGGCCTCAGAGCCCCGCCTTGGCTTCAGCGTGGGGCCTCTGAGCCCATAGGCGCGCCTCAGCGCTGAAGGGCAACCCTGCCGGGGTGAGCTCTTTGCATAAGGTATCCCAGGCGCCTCCGTGAAGGAGCTAGAGCCTCACCTTTTGCAAGAGGCTTGTGAGAAGGAGGCTTCGCCCGAGCACGCACCTTGTCATGCATGAAGGCGTAAGCGAAGCAAGCTCATATGTCGATCACGGACACTGACTCGATACATTCGCGAGAAGGTCGCGAAGGCTAAGTGGCTCCAGTTCTTCATCGCCTAGAAGATCTACATCGCCTAGAAGAGCCGTGAAGCCCCAGCGTTAGCGAAGCCCCAGCGTTCGGGAAGATATAGTAGAGTTAGCGAAGTCCCCAGCGTTCGCGGAGGTGTCTCCTCAAGGTCTCCTTACACTAGCCACTTTCGTCAGTCCGTTCATCACAGTCCTCTCATAGATCTTCCCTATAGATCTAGGACTCCGACATGTGACCCTCGTCAAAGAGGAGGAAAGTATCATTTTCTCAGATGCTGAGATTAGATACTGGATGGTGAATGAGTTACAGCGTGTTTTTTCATCGAAGAGCGAGAATTCAACTCAGACTTACGTCATGAAGAATGATGATGTAGACTATTTCACCTTACCTCCTATTGATCCGATTGCAGCGGTACCAGCTAATCTGGATACAGCCTGCTCCAAATCTTCGGAAGCCCAAGCGCAGATCTGCAGACAATTCTATTACGGAATTGAACAGCAACCTTGTTACAGCGAATAAAACTCATATCGTCAGCGATTTCTGAGGAAGAAATATGTACAACAAGTTCAGCTTTAATTCTACAATTATGGCGATACATTCATGTATACAGTCTACAAGTTGACAACTTGCAAGTTTTATTAAACCTTTATATAAGGAAGTCGGAATTATCTTCAAGACTGAAGTTACTTTCCACGACAGCCAGGGAAATAACCTACCCAGCATTAATATTACAGGCGAGGTATTTGGGCGGAGGTTTTAGCGTTTACCATTAACCCTCGAAACGTGGTTACTTTCGGGTAACCGGGGAAGCTACGGTGAAGACCGACAATTGTTCTAATATCAGCGGCGGCACTATATTATACAAGGTTCCTTTTCCTGCTACACGGTGACATCACAGCGGGTACTCTACAGAATCAAAATGCCTTGTTCTGATTGGACCCGTGATGGACAGCGCCCTACACAGAGGTCGAGCATAGTTCACAGTTCAAGACTTAGGTTGCAAGTGACAACATTATCTCAGTGAGCATCGTCAAAGGACTTATGGCGAATTTTCCTCGGCGACGGTATACAAGTGGATCCAAATCCACAGCGTCTCAGACTACAGTTGAATTTCATCATCAAGACCAAGAGATTGAATGTTTTGTAAGCGTCTCCTTAGTAGAGCGAATCGAAAACACATCTGTGCGTGAGGCAGCGTCACTACAAGGTTGGGGAGCCCACCTTACCGGCAGGACAGCCTCAGGTCTATGGAGCAATCAAGAGAGCAAATGTCACATAATCTGCTAGAGATGCAAGCAGTTATAAATGCCATAAGTCACTGGAGCAACCTACTACAGAGCGCTCAGATAATGGTTCACACAGACAATTCAACACTGGCGTTTTTTATGTGAACAAACAAGGTTCAACTAGGTCACAGAACCTACTGACTTCGATGTTTCAGACTGTTCGATCGAATCGACAATCTAAACATACCGTCAGTACTTGCCACATTCAGGAGCATAGAATGTATTAGCAGGCGCTCTCTCTGGGCTATACCTACCGTCGCCCGACAGAATGGATGCTCCACACACAGGGAAATAGGATCTCCTCTGATAGACCTATTCACCACTTTCGGTTCAACAAGCAACTGACAACATTAAGTATCGCCAGTGCCAGACCCACTAGCATGGGCAGCGGACGCACTAAGCAAGTCTTACAGAAAATCAGTCAAATGCAGAGCCTCCATCTGATTTGGTCGCCCTACTGGCTAGCGAGAACTTGGTTTCCAGATCTCATACAAGAAATCGGGAAAACTAATTCTTCAGCTCCACTAGCGCTCAATCTATTGATACATCTGCACACCAAACAAGTGCACGATACACCAGAAGCATTCCAACTTCGCATTATGGATTGTATCAAGGCATGTCTGAATAAGAGGTTATTCTGCCAGGCGGCTACAGCGGTCACGCTTTGCACTGCGGCGTAACTTCGACTTCGTAACTTATCACGATGACAAATGGCACAGTTTTGTCAATTACGGCTGCTAAGAAAGGATTTACAGCCAGATATGCTACACATCCTCAAGTGGCAGATTTCTTATGTTATCTACGTTAAACTAAGAATCTAAAAGGCTCAACCTTGTCCATTTATCTGGCAGCTATAAGTTCTGTCATACTATGAGGCCGGCGTCAAGTTGACAAAAGCGCCAGAGTTACTCGGTTTGTTACAAGCGTTCGATTGGAGGATTAGAAGCGGAAGTTTCAGCTCCAGCTTGGGATCTAATATAATGCTCCAACACCTCACTAGTGAGGTTTTTTGAACCATCGCTATCTACATCGTTTGAATCACTGACCCACAAACCTTGATCCTGTTAGCACTAGCTACGGCCACCAGGATGTCAGATTCCGCGCACTGGATTACTGAGAGAACTGCGCTTTGATGATTTTCATAACATAGCTCATCTGGGACTTAGCTGGGATTTTATAGGGAAAACCAACTGCCAGATCAACCAGACAGATTATTCCACGTCCCAGCTCTCTCATCCATACTTGGACCGCATGATACGATGGATCTATCACTATGACCAGTTCGTACACTGAAAATATATCTCCAACGATCCAAATAGAGCAGGGGATATTCAAGAGATTATTTATCCCTATATCTACAGCTACGCAGATGGAAGTCTTACGTACTACTATCTCTATCTGGATCAGAACTGTCATACTACGTGCCTACAAGGCTGTAGGATAGCGACCCTCAAGAGCTTCTAATCCTCGCGAAATTAGGCTAGCCTCAACTCTCACTCTACATGGGAATTGTTAGATTTGAATACCATAATGGAGGGATGTTTCTGGAGATCTGATATGGTGTTTGCCAACCACTATCTGAGAGATATCACCACCAAGGAAGTCTCAGGTATCCACCGTTTCGGTCCCATGGTCCTCGCTCAACAGTTGACAGTTCCACGGAGAAGATAAGTCTATCTTACAGATTTTATACTTATCGGATAACAGTACTAATAGATACATGCTATCTATATATTTTGCTTAAGTTTAATTTATTATCTTAAGCTCAGTACTATGGTGTTTATATCATACTATATATAAGCTAACAACTCTACGGAGTTTGTTATTATATATTTAGCTTAAGTTAATCATATCTTAAGCTCAATTCTATGGTTACATTATAATGTATTAGCTAACAAACTCTACAGAGTTTTTGCTATTATATATGTAGCTTAAGTTTATTCATATCTTAAGCTCAGTACTACGTTTATATCATATAAGTATATTAGCTAACAAACTCTCAAGAGTTTTTGCTATTATATATTTTGCTTAAGTTTCATCATATCTTAAGCATTATGGTTACATTATGACATGTATTAGCTAACAAACTCTGTTCCACGGAGTTTTTTGCTATTATATATTTAGCTTAAGTTTCATCATATCTTAAGCATTATGGTTACATTATAACATGTATTAGCTAACAAACTCTACGGAGTTTTTTGGCTATTATATATGTAGCTTAAGTTAATTCATATCTTAAGCTCAGTACTATGTTTATATCATATAAGTATATTAGCTAACAAACTCTAAAGAGATTTTTGCTATTATATATGTAGCTTAAGTTAATTCATATCTTAAGCTCAGTACTATGTTTATATCATAAGTATATTAGCTAACAAACTCTAAAGAGTTTTTTGCTATTATATATTTAGCTTAAGTTTATTCATATCTTAAGCATTATGGTTACATTATAAAATGTATTAGCTAACAAACTCTACGGAGTTTTTTGCTATTATATATGTAGCTTAAGTTAATTCATATCTTAAGCTCAGTACTATGTTTATATCATAAGTATATTAGCTAACAAACTCTAAAGAGTTTTTTGCTATTATATATTTAGCTTAAGTTTATTCATATCTTAAGCATTATGGTTACATTATAAAATGTATTAGCTAACAAACTCTACGGAGTTTTTTGCTATTATATATTTAGCTTAAATTTATTCATATCTATTTAGGTAGCTCAAGTTAATTATATCTTAAGCACAGTACTATACTCATATCATAAAGTATATTAGCTAATAAACTCTAGGGAGTCTTTTGCTGTTATACGGTACTGTGATTCTATATCATACTATATATATGCCTACAACTCTTAGGAGTTCTACTATTATATATATGTTCAGCTTAAGTTTCAATCCTTAAGCTCAGTCATATGTTCAGTTCATGACATGTATTAGTTAACAAACTCTCAGTAATTGGTTACTATTATACAGCTTAAGTTATAGTTATATCTTAAGCACAGTTATATTATAGCTTATATATATGCATATTGTAAGCTTAATACTTTGGTTCATTATAAAAGTATTCACTATAAACTATCAAGAGTTTATACTATCACATTAATGGCTTCAGCTTACTTAATGTTATATATACTTTATTATATTCAGTAAATTGTAATAACCCTTATATGGCAGCTGATAAGTTAACAGCAGGAATTCTTCAGTTCAGTGCCTTTATGAAGTTCCCATAGGGTTATTGCAATCATCTCAGTTCAAATCACTAATTAGTAAAATCCAAAGTATATATAATCCCACCTCCTTATCCGTAGGGATTCTACAAGCAATAAGCATGAGTCAGGATAAGGAAAAATATGAAATTTTTAGAGTAAAATTAATATTATATACTTATCCTGACTCATGAGGTAAGCCCTCCCATCCTCCCCACATAACACTTTGGATTTCCCTGGAAATTCAGGTGTTGGGCTCAGTATATGAGGAGAGAGTGAGGCACATGGGTTCAGGTGGCGCCCTCGTTCCCGAGCTTGTGGAAGGGAGGTAACTCGTGGTCAGTACTAATGAGTGATTTTTTATTGAAGGGAACTTCAACTGGGAGATACAAGTGTTCCACTAGGTTCGCCAGAAGAAGAAGACAAGCAATAAGCATGAGTCAGGATAAGTATAAAATATTAATTTTACTCTAAAAATTTCATTTTTGTTCTAGCGTAAGAAACTGGACGCTGTGAGAAGTCAGTGGCGGGATATGTTCAAGAAGAGTCTGGATAAAAAGGTCCGCTACTTGACACGCAAGTCTAAAGGTGAGTCATGCTGTAATGTGAAATCCGCTACTTGACATGCAAGTCTAAAGGTGGGTCATGCTGTAATGTGAAATCCGCTACTTGACACGCAAGTCTAAAGGTGAGTCATGCTGTAATGTGAAATCCGCTACTTGACACGCAAGTCTAAAGGTGAGTCATGCTGTAATGTGAAATCCGCTACTTGACATGCAAGTCTAAAGGTGAGTCATGCTGTAATGTGAAATCCGCTACTTGACACGCAAGACTAAAGGTGAGTCATGCCGTAATGTGAAATCCGCTACTTGACACGCAAGTCTAAAGGTGAGTCATGCCGTAATGTGAAATCTGCTACTTGACACGCAAGTCTAAAGGTGAGTCATGCTGTAATGTGAAATCCGCTACTTGACACGCAAGTCTAAAGGTGAGTCATGCTGTAATGTGAAATCTGTTACTTGACACTCAAATCCAAAGGTGTCATGCTGTAATGTGAAATCTGTCACTTGACACGCAAGTCTAAATGTGAGTCATGCTTTAATGTGAAATCTGTTACTTGACACGCAAGTCTAAAGGTGAGTCATGCTGTAATGTGAAATCTGTTACTTGACATGCAAGTCTAAAGGTGAGTCATGCTGTAATGTGAAATCTGTTACTTGACACGTAAGTTTAAAGGTGAGTCATGCTGTAATGTGAAATCTGTTACTTGACACGCCAGTCTAAAGGTGAGTCATGCCGTAATGTGAAATCTGTTACTTGACACGTAAGTTTAAAGGTGAGTCATGCTGTAATGTGAAATCTGTTACTTGACACGCAAGTCTAAAGGTGAGTCATGCTGTAATTTGAAATCTGTTACTTGACATGCAAGTCTAAAGGTGAGTCATGATGTAATGTGAAATCTGTTACTTGACACTCAAATCCAAAGGTGTCATGCCGTAATGTGAAATCTGTTACTTGACACGCAAGTCTAAAGGTGAGTCATGCTGTAATGTGAAATCTGTTACTTGACATGCAAGTCTAAAGGTGAGTCATGATGTAATTTGAAATCTGTTACTTGACACTCAAATCCAAAGATGTCATGCTGTAATGTGAAATCTGTTACTTGACACGCAAGTCTAAATGTGAGTCATGCTGTAATGTGAAATCTGTTACTTGACATGCAAGTCTAAAGGTGAGTCATGATGTAATTTGAAATCTGTTACTTGACACTCAAATCCAAAGGTGTCATGCTGTAATGTGAAATCTGTCACTTGACACGCAAGTCTAAATGTGAGTCATGCTGTAATGTGAAATCTGTTACTTGACACGCCATTCGTCACCACTCGCCCCTTTCCGTAAACTCCAAGAAGACTCGTCCCCCACTCGATGCTTGTTATGTGCGAAAATACGACAAACCAATCAGAACGCGCTTAAATGAGCGCGGTGCTTTGATAAAAATAGTCCCGAGAACTTAAATTGTTTATGGCATATGTCATCGTTTAAAAAATCATGAAAAATATATATCTTCATATTGAAAGTACAAAGAACGTAGCTAAAAGGATTTTGCTGCCTGTTATGAAGTTTTTAATAAGAATCATGCGAGTGACGGTGAGAGATTCAAATACACACACGTGCGTTTGTTGACATAACTGCTCTCATGGGTCCAACTGAGTGTATTTCTGACGATCTTGCGGGCTTGTTATGGAGATTGTACGTGCGCTTCGACCAACTTTAGGAAATGTAATTATAATCGCTACCAGTTTCAAAACAATAATATCGTATTTGTATATAACTAATCAACCTTAATCTTTAACATTGGGCTTATATTTCATATCTCTGGGGATATTTTAGTCTGACTGTTTTTTGGTCATTCATATTTTTTTCAGCGAATTCATTTAAAATTCCACCAGGGGTGTGACAGCAAGGTTACACGAATGTTCAGTTTGAGAAATATTTTATAGTCATTTTTGAGTATCTGCTTTGGGATTTAATGTAGCTCAATTTTGTTTATTTTATTTGTATATTCAATAAAACCATTCTAATTTGTGATGATTAAACCCTATTAAGAAGCCTATTAATTAACATAATTGGAAATATAAGGTGAACAGCTGGTAATAAATACATTAGAATATGTCTTTAACAAATATGTTTTTCTCCTTCTTCTAGTTGTATCAAAGAGGTTTAATTCTTTAAAATAAATAAGTGGAAAAAAACAAATACAACAACCTAGCAATACAATGTACATGTGCTTCGGTGATTTTGAGAAACATTGGAATCAAACAGGGATAGAGTTATCGTTCTTGTTTGAAGTAGTTCTGATGTTCATGCGCCAATATGAAATCCTTCCAGAGGGGCACGAGTCGCTATTCGGCTTGTCCCGGAATAACACGAGTTGGTCACGAATGTTGACACGCAAGTCTAAAGGTGAGTCATGCTGTAATGTGAAATCTGTTACTTGACATGCAAGTCTAAAGGTGAGTCATGCCGTAATGTGAAATCTGTTACTTGACACGTAAGTTTAAAGGTGAGTCATGCTGTAATGTGAAATCTGTTACTTGACACGCCAGTCTAAAGGTGTCATGCCGTAATGTGAAATCTGTTACTTGACACGCAAGTCTAAAGGTGAGTCATGCTGTAATGTGAAATCTGTTACTTGACACGTAAGTTTAAAGGTGAGTCATGCTGTAATGTGAAATCTGTTACTTGACACGCAAGTCTAAAGGTGAGTCATGCTGTAATGTGAAATCTGTTACTTGACATGCAAGTCTAAAGGTGAGTCATGATGTAATGTGAAATCTGTTACTTGACACTCAAATCCAAAGGTGTCATGCCGTAATGTGAAATCTGTTACTTGACACGCAAGTCTAAAGGTGAGTCATGCTTTAATGTGAAATCTGTTACTTGACATGCAAGTCTAAAGGTGAGTCATGATGTAATTTGAAATCTGTTACTTGACACTCAAATCCAAAGGTGTCATGCTGTAATGTGAAATCTGTTACTTGACACGCAAGTCTAAATGTGAGTCATGCTGTAATGTGAAATCTGTTACTTGACACGCAAGTCTAAAGGTGAGTCATGCTGTAATGTGAAATCTGTTACTTGACACGCCAGTCTAAAGGTGTCATGCCGTAATGTGAAATCTGTTACTTGACATGCAAGTCTAAAGGTGAGTCATGCCATAATGTGAAATCTGTTACTTGACATGTAAGTTTAAAGGTGAGTCATGCTGTAATGTGAAATCTGTTACTTGACACGCCGGTCTAAAGGTGAGTCATGCTGTAATGTGAAATCTGTTACTTGACATGCAAGTCTAAAGGTGAGTCATGCCGTAATGTGAAATCTGTTACTTGACACGTAAGTTTAAAGGTGAGTCATGCTGTAATTTGAAATCTGTTACATGACACGCAAGTCTAAAGGTGAGTCATGCCGTAATGTGAAATCTGTTACTAATGTAATGTGAAATCTGTCATTATGTGTCTGTTACTATGATACTCATACTATAAAAATAATACCTATATCTTTCATCTGTTTTTAGTCGTGTGTTGTGTTTCCAGGTACCCATGGAGTGTCCCCCCTGCCTTATCTGAAGTTGCTGCCTCCAGACGAATATGTCGACTGCGTGTTCGCGGTACGTACAAGATGACCTTCAGCAAAATATACTTGTTGTAAGAGGCAATTAATGGAACTGGGTGGTCCGGCTTGCAGATTTACTTGATCTATCTTTGTGTCACAGTTCCTTAGATTGAAGATCATGATGTCGATCAGTGGATTGTCTGGTCCAGATTTAGTTAATTATAGATCTTTCTGAATTTTTTTTTGAAAATTGCTGTTTGGGGTTTTAGACAATAAGCAAGCATTGTCAATATCAGATATCAGTACAGATGTAGTGATGTTATTTCAGGAGATGGAGAAGATTGCGTTGTTTTCGGAGTCGTTCAGCCCCAGCATGGGAATTCTGTCTAAACAACTAGGCTACAGCATCTACAACAAGTTCATCAGGCACCAGAACACCAAGAGCAGGGCTGACGAGAAGGTGGGACAGGGTGGGGTGCAGGGGATCCTCTGTGGTTCTAAGTGATACTAGGTTGCTGTGTCGGGATAAAATGGTCTGAGAATCACTTGACAGGGTGTGAGATGAGATTAGGGAATGACCAGATGGGATGTTTGGAGGTGACAAGAAGTGTTGTCAGTTTGGTATGACAGGGTGGTGGGGTGTTTGGGTATGACAGGGTTGTGGGATGTTTGGGTATGACAGGGTTGTGGGATGTTTGGGTATGACAGGGTTGTGGGATGTTTGGTATGACAGGGTTGTGGGATGTTTGTGTATGACAGGGTTGTGGGATGTTTGGGATGTTTGGTATGACAGGGTTGTGGGATGTTTGGGTATGACAGGGTTGTGGGATGTTTGGTATGACAGGGTTGTGGGATGTTTGGTATGACAGGGTTGTGGGATATTTGGTATGACAGGGTTGTGGGATGTTTGGGTATGACAGGGTTGTGGGATGTTTGGTATGACAGGGTTGTGGGATGTTTGGTATGACAGTGTGGTGGGATGTTTGGGTATGACAGGGTTGTGGGATGTCTGGTATGACAGGGTTGTGGGATGTTTGGTATGACAGGGTTGTGGGATGTTTGGGTATGACAGGGTTGTGGGATGTTTGAAATGACAGAGTGGTGGATGTTTGGTATGACAGGGTTGTGGATTGTGGGTATGACAGTGTGGTTGGATGTTTGGTATGACAATGTGGTGGATGTTTGGTATGACAGTGTGGTGGGATGTTTGGTCTGACAGTGTGGTGGATGTTTGGTATGACAGTGTGGTGGATGTTTGGTCTGACAGTATGGTGGGATGATTGGTATGACAGTATGGTGGGTATGACTGTTGGGTGTGGTAGGTATGACAATGTGGTGGGGTGGTGGGTATGACAGTGTGGTGGCTATGATGGGGTCGTGGGATGTTGAGTTTGACACTGTGGTGGGCGGTGGGTATGACAATGTGATGGGGTGGTAGGTTTGACAGTGTGATTGGGTGATGGATATGACAGTGTGTTGGCTATGACAGGGTGCTGCGTCGTTTGGTATGACAGTGTGGTTGGATGTTTAGTCTTACAATGTGGTGGGATGTCTGGTATGACAGTGTGGTGGATGATTGGTATGACAAGGTGGTGGGATGTTTGGTATGACAAGGTGGTGGGATGTTTGGTATGACAGTGTGGTGGTTTGTTTGGTATGACAAGGTGGTGGATGTTTGGTATGACAAAGTGGTGGGATGTTTGGTATGACAGTGTGGTGGATGATTGGTATGACAAGGTGGTGGGATGTTTGGTATAACAAGATAGTGGATGTTTGGTATGACAAGGTAGTGGGATGTTTGGTATGACAGTGTGGTGGATGATTGGTATGACAAGGTGGTGGGATGTTTGGTATAACAAGGTGGTGGGATGTTTGGTATAACAAGATAGTGGATGTTTGGTATGACAGTGTGGTGGGATGTTTTGTATAACAAGGTGGTGGGATGTTTGGTATAACAAGGTGGTGGGATGTTTGGTATAACAAGATAGTGGATGTTTGGTATGACAAAGTGGTGGGGTGTTTGGTATGACAGTGTGGTGGATGATTGGTATGACAAGGTGGTGGGATGTTTGGTATAACAAGGTGGTGGGATGTTTGGTATAACAAGATAGTGGATGTTTGGTATGACAAGGTAGTGGGATGTTTGGTATGACAGTGTGGTGGATGATTGGTATGACAAGGTGGTGGGATGTTTGGTATAACAAGGTGGTGGGATGTTTGGTTTAACAAGATAGTGGATGTTTGGTATGACAGTGTGGTGGGATGTTTGGTATAACAAGGTGGTGGGATGTTTGGTATAACAAGGTGGTGGGATGTTTGGTATAACAAGATAGTGGATGTTTGGTATGACAAGGTAGTGGGATGTTTGGTATGACAGTGTGGTGGATGATTGGTATGACAAGGTGGTGGGATGTTTGGTATGACAAGGTGGTGGGATGTTTGGTATGACAGTGTGGTTGGATGTTTAGTCTTACAATGTGGTGGGATGTCTGGTATGACAGTGTGGTGGATGATTGGTATAACAAGGTGGTGGGATGTTTGGTATGACAGTGTGGTGGATGTTTGGTATGACAGTGTGGTGGATGTTTGGTATGACAAGGTGGTGGGATGTTTGGTATGACAGTGTGGTGGGATGTTTAGTCTTACAAATGGTGGGATGTCTGGTATGACAGTGTGGTGGATGATTGGTATGACAAGGTGGTGGGATGTTTGGTATAACAAGATAGTGGATGTTTGGTATGACAAGGTAGTGGGATGTTTGGTATGACAGTGTGGTGGGATGTTTGGTATAACAAGGTGGTGGGATGTTTGGTAGAACAAGATAGTGGATGTTTGGTATGACAAGATAGTGGGATGTTTGGTATGACAAGGTGGTGGGATGTTTGGTATGACAAGGTGGTGGGATGTTTGGTATGACAATGTGGTGGAATGTTTGGTATAACAAGGTGGTGGGATGTTTGGTAGAACAAGATAGTGGATGTTTGGTATGACAAGGTAGTGGGATGTTTGGTATGACAAGGTGGTGGGATGTTTGGTATGACAATGTGGTGGGATGTTTGGTATGACAGTGTGGTGGGATGATTGGTATAACAAGGTGGTGAAATGTTTTGTATGACAAAGTAGTGTGATGTTTGGTATGACTAGGTGGTGGGATTTTTGGTGTGACAGTGTGGTGGGATGTTTGTTATGACAGTGTGGTGGGATGTCTGGTATGACAAGGTGGTGGGATGTTTGGTATGACAAGGTGGTGGGGTGGTGGATATGACAGTGTTGGGTGTGGTGAGTATGACAAGGTGGTGGGGTGTTTGATATGACAGTGTGGTGGGATATTTGGTATGACAGTGTGGTGGATGTTTGGTATGACAGTGTGGTGGTTTGTTTAGTATGACAGTGTGTTGGGATGTTTGGTATGACAAGGTCGTGGGATGTTTGGTATGACAGTGTGGCGGATGTTTGGTATGACAGTGTGGTGGGATGTTTGGTATGACAAGGTGGTGGGATGTTTGGTATAACAAGGTGGTGGGATGTCTGGTAGTACAGTGTGTTGGATGATTGGTATGACAAGGTGGTGGGATGTTTGGTATGACAAGGTGGTGGGATGTTTGGTATGACAGGGTGGTGGGATGTTTGGTATGACGAGGTGGTAGGATGTTTGGTATGACAAGGTGGTGGGATGTTTGCTATGGCAGTGTGGTGGGGTGGTGGATATGACAGTGTTGGGTGTGGTGAGTATGACAATGTGGTGGGGTGGTGGGGATGACAGTGTGTTTGGTATGACATGGTGGTGGGATGTTGGGTATGACAGGGTGGTGGGTGGTGGGTATGACAATGTGATGGGGTGGTAGGTATGACAGTGTGGTTGGGTGGTGGGTATGACAGTGTGGTGGGAATGACAATGTGGTGGGGTGATGAATATGACAGTGTGTTGGGTATGACAGTGTGGTGGGATGTTGGGTATGACAATGTGGTGGGGGATTGGGTATGACAGTGTGGTGGGTAGTGGGTATGACTGTGGTGGGTATGACAGTGTGGTGGTTATGACAGTGTGGTGGGGTGGTGGGTATGACAGGGTGGTGTGGTGGTGGTTATGACAGGTTGGTGGGGTGGTGGGTATGACAGGGTGGTGGGGTGGTGGGTATGACAGTGTGGTGGGGTGGTGGGTATAACAAGGTGGTGAAATGTTTTGTATGACAAAGTAGTGTGATGTTTGGTATGACTAGGTGGTGGGATTTTTGGTGTGACAGTGTGGTGGGATGTTTGTTATGACAGTGTGGTGGGATGTCTGGTATGACAAGGTGGTGGGATGTTTGGTATGACACAAAGGTGGTGGGGTGAGTGGATATGACAGTGTTGGGTGTGTGGTGAGAGTATGACAAGGTGGTGGGGTGTTTGATATGACAGTGTGGTGGGATATTTGGTATGACAGTGTGGTGGATGTTTGGTATGACAGTGTGGTGGTTTGTTTAGTATGACAGTGTGTTGGGATGTTTGGTATGACAAGGTCGTGGGATGTTTGGTATGACAGTGTGGCGGATGTTTGGTATGACAGTGTGGTGGGATGTTTGGTATGACAAGGTGGTGGGATGTTTGGTATAACAAGGTGGTGGGATGTCTGGTAGTACAGTGTGTTGGATGATTGGTATGACAAGGTGGTGGGATGTTTGGTATGACAAGGTGGTGGGATGTTTGGTATGACAGGGTGGTGGGATGTTTGGTATGATGAGGTGGTAGGATGTTTGGTATGACAAGGTGGTGGGATGTTTGCTATGGCAGTGTGGTGGGGTGGTGGATATGACAGTGTTGGGTGTGGTGAGTATGACAATGTGGTGGGGTGGTGGGGATGACAGTGTGTTTGGTATGACATGGTGTGGGATGTTGGGTATGACAGGGTGGTGGGTGGTGGGTATGACAATGTGATAGGGGTGGTAGGTATGACAGTGTGGTTGGGTGGTGGAGGTATGACAGTGTGGTGGGAATGACAATGTGGTGGGGTGATGAATATGACAGTGTGTTGGGTATGACAGTGTGGTGGGATGTTGGGTATGACAATGTGGTGGGGGGTTGGGTATGACAGTGTGGTGGGTAGTGGGTATGACTGTGGTGGGTATGACAGTGTGGTGGTTATGACAGTGTGGTGGGGTGGTGGGTATGACAGGGTGGTGTGGTGGTGGTTATGACAGGTTGGTGGGGTGGTGGGTATGACAGGGTGGTGGGGTGGTGGGTATGACAGTGTGGTGGGGTGGTGGGTATGACAGTGTGGTGGATATGACAGTGGTGGGGTGATGGGTATGACAGAGTGGTGGGATGGTGGTTATGACAGTGGTGGGTATGACTGGTGGGTATGACAGTGTGGTTGGGTGGTGGTTTGTATGACAGGGTGGTTGGGTGGTGGTTATGACAGGGTGGTGGGATGGTCTGTATGACAGGGTGGTGGGGTGATGGGTATGACAGGGTGGTGGGATGTTGGGTATGACAGGGTGGTTTGTTGATTGTGCAGGTGCTCAGTTGTTTATGTAATCAGCTACAACAGGCAATAACTGTTCTGTTTGTGCTGCAGATCGGCCAGTTGTACCAGCAATACGCACAGCACTACAATGACAAAGACTTCCCCTTCTCCAACCACAGAGAGTGCTGGCATCACATCATCACCAAGGAGGGCATGTGGTCATCATTGGTAAGTACCCAGTAGTTACTGTTATATAGGGGGCGGTCGGGTAGCCTAGTGGTTATAGCGTTTGCTCGTCACGCCTGAGACCCCGGTTCGATCCCCCACATGGGTACAATGTGTGAAGCCCAAATTGTGGTGTCCCCTGCCATGGTATTGCCGGAGTATTGCTAAATGCAGCATAAAACTAAACTCGCTCACACTCACTGATATATAGTCGGCTGCTGGCTAGCCTAGTAGTTAAAATGCCCCTCGTCAATGATGTTCTGTTTAATTGTTGTTGGTTAGTTTGTCATTTAGCTCAACACAGTATTTCCTCTTAGTTATCAAGTTATCAAGTTGATATTATTGCTTTTATGATGAATGTGATCACAATAACACACAATCAACCATGGTATGACATTTTCATTTGGATCAATTTCTCAGTTGTCCTGTGTGTTTTTTCAGGATGTTCCATCAAAACCCTGGCCAGACCACATCATGAAGTCAGTAAGTGTTACCTAGCAATCTCTCATCCTGTCATTGTAGGGGAGGTACACTAGTTATGTTGTTCTCGCGGCAGGCGAGTTACACTAGTTATGTTGGGTGAGGTGCAATTGGGTTTAACGCTGGCTTGAGAATATTTCGCTCATATGACGACGTACATGCGTGTGTATGTGTATGTGCGGCTGCTTGTACTAGCCAAACTTAAGCTGGTTTTATAGTGCTAGCCCACTGAGATACCATGCCGCAGTGAAGCATGAATACCTCACTCAGACACATTATACTGACTCCGAGCCGACCGGTCCTTGTTGTACCCATTAATGCCGAGCGCCAGACAGGGAACAACAAGTACCATATTTTAACATCTTTTGGTATGACGTAAAACCCAATTTCACCTCACCTCACTCATGCTGTCACTGTGCCTGCCCACTCCCTCCAAGCTATCATAATTTGCTCTGTAACCTAAAATCAGTCAGAGATTATCCTAAAATTGTCCATTTCGGTCTGATAAGTCAATGTTCTCTTTCTTTCAGTTATCCTGAGATTTGTTTCCAAACTACACTCTCCCTTGGATTTGTAATTTAACCATCATCACTTAACTGGCCATTGTCACCTGCATGTTTTGTCTGTCCACAGATTGGGAAGACCCTGTTCGATGTCATCCTGTATGACATGAAGATAGATTCAAATTTATTCAGGAACACATATGAAAGGTGAGGACAAACCTGGGTCTTAAACTCATAACCACACATATCTGCCATGTAGGTCATCAGTTGGAGTAGGTCCCCAATAGTGAGTAAGTTTAGTTTTATGCCACACTCAGCAATATTCCAGCTATGTGGCGGCTGTCTGTAAATAATTGTGTCTGGACCGGACAATCCAGTGATCAACAGCATGAGCATCTATCTACGTAATTGGGATACAATGACATGTGTCCTTCAAGTCAGTTAGCCTGACCACCCAATCCTGTTAGTCGCCTCTTACGACATGCATGGGTTACTGAAGATCAGTTCTAATGGAGATCTTCACAGGTCAGGTCCTATGCTGAGGAGAATAAGATGGACTGAGAGGCCAGGCTTGGGGACTGATTGATAGCTTATCAAATAAATATCTATGTGGATCACATGATCTGGATGAGTGTGTTGCATTGTGTGTCCAAACTGGCTGGGATGTTGCTCTTAATTTCAATCACTAGTATATGGTCCACTGTTGATTACTTAAGCCGTATTTACAGGCTGCCATAATATAGCTGGTATATTGCTGACTGTGTGGCTGTTTGTCATTGTCAGCAATATGCTATTGTACTATATCATAGGGATACCCATGAATTGGTCTTCAGCAACCCATGCTTGTTGTAAGAGGTGACTAACGGGATTGGGTGGTCAATCATTGTATCTCAAATAGGTAGATCGATGCTCATGCTGTCAATCATAGTATCTCAAATAGGTAGATCGATGCTCATGATGTTGATCAGTAGATTGTCTGGTCCAGACTCAATTACCTACCGACTGTCGCCATATAGCTGGAATATTTCTGAGTGCGGCATGAAACAACAAACCAACATGGACATCAGTTGCTTCAGTTAAGTTATGAGGTTCTTTGATTACATTCAGTCAGTTTTATGAAGGGTTTATGTTTCTCTTGATCACACTACATGAGACTTTCATTGGTATCAAATCAAGGCTGACGATTATACTACTTTTACCATATGCTCTGTTTGTAGGAAGATGGTGCCAGCCTTCTACTCCGTGTACAGAACATACGGGCACAGAATGATTGAAGAACTGAAAGTAAGTACACTTCTCTGTCTCCAGCAGGGAAATCCTGTGATGCTCCAATTATGTTGTGACAGTTTTCTGGGTTTCTCTTGGGACTCCCTCAGCAGTCTGTTCTCCAGATTGACCTAAAGTGTGCACAGAAAGAATACCCAGAATACCCAGGACGTCATGTTGTGACCGTTTTCTGGGTTTCTGTTGGGACTTCCTCAGCAGAGTCTGTTCCTCATATTGACCTAAAGTGTGCACAGAAAGAATACCCAGGAAGTCACCATGAATCTTTTCACCAACAGCTGACGAAAATGGATATTCACTAGTTTGTATGTTGTTTGAGTGTCATCGTTTTGTTTGCTGTCAGCAAGGAAGTCTTGTCCAGGCAATCCGGTGATCGACATCATGAACATCAATCTGGATATGATGATATGCAAACATGTCAGGAAATCTGACAACCAGATCCCCTGTTAATTGCCTCTTACAACCAGCGTGGGTGGCTAATGACCACTTCTAAACCAGGACTTCATGTTGAAGTATGTAGTCATCGTAATGCCAGTGGCATGGATTATTGCTTGCACTGTTACTAACTGATTAATCGGGCCCTGATTATTTTCATGATTATTTACATGAACATCACTTCAGAGTTAAAATGACAAACTGTCTCAGGACGTAATGTGGTGTAATATGGCGTCTCTGTCTTTCCAGCCGAATCCGACCTTAGTGCGTGTCTATCAAGGAGCTGACCTTGATGAAATGACCTTTGACACCAGTGACCTCCCAATGCTGGTTCCACCGATCCCCTGGGTGTCTATGAATCATGGGGGATTTCTGCTGGGATCAGGTACATATTCCTACCGTCTGTCATTAACTATGTACAGGTATAGAGTAATGTGTGTCCTTGAAGGTAATAATCAAATATGGGTTTCCACATTAATTGAAAATTATGACAGTTTTTTTATATCTCCACTTGAAGATATGTTTCTGTAAGATACAACCAACCTCTTTCCACCATGACTACTTGTTTCTTTCCCAATATTAAGAAACACGCCCCATTACTATAGAATCCATTAGCTATCAGAGTTTCTGTTTCTCTTGTCATTTTGAGTAAAACCATGTTTATCTGTGACAACAGTACAACTTGTGCGACGTCCTGACCACTTGAACAGACAGTCTGACCGCCTGCAGAAAACCCCGGTCAGCAGGATCCAGGCCGTGCTGGACTCGCTAAACAATCTCGGAGCATGTGCTTGGATCATCAACAAACCTGTAAGTACCTGTCACATCACACCTGTATGTACCTGTCACATCACACCTGTATGGTACATACTTGTCACATCACACCTGCAGATAACTGACACTTTACCCCAGCAGCCACTGGACACATCACACCTGTATGTACCTGTCACATCACACCTGTATGTACCTGTCACATCACACCTGTATGTACATGTCACATCACACCTATATGTACCTTTCACATCACACCTGTATGTACCTGTCACATCACACCTGTATGTACATGTCACATCACACCTGTATGTACCTGTCACATCACACCTGTATGTACCTGTCACATCACACCTGTATGGTACATACTTGTCACATCACACCTGCAGATACCTGACACTTTATCCCAGCAGCCACTGTACACATCACACCTGTATCTACCTGTCACATCACACCTGTATGGTACATACTTATCACATCACACCTGCAGATAACTGACACTTTACCCCAGCAGCCACTGGACACATCACACCTGTATGTACCTGTCACATCACACCTGTATGTACCTGTCACATCACACCTGTATGTACATGTCACATCACACCTATATGTACCTGTCACATCACACCTGTATGTACCTGTCACATCACACCTGTATGTACCTGTTACATCACACCTGTATGTACCTGTCACATCACACCTGTATGTACCTGTCACATCACACCTGTATGGTACATACTTGTCACATCACACCTGCAGATACCTGACACTTTATCCCAGCAGCCACTGTACACATCACACCTGTATGTACCTGTCACATCACACCTGTATGTACCTGTTACATCACACCTGTATGTACCTGTCACATCACACCTGTATGTACCTGTCACATCACACCTGTATGTACCTGTCACATCACACCTGTATGTACCTGTCACATCACACCTGTATGTACCTGTCACATCACACCTGTATGTACCTGTCACATCACACCTGTATGTACCTGTTACATCACACCTGTGTGTACCTGTCACATCACACCTGTATGGTACATACTTGTCACATCACACCTGCAGATACCTGACACTTTACCCCAGCAGCCACTGGACACATCACACCTGTATGTACATGTCACATCACACCTGTATGTACCTGTTACATCACACCTGTATGTACCTGTCGGGGCAGTGGGGTAGCCTAGTGGTTAAAGCGTTGGCTCGTCACGGCGAAGACCCGGGTTCGATTCCCCACATGGGCACAATGTGTTAAGCCCATTTCTGGTGTCCCCCGCCGTGATATTGCTGGAATATTGCTAAAAGCGGCGTAAAACTAAACTCAGTCAGTCAGTATGTACCTGTCACATCACACCTGTATCTACCTGTCACATCACACCTGCAGATACCTGACACTTTACCCGGGCAGCTACAGGATACATCACACCTGTATGTACCTGTCACATCACACCTGTATGTACCTGCCACATGACACCTGTATGTACCTGTCACATCACACCTGTATGTACCTGTAACACCACACCTGTATTTATCTGTCACATTATACCTGTACATACCTCACACATCACACCTATGTTGTGTCGTTTTTTTACTTTCTCTATGTATTTGATCAT